>NC_079171.1:27814310-28154310 GCF_947568905.1 Ostrea edulis
AGGCCTAGTTCGAAGGCCTATCAACGCATCAGTGTTCCATTGTCCAATGTAAAATTAGAAAAGGAAAAGTAGTGTCGTCTTAGTTGTTAAGGAGGTATGTCCCAATACCAAGTTACATTTATACAATATAAACAAATATTTTTTTCGGCGTGCTCAACAAGTCAAATTGCGTGATACAAGTAAAATTAAATTATGACATACGGGCTGAATGCTATATTATATATGTTTTGCCAATTAATAAACTGGACATGTGTTTTGCCAATAAATATATCTTAATTTAATAATCCAGCCTACAATAGCAACAGGAAATTGTGCTTGAACTGACCAATCTTCAAAACCTTAAATTGTGTACATGTGTGTGGTGGCGGTGGTGGTCTTCATCCACTCAAACTGTCCCAATCCCCCTCCCGAATTCAATTTCTTTAAGTGTGCAGTGTCGACCCATCCAAGTCTGCTGCTTTGAAATCTCGGTGTCAAATGCAACTAGTTTGCACACACAAAAAAATATAGGCAAAATGATTTGACGATTTGCATTTTAGTTGCTTCTATTCATACACGCTATAGAACAGTACTGAATCTATAACAGAGACAGAGAGCATCAGTAATTGTATACAGGTACGGGAAGTTTAATCAAATCTTGAAATGAACAATATTCTTCTTATTAATTAACTATTCCACTTCATTCTGATATATTTAATTTCCCTTTTTAGCTCTTCTGAGCCAAAGGCTCAAAGAGCCTAATGCTATGGCCATTTGTGCGGTGTGCGTAAACTTTTTAGAAAAAGGGCTATAACTCAAGAACCTCAAATTTGGTACAGGGTATCATTGGCCCAAGGGCTTTCATACATACTAAATAGAGGGATGTGACCCTTTAACAAGGGGAGATAATCAGGAAAATACAAACAAAAGTAGTGGTTGCTAAAAAATCTTCTTCTCAAGAACCCCGGTCAGATTATCACCAAACTTACACATAAGGATGAGGATATGTTGTAGATTAAAAATTGTTCAAGGCATTACTCTGGGGCAAAGGGCGTGGTCTCAAGGTCACTTCAAAGTTGACCTAAATTTAAATTTTTTTAAAATTCCTTAAATCTTAGATATTTTAGTCATTATAAGGACTAGGATCATCAAATTTTGACAGTTGATGCATCTTAGGACCTTGTGTCAAGTTGTCTCAAAAGTAGGTCACGGTGACCTACTTTTTGAATTTTGCAGGTATTTATTTTAAAATTAATTTTAATGCATATCTTGGACACTTTGAAGCCTATGATCATCAAAATTTGTCAGTTGGTGGATCATGGGACCTTAAAATGCGTCAACTGAAAAATAGGTCACCGTGACCTACTTTCTGAATTTTATGGCTTATCATTTATAGATATATTTTAAGTTGTTATTTCAAATACCGAGAGGTTTAGAATCATCAACTCTTGTAAGTTGATGCATCTTGAGGCCTTGAAACATATTTATAAAAAAGTAGGTCACAGTGACCTACTTTTTCAATTTTGCAGATATTCAAATTTCACATTTTCAATTTTAGATGCATATTTTGGGCACTGTAAAACCTAGAATCATCAAACTTTGTCAGTTGATGCGTCTTCAGTCTTCGGTTTGTGTCGACCAAAAAGTAGGTCACCGTGACCTACTTTTGGTATTTGACAGCTAAATTACTATATTTCAGACACTATTTGACCTACAATCATCAAACTTTGTCAGTTGATGCATCTTGAGTCTTCGGAGTGTATCGACAAAAAAGTAGGTCACTGTGACCTACTTTTGCATTTGACAGTTATATTTATATATTTCAGTCACTAATTGCCCTACAATCATCAAACTTTGACAGTTGATGCATCTTGAGTCAACGGAGTGTGTCGACCAAAAGTAGGTCACCTTGACCTACTTTTGGAATTTGACGGCTATATTTATATATTTCAGATACTATTTGACCTACAGTCATCAAACTTTGTCAGTTGATGGGTCTTGCATGTTCGAAGGGTTTCGACCAAAAAGTAGGTCAACTTGACCTACTTTTGGAATTGGACACCTATATTTATATATTTCAGATACTATTTGACCTACAGTCATCAAACTTTGTCAGTTGATGCGTCTTGCATGTTCAAAGGGTGTTGACCAAAACGTAGGTCACCTTGACCTACTTTTGGAATTGGACGGCTATATTTATATAATTCAGATACTATTTGACCTACAGTCATCAAACTTTGTCAGTTGTTGGGTCTTGCATGTTTGAAGGGTGTTTACTAAAAAGTAGGTCACCTTGACCTACTTTTGGAATTTGACGGCTATATTTATATATTTCAGATACTATTTGACCTACAGTCATCAAACTTTGTCAGTTGATGGGTCTTGCATGTTCGGAGTTCGCTGACCAAAAAGTATGTCACCATGACCTACGATTGGAATTTGACAGCCATATTTCAGTATTCAGATACTAATTGGCTTAAAATCATCAAACTTTGTCAGTTGATATTTCTTGGGTTCTCAAAATGTGTAAACCAAAAAGTAGGTCACATTGACCTACTTTTTTGAATTCTTAGGATTTAACTAAAGATTTAGAATACTAAGAGGCTAAGAATAGAAATGGTGGGGTTGTACAATTTATCAGAAGAGCGATTCTAGGCCCTTGGGCCTCTTGTTTCCATGTTAAATTATTCGGCTGGCGCAAGTTAGGACTGTTCCCTCTCTTTTTAAAACCGATGTTACGTGCCTAGCTATCTAACGCCCTCTCAGTCAAAAATAAAATAAATATATAATCTATATTACAACAACTTCATTGGATTTACTAGATTTTTTTTTTACCATCGTAATACATGTTTATGCAAGCGGACAATTTAGGCATTTTTAAAATAATTTTTTCCATCTTCGATAACAAAATGTATTCAGTTCACGAAGAGCAGAATGGACACAAAACTCAATGCTTTTATTTGTCATTTTATGGTCCACATTTCTTTGAGCTGGTATAACCCATGCTATTTATTAAATTGAAATCATTGCCAATTTATATCATGTGATATTCGTTTGTTGTGTCGCCTGCGTTACGCAGTGGCGACATATAGGGATCACTATCCGTCGTCTTGCGTCGTCGTCTGGCGGCGTCGTCGTCGTCACAAAAAATTTCTGTCACAGTTTTCTCAAGAACCACATGGGGTAACTCCCTGATATTTGGCACAGAGCATCAGTGTGGCCAACTGTATTGTGTAAGACATTTTCGAATCTGTCGCTTATCAACTTCCTGTTTGCCGGGACTTAGAATTTTTTACAGCAAAACAATTTCTGTCACAGTTTTCTCAAGAACCACATGGGGCAACTCCCTGATATTTGGCACAGAGCATCACTGTGGCCAACTGTATTGTGTAAGACATTTTCGAATCTGTCGCTTATCAACTTCCTGTTTGCCGGGACTTAGAATTTTTTTTACAGCAAAACAATTTCTGTCACAGTTTTCTCAAGAACCACATGGGGCAACTCCCTGATATTTGGCACAGAGCATCACTGTGGCCAACTGTATTGTGTAAGACATTTTCGAATCTGTCGCTTATCAACTTCCTGTTTGCCGGGACTTAGAATTTTTTACAGCAAAAAAAATTCTGTCACAGTTTTCTCAAGAACCACATGGGGCAACTTCCTGATATTTGGCACAGAGCATCACTGTGGCCAACTGTATTGTGTAAGACATTTTCGAATCTGTCGCTTATCAACTTCCTGTTTGCCGGGACTTAGAATTTTTTACAGCAAAAAAATTTCTGTCACAGTTTTCTCAAGAACCACATGGGGCAACTCCCTGATATTTGGCACAGAGCATCAATCAGTGTGGCCAACTGTATTTTGTAAGACATTTTCGAATCTGTCGCTTATCAACTTCCTGTTTAGTGACAAAAACCATTTCAATAATTTACTTTTTCAACATTATATGTGATATATTACATATAGAATGAACTAGCAGGCGACACATGTCTTCCGGGGAAGACTTAATACTGCGTTCATTTTTAAAGTCAAATGATCCTGAAAGTCTCGTATTTGGCGAACTCGTGGTGCTCGTGCTGTGAAACAATGTGCCGACTAACACGTACAGGTGTTTGTGTACGGGGTGTCGAGAATTTAGGTGTGAACGTCTGCGGGGAAGTCTGCATACGGATATGTATCAATATCTTGATATATCTTTATACAAGAAATAATCCCGATTTACAAACATGTTGAGGTTTCTACTTAGAGATAATTAAAATCCATTTAGCGACACTGTCCACTCTATTTCTGGGTTTTTTTAAAACAATTTATCTGCTTCAAACACATAAACGTGAAAAACTAATATATAACGAACGTCATAAGTTAAGAGTAATTAAGATGAATTGTTTCGAATAGCAAACTCCAACATGTAAACAATTTACGTAAGTTATCAAATCAGTATGATAATTCTTTAAAGACAGACAGTGAAGGTGCATTTTTTAAAATTAAATTACTATTTCAAATTTACAATAATATATATCATTAAATGATATGAATATATACAAGTCGCCGTTTTATACGTTTTAATTTTCACCCACTAATATTTCGCTTAGTATTTATTATCTTTTTTTATCACACGAAGGTGCACGGTGGCACAAAGGAGACACAGATGTCAGATATCCACTTAGATCCTCCGTGGACTTAAAGGTCTACCTCGATCAGAAAATTATAACTTCAGAGGTGCCGACAATTTTAAAGGTCCACCGTGTTTTATTTAAAAAAAATTAGTTTACGAGGTGGATGTTCAAAAAATCCATTTTCTAATTAGTTACTATAATTACTCAAGTTTAACCAAAATTATACAGTTGTCTCTCTTTTTTTTATCGTCAATTAATATAAATTTTAATGGAAATTGATACGAATAGATAAAAATGCAACTTGAAAATATAAACTCGTCTTTGAGATAGACGGTAAAGCAATACTATTTGCTGTGGTCCTTTCACTGCAAGGAATTTTAATTTTTGATCACGATTTTTCAATTATGTCCAATAGGGTCTGTAAGTCTCGTTTGGTTTCACTATCGGTTTTACTATTCCGGGTACAACAACATGTGAAATATATAAAGTCGTAACAGAGAATCGGCGCTAATATGTAATTTGGTGTATTGTTAAGCGATCGGCTGCATACATGAGACTGGGAAAACCCTGCCATGTAGTTTATTTAAGTTACTAGTCGATGCTACAGTACGGAAGCGGTGGATACAAAGAGGTAGGTACGTAATATTATCACAATTCAACGAATAATCATGTCAAATTAACACACTTGTGTATAAACTGACAGAATATACTGGACGTGTTGTTTAGATATTTCAGAGGGGGTAGGCCTACAAAAGATTTTGACAGACGAACTGATAAAAATAAAATAATAAGAGCAAAAAATTACATGTACTACAATTTCATAAAGGGGGGGGGTGTAAGTTTTTCTTCGTTATTGATTTCAACATTTATTAACATCTTTTACTACATAATTCCCTTCTGTCTGAAAAGGGGAAGGAACACTTATTTATTGTATCAATATAGAAAAAATAACCTTGCTAGGAAAAGGGGAAAGGGTTGACAGGACACCCTTGATACTACTTGCCTTTATATAGGCTCCTGCATGATTAAATTTTGTATTGTGTTTCAAGAGAACTGGCATATATCTTTATTGCATAATTATGTAAAAGTGACACATGGCCTTGAAAAGAATGATTGTAACACTCATATTCTGTGCTTATTTCAGAAACTACAACTTTGTTGTGTAGTGAGCCACTTTAAGTCAATAAAGCACCAAACCCTCAACATTTAAAAAGGTACAGTGTACGATACAAGTATTCTAGTACATCAAACCAGGAAGTTACAACGGTTGTTAAGTTTAGTGTCAGGTGGTTCTTCTGCATTTTCTTCATTCTCATTTCAGTGTTATCTAAATTTATATGCACACCAAATACTATAATGGTATTGCTTTTGTTCTTACAGCTTCCCTTGAAGACTATGATGTTGTAAACTTGCAGTGAGAAATATACCTGCTTAATTAAAGGAAACCATCCTTGACAATTGGGAACATCATAATTGAAAGACCCTGGAAAGGTATGTTTTAGCGGTTCGTTAAGGAAAAATGAACAATGCACTTTCTATACACTGACTAGTTATCAATTTCACAGGTCAGCGCAGATTTCACAATATTCAATTACCTAGTAATTTTAGGGGGTATAAATGTTGCTGTATACACCATTTTCTGTGGATATTTTTCATATATTCATGAAATTTGTTTGAAGGGATCATGAACACTGTTGGGAGTGTCCATTCAACTGAAATATAAAAGTCAGAAGAATTGAAGATTGCAATGGATGCAACAGAAGTGACCTAATATGACCAAATTGATATGAATAGCCAGTTTTTCGTTTGCAGTAATGACACGAGTCGCCACAAAGAAAAGACCTTAATGTGTATTACACCTAATGCAGCTTATTTCCAATCTGTATGCTGGGTACAAATCTAATTTGGCAATTGTGAACCATTGTGGCATTTTAGAGAAGTTGCAAGTTGGTGATATATTCCTGGCAGACAAAGGATTTTGTATATTTGACAAACTTCCAAATGACATGACACTTAATATCCCATTCTTTCTTATAAATAAATCCCACTTCTCAAAAGAGGATGCACAACTTTGCTATAAAATTTCCAGATGCAGAATCCATGTTGGATGGGAACATGAGAGAATACTTTTTTAAAAAAAATTCCGTAGCCATATTCTATCATAGTATAGATATTGATCTGAAAAATATTTCAGATTTGTGTGGATCATGTGAATTTGCAGGTTCCCCTTTTGAAGGAGATTGCAGATAAATCCTACAACTTATTAGATTAATTGCATGTATATATATACCTGAAATCTGTACATATCTGCCACATTGAATTTTTAAAGTTAAAAGTAATAAATACCATATATGCAATATAACTTTTCTACATACTTATATAAATATAAAGCCTTTTATATTCATATGAATATAAAGCCCTTTGGAACGTCTCCATCAGAATGAAATATTCTCGAGAGGAACGTTAAACAATATACAGTCAAACATAAAGCCTTTTGTTCTCATTCTGAAGGTTATCAAATCTGCATTATCAAAAAAGAAGTAAAATCTATTGTTTTAGTAAATGCATGTAATTGAATGATTTTTGTAAAGCTGGACACTGTGTCTATACATACATGTATTTTGGTTCATCTAAAATAAGAAAAACTGTCTATAATGTTTATTCAATAAATATACATGTAATTACATAACTTTGATAGATGCACCACTGATATCATAATTAAGTATATGTACATGTGGTTATGTGTGTGTGTTTTAGACTGCAAAAATACTTCATTATTATAATTGAACTCTATCACGCTTAAAAGGTTGACCATAATACATCTTTGTCAATGTGAACTATTTGAGCGTCACTAGGAATCCACACTAGCAAATCACAGCATTGTGTGTCTTTCAGGTGGTGTTGTCCTTGAATCTGATGTCAATATTCAAATTTTGTTTTGAGGTGCAGCGAACTATCCCTTGCATCACATTCTAAAATGGCAAATGTCATTACATGTATTGATAAAATATACATGATTTACAAGTGCTCTGATTAGTGGTGAAAGTATTATACTGCAATATGCATACTTATTTTGACATAGATGTACTGCAGTATTCAAAACTTGATGCAAGTAAAGTTTATAAAGAACATTAGCAGTTCAATATCACAATGAAGCCTAAGTAGTATTTGTATTTCATTCATAAAATGTTACTTTAAAGTTATAATAAACTTGGATACATCCATAATGATATATATGAATACATATATGTACAGCTAATGTACATGTATTAGGTACACACACACATAATTGTTCAATCTATAATGCTGACTTACCAAGAGGGAAATCCCAACATTTGCACAGGCCTCTTTAATTGTCATTGTTCGAGCTGAAAATGGGCACTTAGTCTCAATTAAGAATTTCAGGGGTTGCTGAAAATGGCCTGTTGCCCTGCGGAATGAGGATGCAGTTAATTCCTCCATTGTTGTTGTGAACTTTGACTGTGCGACTTTGGATGTTTTATCCAACTACTGGCGTATTTTAAATTGAACAGTTTTATTTGCCTTCTTATATCTTACCCCCCCCCCCTTCCGACCTCCCCAGTACGTTCGTATAAATACAAAGCAAGTTTTATGCATAATCCGTTTTTATTTTCAAGTATTAATATACTTTCAATTGGAATGATTTGAGAATATAAAAACGTATCGTACATCTCTCTAGTTCATACATTATGCGTTTACCAACCTGCTCTTTATCTGCAAAACGTACCCTCGTCGATGCTTGTACGCTGGCAGTTATTACACATAATTCGTCAAACACGAAGCGAAGAATCCTCGACCACTCCACTAATGCTTAAATTCCCATGTTTATCTCGTTAAAACCTCCACATAATCGATTGATACCGCTATATCTATGTATACCACTCTCTACACAGTGCAATCTGAGATGTTGATGTACCCGGAAGTTAATAATCTCGCTAAATCTCGGCAATCACATGACGAGACTTACAGACCCTATACAGCGGGAAAAAATTGTAAAGTGTTATGTAGTGGGGAGGGGGGATATATCACAAATTTAAACATCGTGATAGAAAATATACAAGTTCCTAGTATTTTATTAGTTGTGATTTACAACCAGAATAAGCCCAAAGTATATATATTAACCTATGCGTCCATTTTTTGTGTATTACACTGTGATTCTCATAACCTCAACATCATGACGTTATATAGCTTTTCTGCTGAAAAACAACACAAAGTTTAAACGACTGTAAAACGAAAACTAGAAAAGATATAGTTGTAAAATAAATTGTTCTATAACCTATAACTCCTAGAGTATCAACTGTGAAAGTCTCATTTATTTTGGCGAAAGGGCCAATTTTAGTACTTCGGGGCTCTAGTTCTTTCTCTCTCTAGACGATGTAGATTGGACATCTTCATGCTCAGTATGAATCAGGTGCCTATGAGGAGTAAGAATCCCTTCTGTACCGGTCACACCCACCGTGAGCCCCATATCCTTATCAGTTAAACGGAGTCATCCGTAGTCTAAATCAGTGTGCCAAGAACGGTCTAACAGTTGGTATCATCTTAATTCCAAGTTCCTTGTGTTTTGTGTCGCTGCACAATGATATAAATTTTCTTGACAGAGACAGTACCACATGGTATAAAACACCTTTACATGAACATGAACCCTACATGAATAAGTGTTTCTTTATTGTGAAGAGAACATCGAGTGAGATCAGAGCAACGATCTGTGATCTCGTGGTAACTTTGTCGCATGTTTCATCGAGAAGTGGTTCCAGGAAATTAAAAAACGCACTTAGAAAAGATCAAATTAGAACTGGTAAAGAAAGAGAGCGAATTCTTTAAACAAAATTAGACATCGTTCATCAGGAAAATGAACTCGTCTCCGCATGGCAGAGCTGAGTGAAGATGAAAACCTAGATATACCAGCTGTCAGCACTGAACAATTGAGTTGTTTCCATCATGCCCTTGATTGATGTAGATTTTGGGAAGAATGTCAGAATGTAGACAAATTTATTGCAAATTTTGTGATAATTGCAATAACGTGTTATAGTACTTTCAAATTAAACCCTGTACAAACATTATTACGAATTTTTATAACCGTGTTCTTGGAGTATCCTATGACCTTAATACATGTAAAGGTAAATTACACTTGCTTGAAAACAAGTACATTCATTTGCCCAGTGAGAACGTTGTTGTATCCACGTCCTGCTCCTGAAATCTTTACTGTAAGAGTGATATTTTCCAAAGACAACTGAAATACTGGACAGATCTCTTAACTCCATAACTGGTTGGACCAACAATGACTGAGGACTACAGTGTACACTGCATCTCTAAGCAGGAACACTGGTGTGGGGAACAGAAGGTGAATCATCTGTGCATTGTCCTTTTGGTTGTGTTTTAACCAGAAGAGTTTGTCCATTTTCAGTGTAAAACATTGCAAAAAAGATGCTACGTGCCTCTATTCTATGATACACAACAAAACCTTTAAGTTTCATATTTTCTGAGTTGATGCTGAATGAATTTATGTCTCCATTTAAGGTATTGTCTATTATCCACGTATTTTCAGAACTACAATTCATGAAACGATTTCACAACTACGTCATTGCAAGTTATACCTGGTCTTTTTTTAGTGAAACGAAGGAGGGGCGTGTCATATGTTGTGGACAAGTGACGCATAACTTGAAGTGCATCTTCAAGTATAGCTTTCGTTGCTATTTGATCAAGGAACTAATTCCATGGACATCCGTCAAACCTAACATGAGTAATCATTTCCCTCCATCAAATGCCCATTCTTTCTTCCTACCTAATGGTATACTTATCCTATGGAAAGCCATAGGGGACCTCCAAGTCATGTTCTATATATTTCATTGTAATTCAATCCTATCCGGTCATGATTACAAACCTGGCCAAGTCAGGATTTCAAACCTGACCTGACCATGATTTTCAATCCTGACCATCCAATCTTGACCGGTCAGGTCATGATTTATAACATGGTCATACAATCTTGGCCGGTCATGATTTTAATCCTGACCTGGACAAGTCAGGATTGATAACTTGGACGGTCAGGTCATGATTGAAAACCTTGGTTAATCAATCCTGGCCCGTCATGGTTTTCTATCCTGACCTGGTCAAGATTTACAATCCTGGCCATCCCATGTTTTACATCTTGACCACGTCATGATTTTCTATCCTGACCAGGTCATGATTTTCAATCCTTGCCGGTCAAGATTGCATTCCGCCAGACTGCATTACTTCCAAACGCAGTCAAGATTCTTTAATACAAAGCTTAAGTAAGAAAATATGCAAGCGCTTCCGTCACACTGAAAGCCCGCTAAATGTGTATCGAGTGTTTCGCCTCAGCTCAGCTGACACGAAAGGTAAGTTCAGATGTTTTTGTTATGGTGATCTTTATATATATCTTATTTATCTGTTCTACATATGCTCATATATTACTCAATATTTCATTTGAATGGATTGTGCGAACAGCATTGCCAACAAGGAAATTGATAATATTCTTTAATCGTTCAGAGTTATTATGAAGCAACATATCGGTGATTGTGTAGCTATATGTAAAAACAGTTCATCTCTTGCAACGGCGTTTCGTTGTTGTTGTTTTAATAAAGAAAAAATATACTCTCCTTTGAATGCACACTATAATGCTGCATGGCACTTAATTGTTTTGTGTACCTTGTTTTTTTTCCTATATTTATTATTAGCTCTTCTGAGCCAAAGGCCATTTGTGCGGTGTGCGTAAACTTTTTAGAAAAAGGGCTATAACTCAAGAACCCCTTGGCCAATTTTTTTCAAATTTGTTACAGGGTATCATTGGCCCAAGGGTTTTCATACATACTAAATAGAGGGATGTGACCCTTTAACAAGGGGAGATAATCAGGAAAATACAAGCAAAAGTAGTGGTTGCTAAAAAATCTTCTTCTCAAGAACCACAGGGCAGATTATCACCAAACTTACACATAAGGATGAGGATATGTTGTAGATTAAAAATTGTTCAAGGCATTACCCTGGGGCAAAGGGCGTGGTCTCAAGGTCACTTCAAAGTTGACCTAAATTTAAAAAAATTTTAAATTCCTTAAATCTTAGATATTTTAGTCATTATAAGGACTAGGATCATCAAATTTTGACACTTGATGCATCTTAGGACCTTGTGTCAAGTTGTCTCAAAAGTAGGTCACGGTGACCTACTTTTTGAATTTTGCAGGTATTTATTTTAAAATTAATTTTGATGCATATCTTGGACACTTTGAAGCCTATGATCATCAAAACTTGTCAGTTGGTGGATCATGGGACCTTGAAATGCGTCAACTGAAAAATAGGTCACCGTGACCTACTTTCTGAATTTTATGGCTTATCATTTATGGATATATTTTAAGTTTTTATTTCAAATACCGAGAGGTTTAGAATCATCAAATCTTGTAAGTTGATGCATCTTGAGGCCTTGAAACATATTTATAAAAAAGTAGGTCACAGTGACCTACTTTTTCAATTTTGCAGATATTCAAATTTCACATTTTCAATTTTAGATGCATATTTTGGGAACTGTAAAACCTAGGATCATCAAACTTTGTCAATTGACGCGTCTTCAGTCTTCGGTTTGTGTCGACCAAAAAGTAGGTCACCGTGACCTACTTTTGGTATTTGAAAGCTAAATTACTATATTTCAGACACTATTTGACCTACAATCATCAAACTTTGTCAGTTGATGCATCTTGAGTCTTCAGAGTGTATCGACCAAAAAGTAGGTCAATGTGACCTACTTTTGGCATTTGACAGTTATATTTATATATTTCAGTCACTAATTGACCTACAATCATCAAACTTTGACAGTTGATGCATCTTGAGTCAATGGAGTGTGTCGACCAAAAAGTAGGTCACCTTGACCTACTTTTGGAATTTGACGGCTATATTTATATATTTCAAATACTATTTGACCTACAGTCATCAAACTTTGTCAGTTGATGGGTCTTGCATGTTCGAAGGGTTTCGACCAAAAAGTAGGTCAACTTGACCTACTTTTGGAATTGGACACCTACATTTATATATTTCAGATACTATTTGACCTACAGTCATCAAACTTTGTCAGTTGATGCGTCTTGCATGTTCAAAGGGTGTTGACCAAAAAGTAGGTCACCTTGACCTACTTTTGGAATTGGACGGTTATATTTATATAATTCAGATACTATTTGACCTACAGTCATCAAACTTTGTCAGTTGTTGGGTCTTGCATGTTTGAAGGGTGTTTACTAAAAAGTAGGTCACCTTGACCTACTTTTGGAATTTGACGGCTATATTTATATATTTCAGATACTATTTGACCTACAGTCATCAAACTTTGTCAGTTGATGGGTCTTGCATGTTCGGAGTTCACTGACCAAAAAGTAGGTCACCATGACCTACGATTGGAATTTGACAGCTATATTTCAATATTCAGATACTAATTGGCTTAAAATCATCAAACTTTGTCAGTTGATATTTCTTGGGTTCTCAAAATGTGTAAACCAAAAAGTAGGTCACATTGACCTACTTTTTTTGAATTCTTAGGATTTAACTAAAGATTTAGAATACTAAGAGGCTAACAATAGAAATGGTGGGGTTGTACAATTTATCAGAAGAGCGATTCTAGGCCCTTGGGCCTCTTGTACTTTTCATTATTTCAGCATCATGTTTTGTGTGGAATGTGGGGGCAGGCTCATGGATGGGGGCAATTTTTGCCATGCATGTGGCACTTCGATAAAAAAGATATGTACGTATAGCAACGGTAACACTTCATACTGACTGGTAATTTTGAAAGAATAGATATAATGACTATACTTATACCATTTAGTGAATAAAGTTGTTTTTTTTGTAACTCGACCCAAATGATTTTCCCATTCTTCCATTTGAAAAAATTTGGTTACAACAAGAAGAACTACTCATATAAATATAATTG
Organism: Ostrea edulis; assembly: GCF_947568905.1. NCBI lineage: Eukaryota > Metazoa > Mollusca > Bivalvia > Ostreida > Ostreidae > Ostrea > Ostrea edulis. The sequence continues at coordinate 27,827,853 of NC_079171.1, forward strand.
ATGACAAATATTTCAAACTGTATACTGTTAATCACTGTCATTGTTTTTTAAGGCGACACCTCAGACTCTGAACTTCCAACAATTAATACCAAGCCAAAAGGTGATTATACATGTACCTTGTAATTATTAATATTATTACAGTTATTACAGACACGGTCACCCAGGGCATTTCTGATACATTTAGGAAGGAATAAACTGCTAAAATTCTGTTTTCAGTTTCAGGAAGCAACGTCCAGTCCATCTCTGTGGTAAATCGTGAAAGTAAGTCTTTTTAATTGCTAAATGAATAAATATTATTTAACGGACAAGGGACGTTATTGGCTATATACCGCCGAGAATTTCTTTATTTTTTTCAACTTTCATACTATTTTTAATTACTTGTTTTATTTACTCATCTAGGACGTAATCCTTATCTCATTTACATGAAAATGACGTAATATTTTATTATGACGTCATGGCTGTGCGCTAAAGTTGGGTTGTTTAGCGGAATCTGTTGATTTTTAATAAGATATGAATAAACTTTATTAAAAACAAATACTTATACATGCAACAACCACATTTATATTTTACATGTTTGATTATCCATTAATAATCTTCTTTCATTATCAACATGCTGTCGGTTGTTGGCTGCAAACAATATGAATTTTGAAAAAGACTGAATGCGGAAATCGACAGTTTTCCAGTATGAATCTGTGTGTTATATAGTATTTTCCTTGGAAACGAAATATTGCGGTGATGCAAAGTGCGACATTGTAGAGATATGTAATGAGGGTAAGATTTTACATAATTTCTTGTAATGAGTGTTTTGGTTTGTAGGTCACATTATATATATTATCAATTGTCACAGCAGTGTGACTTTTGTATCATCATTGTACGATAAAAATGATAAGGTATCGTTTTTTCTTTATTATACTACATCGCTACATTAACGATGATGGGATGTATATTATTTCGTTAAATTGTTACTTTATATAAAAATGTATTTAATACATGCATATAAAATAGATGCATACATATATATACATGAGTATAACTCAATACCTAATAATAATGACTTGCGTGTGCGTTTTTAAACTCGTTTTTGCGTACATCAAGTTTAACGTATGCATACGATGCGTGTCAAATATTGTTACATTTTTAATTAGATCTTGATTCCAAAGGTTCTTAAGTCATTTCAAAATATAATAACAACAGTTTATTATGTATTCGGTTGAATGTTGTTTCATTCTTTTTGATTATTTAAAACATCAATCCCCTATAATTGATTCGGAGGTTCGACCAATGTCGTGGCCAGTTTTTTGGGTTTTTTTTCAATTTCTTTTTTGCATTGCCTAATGTGTAATACATGCATATTTGCAAGTACACACATACATGTGCAACGAAAACAATATTGGGTAGTAGGCCTACATATTCATACATATAGAAATATAAGGATTCAGGCACGGAGCATCAGGGGAGAGACTTTCCCTCATTTTTAGCTCTTCTGAGCCAAAGGCTCAAAGAGCTAATGCTATAGCCATTTGTGCGGTGTGCGTAAACTTTTTAGAAAAAGGGCTATAACTCAAGAACCCCTTGGCCAATTTTTTTCAAATTTGTTACAGGGTATCATTGGCCCAAGGGCTTTCATACATACTAAATAGAGGGATGTGACCCTTTAACAAGGGGAGATAATCAGGAAAATACAAACAAAAGTAGTGGTTGCTAAAAAATCTTCTTCTCAAGAACCACAGGGCAGATTATCACCAAACTTACACATAAGGATGAGGATATGTTGTAGATTAAAAATTGTTCAAGGCATTACTCTGGGGCAAAGGGCGTGGTCTCGAGGTCACTTCAAAGTTGACCTAAATTAAAAAAAAATTTAAATTCCTTAAATCTTAGATATTTTAGTCATTATAAGGACTAGCATCATCAAATTTTGACACTTGATGCATCTTAGGACCTTGTGTCAAGTTGTCTCAAAAGTAGGTCACGGTGACCTACTTTTTGAATTTTGCAGGTATTTATTTTAAAATTAATTTTGATACATATCTTGGACACTTTGAAGCCTATGATCATCAAAACTTGTCAGTTGGTGGATCATGGGACCTTGAAATGCGTCAACTGAAAAATAGGTCACCGTGACCTACTTTCTGAATTTTATGGCTTATCATTTATAGATACATTTTAAGTTATTTCAAATACCGAGAGGTTTAGAATCATCAAATCTTGTAAGTTGATGCATCTTGAGGCCTTGAAACATATTTATAAAAAAGTAGGTCACAGTGACCTACTTTTTGAATTTTGCAGATATTCAAATTTCACATTTTCAATTTTAGATGCATATTTTGGGCACTGTAAAACCTAGGATCATCAAACTTTGTCAGTTGATGCGTCTTCAGTCTTCGGTTTGTGTCGACCAAAAAGTAGGTCACCGTGACCTACTTTTGGTATTTGACAGCTAAATTACTATATTTCAGACACTATTTGACCTACAATCATCAAACTTTGTCAGTTGATGCATCTTGAGTCTTCGGAGTGTATTGACCAAAAAGTAGGTCACTGTGACCTACTTTTGGCATTTGACAGTTATATTTATATATTTCAGTCACTAATTGCCCTACAATCATCAAACTTTGACAGTTGATGCATCTTGAGTCAACGGAGTGTGTCGACCAAAAGTAGGTCACCTTGACCTACTTTTGGAATTGGACGGCTATATTTATATAATTTCAGATACTATTTGACCTACAGTCATCAAACTTAGTCAGTTGTTGGGTCTTGCATGTTTGAAGGGTGTTGACGAAAAAGTAGGTCACCTTGACCTACTTTTGGAATTTGACGGTTATATTTCAGATACTATTTGACCTACAGTCATCAAACTTTGTCAGTTGATAGGTCTTGCATGTTCGGAGTTCGCTGACCAAAAAGTAGGTCACCATGACCTACGATTGGAATTTGACAGCTATATTTCAATATTCAGATACTAATTGGCTTAAAATCATCAAACTTTGTCAGTTGATATTTCTTGGGTTCTCAAAATGTGTAAACCAAAAAGTAGGTCACATTGACCTATTTTTTTGAATTCTTAGGATTTAACTAAAGATTTAGAATACTAAGAGGCTAAGAATAGAAATGGTGGGGTTGTACAATTTATCAGAAGAGCGATTCTAGGCCCTTGGGCCTCTTGTTTTTTCTTTCGTGGACAATTTCTTGCTCTTAAAAAAAAACCAAACAGCCCTGTAACATTCGTAACTTTTACCAACCTTATAAAGTATACATATATGAATAGTGAAAACTGCTACTTAAAAGTTTATATAAGAAATGATGGGAACGAACATACCCCTGCACAGTTTGAAAAAATGGGGTATTCATGTGTTTTGTATGTCCGAAAATATCCAGAATTGGATTTCATAAAAAAGTGGTAGTGTTAACACGGACCTTTCATTATCAATCCCGTCAAAAACACATCATGTTGCAGAAAGGTCTAAAACCAAACCAAGTAAGGGTGGTCATGTGACGGAGAAATAGCACGCGTTTTCCGTGGGAACATTTTCTATGTTAGATCTGGTCGGAAAAATGGTGACGATGAAGACGTTGCTGCTGTTGAGTTTGATTTTTCTGTGATGCGTTCAGATATTGCGGAATATGCACGTCTCGAAAAGGAGTCGCCAAATGCACATATAATTTCAAACCTTGCGTAAGAATTATTGGAGACGAATCCAATGTTCGGGAAGTGATAGTGCGCAATTGTATGCAGCAGATTTTCCCCGGCATCCTTGCAGATGCTTTCTAGATCGAAAGAAAAGTTATGTTTTGGTAAGTTTATTTTTCTTTGTAGGTCGCCCGAGTAAAGCCTCTTGTCTGTTGTATTTTTTAAAATTCGTTTTTCCTTTCTTACCATTTTCTTTGTTATATGATGTATATCTGTTTCTGTAAAGTATAGGTCACATGTAGATTTAGTTTGCAAATGAAATAGTTTTTAACCGTTATCAGATATACCCAATTGTATTTATAAAATGCGTATACCCTACTCTGCAATATTAGTAATTTACCTTCCGATTGAACTTGCTTGCACAATCGGAAGGTATCGGGAATCGGACTATTCGTATGGGGGAAAAAGTTTTGTGGAGCATTGTGTGAAGAGACTTCCACATGCATGTCCATATTTGCTACTGGAATCCATTACATCATATCTGTCACTGGAATCCATCACATCAATGCCGAGTGGAGAATTACTAGGCCAAAGTACCAATAATGAGATTGTGTATAGTATGGTCATATTATTACCTCTTTGAGCCTTCGGCTCAGAAGAGCTAATGAATGGTGCTCACGGCGGGTGTGACCGGACAACAGGAGATGCTTACTCCTCCTAGGCATCTGATCCCACCTCTGGTGTGTCTAGGGGTCCGTGTTTGCCCAACTATCTATTTTGTATTGCTTGTAGGAGTTATGCGATTGATCACTGTTTGTTATCTTCACCTTGCATCCAGCACCATCCGGGTTTTTTTGATGGACCCCTATCGGTCACCTTAACGTATCGCTACTCCAGTGGGTTATGAAATCTAGATTTTTTTTAATGTTCTGGATATCTAAGCTAAATTCTAATGTTCAGCAACAGTATAAAACAAGATGTGCAAAATTACCATTCAGTGTACATCCTTTTCTGCTATTCTTAATTATGCATTGTACACAGTGTCAGCAAACTTTTAAGATAAATACTGTATACGTTTGGTCCCACCCTGGGGTCAGAACCCTTCCCCGGGGATCATAAAATTTACAATTTTGGTAAACGACTACTTGCTCTTTCTAAATATCCATTTACTTTCAATTAGTATCAATAACATTAAAGAAGGTGTTATCCACGTGTTGTACATATAAACACTATATGTGACTGCGAAAAAGGCCCAGATGCGGTAACAGGTCATAATGAGAATTCGGCGATAGAAATTTCCAGATGTTGGCGTCACAATAAAAAATACGCGAGGGAAATTGTTGCGGTACAAGTGGTTTTATTTTCCCCTCTTTGTCTTGCATTTGATGTATGTATTACAAAAAGGCACATATATTATTTCCGATCTTTAATTGTTTGCAATATTCAAATTGTTACGACGTCATTTGTTGATCTAATTTGAATTTACCCCGATTTCAAAGATCAATTACTATGTGAAGTGAAAGAAGACGTGTTTACAGTTTCGGTGAAAGTGCTTGGGAAATGTCACGAAATGAGCCAAACTTCCATAGCAACATCGATAAGTATACCACCAGAAATTGCTCTTTATCAAGATCATGAATGTTTAGAAGATATCGAGCATGTTGGTGAATTATATTTCTCCAAACTTGTCGCTTTAAATTTAAACTCGCGCGACAAACAGTTTTGTGACCTATCCAGTGACAGCGAGACACAGGTAAGTGATGATGACATTTTCAATTAGGATTCCGAATGTGAAAATAACAATGATGGAGATGTTTATGTACCACATGATGTTAATGATACGGACTCTAAGGAATACATAATCCGATCGAAATTTCAAAATGACACTTGCAGTTGTATTGATTGATTGATGTTTTCCGCCACAATCAACAATTTTTCAATTATAAGGAGTTTTAGGGAATGACATGTAGCACAAAAAAAAAAGACTTTGAATCAGCATGTGAATTCCGTGATCACTGTCCTACAGAGGAACATGACACTATTATTAAGGCAGAGTTATTTGCATACAGACGGTTTTTTTCTTCTTCTGTACACACGCCAAGAATCACACAGAGAAACCGAGAAAGACCATTTCAAGAGTATTTCTTTAATGGTCACACAGTGTGTCATACAATGTTTTGTTTTGCACATGCTTTTGAGAGGAAAAAGTTACATATAATTGCCAGATCTCTGGATACAAATGGATTTTTACCTAGAAAACATGGTAACAGTGGCAAAGCACCGCATAATAGCTTAACAATGAGGGATCGGGAGTGGATCAAAACATACCTTACAAAGTATGCTAGTGACAATGCACTGTCATTACCAGGTCGATTGCCAAACTACAAATCGGAGAAAATTCTTCTTTCTTCAGACACAACAACTGCTGAATGAGAGACTAGCAGAAGAAACAAGAGGTACTGTGAGCAATGCTCACTAAGATTACCCCCCCCCCCCCTGCTTACCCCAATCTCCCAAAGGGTGTTGGTAATAGGTGTAAACTACCTTTTTTCTGAGTGTAAAAAACAAATGGCATGGCAAACCGAACCATATTGCTACTTCGATGTCCAGTGCTTGTGACCTTTGACCCCAAAATCGATAGGGAACATCTTCATCCCATGGGTAGTCCATATGTATGATATGGTGACTGTAGGTGGAAAGGATAACGCTTTAGAGCCCGGAAACCATATTGCTACTTCAATGTCCAGTGCGCGTAACCTTTGACCCCAAAACCGATAGGGAACATCTTCATCCCATGGGTTATCTCTTTTACGTTTGTTATTAAAACAACGATATATTTAATTGAAGAAACAAACCTTCAAGCATAGACTAACTCAGTCAATAACTACACGCATCTTACATACACCACGGGGTTTGTTTTTGTTTACAATTACGTAACCGCCTCGAGGAACCATCGCGTGTGAACCAAGGCATGTACACAAAGTAAACATTGTCGTCCTAAATATAACACAGAATGTTATGTTTTTGATCATATTGGATTTTTCGAATAATTCAGTCTTTCCGGGGATGTATATACTTGTTTATACGTCCCCGGTCTTACGTTTGATTTGTTTTAAATTCAAAACTCTAGAGCATTGAGTCAGGCATCAATTTTAAAATCTGCAATTTAATATACAGTTCGTTTCTCAATCATGTCTAATTGAATGTGTGTTTAATATCGGAGATTCATCGCTGCTGGACTAGCGATCTGTGATTTTACACTACTTTAACTTAACACACAAGCTTTACTCAAATTCTTCGTTTTGAAAAAGAAAATGGATACATTTTACAAACATAACGAATTATTTCTGAACATGTTTTGAAATCAATAATTTATAATCATGATTAAACCAAGTCTAAACAGGCCTATATAATATTCAGAAACCAATGGCCGACCAGTCTCATTTCAAATTATTTGTTGTTTTATTGTTTAAAAACAATGACTTTGATTAGACATTGATTCAGAACTCCTGGTCCAAATTATGTAACTTCGGCACGTGCCCATGGCGTGAAATTCATACGCGACTTCTGTGCGCACTGTGTACATATAAATATACCTACATGTATTTACGCAGATAGATATTAAAACTTAATAAAATATTCAAGATTTGAGAGCAATTTATTTGATTTGTATGTATAAATAATTCAAACTCGATGAATTATTTATAAATAATTCAAACTCGATGAATTATTCTCTTCAGTCTGAATTATGCTATCATAATTTTGTTGTATGATAAAATATTGGTAACAGCTATAAACCTTTATTGTATGTCCTGAGCCATAAATTTAGATAGTAATTTTTTCTTTATTATTGGGACTGAAAAGTTATGCCACACAGCTTCGAAGGAAGACCTCTCGGTGCTTTACAACGAGCTTTGCTCTAGTTAAATTTGTTTTATTTACAATAAGATAGAATATTAGAATGTTGAATGCATATTCATACTATGTGTTTTGCACTTGATAATAATACTTCACTACTCCACAGTGCATTTCCTATTCACTTATTTTAGCCCTCAGAAATGAAGTCATTGGTGAATAAGACGAATGACTCTCCAAGGCTGATATTAATACAAGGAGAACGAGGCATATATATTGTCTATACCATAGCTGGGGGATCCAGATGGAAGTTCCCAAAGACTTGAAGGATGTATTGACCAGCCTTATTTTTACTTAATATATTGGAATTTGGTATACCTCAAGAATTATCAGCTTTTATGATATTTACAAGTGTACTTAAAGACAGGGAGAATACAAAATGCCACGAGCCAAAATTATCTAACATTCACAGAAATGTTTGATAACTTGAAATAATAAATTTGATTTAACTCTGCAGTACATACATACAAAATTAAGGCATACGTTCACCTTTTATAGCTCACCGGTTTTTAAGACTGTACAGTCCATGAGTCTCTTGATTTTTTATTATTATTTTTTTTTTTACATATACAAGATATAGAGCTAACGGCGGTATGACCGGTCGACAGGTGATACATTGTACTTACACCTGATCCCACCTTTGGCGTGTTCAGGGGTCCGTGTTTGCCCAACTATTTATTTTGTATTGCTTATGGGAATTATGAGATTGCCACTGTTTGTTATCTTCACCTTTCATATATGTAAATACACATGTTTATTTGGAAGTGATGTAAATGTGAACAGTAATCCCTACACTTTAAAGTATCATGTAGGGTTCCGGATTAGAATAGGTCCACAGTACCCCCTTACTTGTCGTAAGAGACGACTTAATGGATGAGACCACAAAAACCGAGGTCTCGTGTCACGCCTTTCATTCTACGTTACCTCAGTATATAGTGTTTATACAAGGTGAAGATAACGACTGGCCAGACAGGGTGACACAAGGAAGATAACAATGCAGAGATGTCTGTTGAATTAGGTATGTCTAGAAGTAAGCTTGATTTAGTTCCAATTATCCTGCATATGACTGTAACTGTTAATCGTGGATGGCATTGTTCTACCATAAACAAGAGCCACTTTCCAGAGAAAGATTCTCCGAAATGTGTGATTTTCTCAGGTGTCTGATTTTCTCAGGTGTTGAGAAGGCAGCAACAACAGAATCCAAGAAGAAAGATACTAAATGTTCATGGAATACTTTCATGCAGGATATTCATAGTGAGTTTCAAATAACAATATTTTGGTTGTGATAGGGTCGAATGAATCCAAAGTGTGTTTTGAAATTTCGCAATATTAGAATAATTAGCTCTGTCTCTGAAAATGCAAGATCAGTAACGCATGACTCATTCTCATATTTTTTTCTGACTTGATTTTTATTCATTTCCAGATCAAAGAGCCCCTATAAAGTTTGAAGAACTGCTAATTTTTACCACAGGGGCTGACGAAATCCCAATCTGGATTTCCAACAAAAAATTATATTCAGTTCTTCACAAAAGAGGAAGGTGAAACCCGCTTACCTTTTTCACCTGCATGTGCACTATCATTATCCTTGCCAAGAGGGATTAATGATCCAGAACGTCTGTCTGCCCTGATGTGCAAGGCGATTAAAGAGTCATCAGGATTTGATAAATGTTGATTTTTTCAAATGCAAACATTCTTTACTTTAGTCACCTGTGTGAATTAGGATTATGTTTTGCTGTCTGGTTTTGCCATCGTCATCCCTGGTACTAAACTTTTGAACATTATTAGTTTCTTCTCTGAAACAGCTGAACCAATATAAGTATGTGTTTAGCATGTATGGGTCAAGAGGATCAAAATTTGTGGCCAAGGTCATGGAAATTAATGCAATCTTCAAAAATATTCTTACTGTTGGGCATCAAGCAGTCAAACATATGGCATGATTACAGTTAGTAATGAGCCATGCACTATAATAAATGTAGCACGCAGTTAGGTTAAGGGCTTCCATAGTCAAATGCACAATAATCATGGGGTGAAATTGCACCTCAAATTCACAGGTACCATTACACTTGTTACGGTTATACACCGAAACGATACTACCCATATGTTGACTGTGACTGAGCTACCGTAAATTCCCTTCATGGTAATTTCCCGTGACGTCACTTAAATTTCACGTAACACTTTATTTTTGGAAAACAGCAAGAGGCCCTTCTTGTGAACAAAAGTTCAGGTTCATGCGGGTAACTAGCTTAATTTTTACCACACATCTCCTCGGGCTCCTTCCATGCAGCCTGTGCCCGTCCTGCGCCCCAATAGCATTCGTGGTCCCTCCCATCGCCTCAGCATCTTGAGCCTGGTCTTCAGAGGATCAGCTCTCCGCATATAGATCGATGTCCTCTCCGTTTTTCACCTTTTCTATCGACATCCTACAAAATAGAAAATATAACCTATTTCCCCATTTGTACCCTTGTGGTAGATTATCTACACCCTAGCTTGCACCCTAGTCTATCTCTGGGTACCAACTGAGTCCCGTGTAACTAAACTACATTTAAGACGTGAGTATGTGAAGCTAAACCAGATAAGATTGAAGAATGAACAAATTGTTACAGAAATAAACTTATAAGTACAAACAAAACCTTTACCTAATACTTCCATCTTTCGTTGTAGCTGTAGGCAAATCAACACTATGGTTGTAAGCTAATAAATCCCGTGCCCTATAGACTGGTGACGAATACGAAGTTCTCTTTGTTGCATACATCCATAGAGTACGCATGGCTTTTATATAGATATAATCCACATAAAAAGGGTATTTTGCACTTTCAAAACTCCTACCCCGGAAATCATGAAATATATGCAAATTCTCTGAATTTGTCTTCCCATAGAAATAATTTGGATGTAATGCAATATATTCAATAAAATTGAAATATTTAATTTGATTTAAGTCTAAGTTCTAATTTTATGAATAATTATGGTTAATTTAATATACAGAATTATCATAACACATGTACATTTTTACAAGAAAATAAAATGTAGAAGAATTCTGAAGAATAGCAAATCAACCATTAGCAATATACAAACTCTGCAACCATAAAGGCACAATGTCTTTAGTTTGTGGATATTAATTTGGAAGACCTTCTTGGTTCGGCTGCAGATGATTTTTGGATATCCCATATGGACTGATGATTGATATCATCACACGGAGTCAATGAAGAGCTTCTTTTCCGCAACATCGACATGTGGATGAGTACCATTAGAGAGGAAGAAAGATTTGATGGAGGGAAATTAGTCCTCATGTTAGGTTTGACGGATGTCCATGGAATTATTTCCTTGATCAAATAGCAACGAAAGTTATATTCGAAAATGCACTTCAAGTTATGCGTCACTTGTCCACAATATATGACACGCTCCTCCTTCGTTACACTAAAAAAGACAAAGTATAATTTGCAGTAACGTAGTTGTGAATCGTTTCATGAATTGTTGTTCTGAAAATACGTTCCAACCCAGACAACCAACATTGTGGATGACATCAGTCCAGAAGAGCCCCACTGCACATCTTGCCTGACCTTTTGGGACAATCAGAAGTCCAGGAAATTGATACCACACAACAAGGAGATATTATGGTGACACTGAGAGAGGTTAAAGAAGAAGTAAAGAAGCAAGGAGAACGGCAGGTGAAGGCGATTGAAGAGCAGACGAAAGCTATACAGAAACTTTCAGCGAGTATTTCTTTGCCAGCGGGCCTCAGCGCGGTCTAACACCACTTCCCAGTGACCGGCCAACCACACCGGAGAGAGAACAAACATCTCCAAAGATACCCCAACGTATAAGAAGACCAGGTCAAGATTGACCATTAGGCCTCACCGACCGGCAGTACCTAGCTGCAATAATGTAGCCCTATCCATTTTTTTTTAATTCTGACGTTTTCGGGATAAGGCTACAATTCCATAGGATCTCCGTAATGGTGCAAAATAATTTTATGAATAACCGATAAACTCTGTGTATTAGTCCCAAATGTTGTTTACACCAAAAGGAGTACCAACTTTGTGCTCGTGCATGTCTAATAAAGGTGTTTTTCATTAAATATAATGTACAGCATGCAAAATTCTTTGTCTGCTCCGCCATGCTTGTTATCGCGAGATCTCGTAGGTGGATCTAATGAAAAACCTAAACATTGACAATCAGCGCGAAAATGTAGTTACTCGAGCTACTTCGACAAAGAAAGGACAATCATATTGTTGCAGAAAGAATTCACACTCTGCTGTTCGGTTTTTAACTTGATATTAAATTCAAACCTTTTCAATACCGACGAAATAGCTTTCGCCTCCATACTTGTCCATTGATGTAAATACTACCTTATATGGCATATGCAAATTACTTGACAATCGGAAGTTTATACTTCAGTACATCAAACATGGCGCACAAATATGAATCGAGAAATTGGAATTTATCGAAATTGTTGAAAACGGTGGAATAGAGCCTCACAAATCTTAAGTTACAGGTTGTAAAGAACATGACCCACAATATGCCATTTTTGGCCTACCAAATTTGGAAAAATTAAAGAACACTTTAGAATAAATCTAAGATTATATTTTTTATCCATAACATGAGCCAAGTTGTATTGCGCAATCGTTTCCTCACACCGGATGTTTAAAGCACTCAAGTAAATGCCCAAACCTACCGCAGTTTCACGTTTTCCGGGAAAATCGCATAAATTTGCCAACTTCAGTCTATAAATTCACATGGGCCGCATTACTCACGACTCAATTTTGTAAACTATAATTAAAATGCAAAGTTCGATTAACACTTTCCATCAAAAAAATTAACTCGTAAGCAATGCGGCCATGTCGAAAAAAAAAATAATGATAACAAAAGTGTCGTCTGGAAACGTCAGATTCCAAGGAAGTCAATACATACACCTAACACAGTTGATACGACTCAAAAAGAAACAGCAAAGAGGTGAGATTTTATGTTCTTATATATTTTTTAAACTAAAAAATCAATATCTAAACGAGTAAATATGAGAGTCATGGCCTATGGTAAAAAGGTACAGGGGAGGGGGGAGGGGGGGGGGCTAACCTATCGTGTATGTTTAATTCTAAAGTCCGTTCCGATGGCTTTAAAAGTACCGATTTCCCTACCTTTTGTTACTTTAAAAATGATATTATTCGAAACAGAATGAATGTTCGAATCAAACGTACAGTACAAACTTATTCGACCATACGGAATACCCTAGTTAGAATAATCTAACTGTGTCTCGGGACAGGCCCTCACCACAATCGGTGCCGTAGGACATTATCATTTTAACGATAGAACATTCTCTCTAGGAATACCCCAGTAAACATTTCAATTATACAGACACAGGATGTACACATGTATTACGCATGGAGATGTGCGATATATATTCAGACAGTATGATCTATCGTATGAATTTGCCCATTGGTTCTCATAATTTTTACAACTTATGTACGTTTAATTAATATAGGCTACAATTCAAAGTTTCTTATAAAATATGAAGTCTGTCAATTATAACTGTAAAGTTGTAGCAACGTGTGTCCGTATGTAATATTACGGCAATGTCAAACACGGCTGTAAGCTCTATCTATTTAACATTTGTACTTGAGAATTTGAACGCACAATACTCATACATCGAACGGAGATGAAACAATTATCGTTTTGTTTTCAGTTTCAACTATTTAGTTCGTAAATTCATGTCCCTTGTATATACGTGGAAAGAAACCTACAAAAACACACAGAAAGTTTGTTTTTAATGAAGTAAGTCAATTTAAATACATATCAAAATATATCTTGTTAAATAATATTTGACATAACTTGTGTTGAAATGTAGAGTATTCTCTTAATTATATTTACTTTTTTTCGATTGAAGGGCAATAACTCTAAATGGAAAACATAGTTTACTAGTGGAGGATCCTAGTTTTTTTTTCTTTCGTTTTGTTTTTTATATACACACGAAAATCAAACGCTTTAATTGATTTTAGAATTTTTATTTTGTGCTATAGACAAAATTGATATTGAAAAGATATGTTTTAAATGTTAGGGGGAAAAAAATCTATAAAGGTGAAACGGCAAACCCCCACCCCCCGAAAATGTATTACAATACTACTGATAATTTTTCTATTATTTATATTATTTCATGTATGGAGAAGTGCATGGTTTTTGCACCAGTTTTCTTTTTGGATTAGGAAAATGTTTACTTTTTCCTTAAAAAAGGACTTTGGAAGGGTCCATTAAACAGACCCAGGTTGGGAGATTTCAGGCTCTCATGGACTTAATTTCCATGGAAACGAGGGGGTTATTTATATTTCCTACCCCGGGATAGACCGAATATAAATAACTTCCTCGTTTCCACAGAAATTTACATGGACTACATAATAGAAATAAATTAACCATGTAATATACATTGTTGTAAACCCCATACCCCCTCTATATGTCACACTGACATTAATCAACAAAACATTTGAAGATACACATTTTCAGTTTATTAGTGGGAAAAAAATAATTCCAAGTTTTTGAATACAATTTATTCATTGATTCACCAAGCATTAATTAACAAGTTAAATGATTTATAATTAGATTTTAGGAAAAATAACCTAGGCTAATGGGTTTTAACATGAAGATAAGATTTTCATCCAACCCAAATTGTATATTTTAATTAAATGTATATGACATAAATATTTCAGATATGCCAAGGAGTGGTTCCTAATTCTTTCTCTGTTTCAACTGTCCATGGAGAGTAAAACCAAAACACAGATCCAGGATTTCAAAGAAATATAGGTCAGTGATCACCACTCTGATAGGGAGGGCACCATCTGATCATGATTTTCTGTGCAATATATGCCAGAGTGTGTGTGTGTTGCTCCCATATTAAACAGAAGAATATCAAGTCGGTTAGGCAACAGATTCAAGACAGTCCAGCAGCAGCAGCAGTTCTTCCAATTAGTCCCCCTTCTGTATCACTCCCATCCCCATGTACATCAAGAGGGCACACTTCATGCTGTATCTGCAAGTGACCAGATCCAAAGTTAGTTGTAGTCCCAGTAGGAGTAAGGCATGAAATCTTCATTTCAAAAGAGGTCATCATTCCTGCTGGGGCTCGCTTCTGTACAAATCACCTACAACAAGACATAGAAGAACTTGAACCTATTGCTGACAACACCATGTTCAACAAAACAGGAGTGACATAATTAATCAAACAAGTTTTTGAGAGCTGAAGTTTTGAGAAAAGAGAAAATAAGGTTGGATTTTGACAACAGTGAAAGTCTAAAAGTGAGCATCAGAATCTCCTGGGAACCCCTAAAGCTGCTTTTGAGGACTTGCTGACATATGTAAACTTGTAGAATATGGAAACTTGTGCTAGATAAAAGCTTTATAACCTTTCTACCAGTGATGTATTTGTTGACAATAAAAAGGGTATTTGATTTTAGCAGAATAATTACTTATTATGAACTACTAGTATTATCATTATGATACTTAACTGGCAAATAACAAACAACAAACATGATTTGTAAATGTTATTTCCTGTATAGATCTACATGATACTTCTATTTTGGGAACATTATGAAAATAGGCCAATTTAGATTATTTCTCATTCTGTGGCATTTACAAGCATGTATACATTACATGTAAATGCAATATAATCCAAACAATTTAAAACTACAGTGCCTTAGGATATATTCTATTTCAAATATGTATCTAGATGTAATTCTATTCAAATCTATATTAATGCCTGGAAGATTTTTAGATCACAGCTCATGAATTACGTTCTGTCAGTCAATAATGTATTGCACAAACATTTAAAAATATTGTTGGTTAAAAGACCTCAGTATCTTTACATGATTAATACGTATAGGAATATACAATTATTGATCAAGATAAATACAGTAAAATTTATACAGTATCATTTCTCAAATCGTATTTTCAGAGTCAATAATATACTGACTCTGATCCCCTATATCGGTGTTGTGTTGCTATTATTCACGCTATGAAATCTACATGTACATGTAACAAAAAGATCATTTGATACTTACTTTTAGGTGTCTACAGTAATTTTCCTTTAATCAGGTTTCACAGGAAATGCTCGTTGAACGTGTAATTCCGAGTAAATTCGAATTGAACATGTTTTGACGAGACGCGGTGTCAACTTATTTCGTTACCATTGATATCGATACTCGGTCGTTTTAATACAAAAAAAAAACAAACTATGGAATATGACATGAAACAGAATTGTTCCAATGATTCACTTCTTTCACCATGTAAATAGACTACATGCTATACTTATTCTTCTTATTTCAGTATTTTAAAATTCAAGTAAAAATAATTTAAAAGTAAAGTTGAACAATCACGGCTTTGAACATCATTTCCAAAATATTTCTTATTTCTATTTCCCAAATTTGGTCAAAAATGCTTATTATGATCATTGAATAAGCCATTCTAGCTATTTGAGTGCATATAACTTGATATGTTCAGAGATTTATAGGTTCATGTACATTGTACATGGTCATTGGAGGTTTATTGTTGTGACGTGTATCCCGAAATGTAAATTTTTTAACATTAAACACCACAATATTCAACGTCATATTAACAAAAAAGTATAGAATATATGAAAAAAAGAAAAACATTTCTAGAAAGCCTATATCCCGAAGATTATTATATACAGAAATTATCAATATCCCAGGCTAGGCCATTTTTCATGGTTCGTGGGTCATGTTCTTTAATTATATATTGACTAAGACACATAGAATATCATTTTATTTACGTAAAGAAAGTCAGGAAATGTTTAGAATGAGCGAAAATATTGCGGGAGTGAATCACTCCCGCATTGCACCATTACGGAGATCCTAAGGAGTTGTAGCCCTCTCCCTAAAAAAAAAATAATAAAAACAGAGAGGGCTACATTATTGCAGCTAGGAAGTACCAAGATCCCGGGTGGAAGAACGCAGAGACACTAGGTGGAAGAATAACAGAGGGCTGTTCAGAGAGCAAGACCATTATCGACGCAGAGAAAACCGTTCCAGGTCACCATCACCAAAGAGGACGAGGTCAACAGTACACCCAGTGCATATAGATTTAGATTACTTAGTATCAACTGTCTATTTGAGAGATGTATTTATTATATATAGATCTACAAAGCATTTGAATATGCAAGGTGAAAATAACGAACAGTGATCAATCTCATAACTCCTACAAGCAATACAAAATAGATAGTTGGGTAAACACGGACTTCTGGACACACCAGAGGTGGGATAAGGTGTCTAGGAGGAGTAAACATCCCCTGTCGAATGAGTTGTATGATATGGTGGTGGATTTCATTATTACGAGTTACGTATGAGCTGTATCATACAAGGAGGTATTTTGCAAGTATAGACCCTGGTCTTCTTTTAAGATCACAATTGATAATAATGTATATTGTGAGTGTATATTACATCTACTGCATGGGAAGTTGAGTACGGCCAATGTTTGTGTTGAACTACTTATTTCTTTGAGAAATATTCTGACCCATTTGATCTAATCAGTATTTAGTGTATACTTGGTTGATTACAATTTGATTTTGTCTGCTTGTTGTAAATAATTAATCATATGTGATCTTTCAGTGATAGCTTTGATTCATATGTCGATTTGATATATCCCTGTGAGCTCGAAATAAAGGACACCACAGAGTCGTCCACTTCTGCTTCATACTTAGATATTTTATTGAAAGTAGACATTAACGGCAAACTAACAACTCAACTGTATGACAAACGAGATGATTTCAGCTTCTCCATCGTCAACTTCCCACATTTATGTAGCAATATTCCATTATCACCTGCATATGGTGTTTATATATATCAACTGATTCGATATGCAAGAGCTTGTTCTGGGTATAGTCAGTTTTTAAATCGAGGTAAGCTACTGACAAACAAGTTGATGGTACAAGGATTTCAACAGTCTCGATGGAAGTCAGCATTTCGCAAATTCTGTGGTCGTTATAACGATCTAGTTCGTCAATACAACCTCGCGTTGGGTCAAATGCTGTCTGACGTGTTTCATACCGATTGTTGAGCCGTTCTTGGCACACTGATTTGACTGCGGATAACTCCGTTTACCTGATCGGGATATGGGGCTCACGGCGGGTGTGACCGGTCAACAGGGGGTGCTTACTCCTCCTAGGCACCTGATCCCACCTCTGGTGTGTCCAGGGGTCCGTGTTTGCCCAACTATCTATTTTGTATTGCTTGTGGGAGTTATGAGATTGACCACTGTTCGTTATCTTCACCTTGCATCAGAAATAATCCAGAATATTGTGTGTAAAACTTATACGTTACCAATTTTGATGCACCAGATGCGCATTTCGACAACTAATGTCTCTTCAGTGATGCTTAACCTAAATGTTTGAAATCCGAAATAACCATGAAGTTTTAGATCTAAATATAGCCAAAAACAGCGTGCCAAACAAGTGGAGCCAAATTCGTCCAAGGATAAGAGCTATGCATGAGGGAGATAATCCTTAATATGACTGTAGTGTTTGCTAATTTATCTGAGAAAATTAAAATGCGTTTACTAATTTGTCGTTAATTTTTTTTTGGGCAAGTCGGTGAACAATGACGATTGGTGCCGCAACTAGGCGTTGAAAATCAATGACGGTTGATCACCAGGGTTTTATGCTATTATATGGTTGTACACGCAAAAAGAGCTAATCATTTTGCCATGTGTCTGGCGTGTTGTGTGCATCAACGTTTTGGGAAAAAAGGCTCTATCTCAAGAACCCCTCGGTCAATTTTTGTCAAATTTGCCACAGGGTATCCTTGGCCCAAGGGCTTTCATTTGTACTAAAACTAGGGTTGTGACCCTTTCGCAAGGGGAGATAATGAGGAAAATGCAAACAGAAGTAGTGGTTGCTAGAAAATCTTCTCGAGAACCAGTGGGCAAATTATCACCGAATACTTTCCTATCTAAAAATGGACATGGACATGGTTTCAAAACCTAACATAAAATCTCATAGAGAGCAAGTCACTTCCTTTAAATGCACATTCAACAACTATGGTTGGGCGGCACAAGGAAATGAGATACTGTTCAATGTTGTCTTCCTTGCACTCTGGGAAGGCATCTCGCAGGGACTTCAAAGGTGCTGTCACTACTCGATCATCTTTTAGTAAAAGGGTGGCAGTGGTCTCATCTTCAACGCACACAGATTCAATTTCCCATATAACCGTTTCTTCTGGGCATTCTGTTTTCTGTTTGAAAAATTAAAAAATTATTGCAAAACTGTGCATTTATCACAAATTTTAAGATTTGTAGGACATAGTGCAAAACCTGTATAATAAGTTATGATAATTAATTGATGGATAAAGAGATAAACCTACAGTGATTGCTGTCCTGGAGGTAGTTGATAAGGACACTTCATTTCTGAAAGTGTTTGTAATACAGTCAGACACCTCCACGTAGTCCCCTGGTCTAATGGCCTGATCAGCAAGATCTCTCCACAATGCTATCTTGCATTTCTTGGTCGAGTCTTCCAGATAGATGTTCTTCACCTTTACATTGTCTTCGTTTTTCACTGTCACAAAACGTGTAGCTTCCTCCTACAATTCATAACAACAGGTATTAAATAAATGAGTTCAATGTGAGTATACACAAAACAAACAAAAGAAAAAGATTAATTGTATACATGAAAAGCAGTAAAGCATAAATTTCTTTAATGTTGTCATGTCTTTTGTAAACCAATTATATGTTTGCCTTTATTAAAAACAAACAACCAAAAAGATACTGAGCAAACTGAGACAAGTACCCTTTCAGCCAAAGGTTATGGTGAGAAAATGTGCAAATATGAAAGCTACTAAGAAAATGTTGAATATTTACGGTTGTGACAAAGGGACAATCAAACAAATACAACAACAAAATTGAACTGACTCAATCTGCTAATGAATGAAAACTTACATTGAGAACACGTTCAAGTTGTCGCCCTTTACATACGTCTTATGAGGTTCATTGCACTCAAATTTCATCATTTTTTTGTTGTTGAATATTTTAATTTTTCTTTAATATATGAACGATATTGGTTGTTTACTGTGCTGTTCTATGATATTTTTGGGTGTTTGGAGGTATTCTTGGGTGTTTTTGGGTAAATCTATGGTTCCTAATCGGCTAATTACATCAATCGTATATTTCGTGAATAAGCGGGACAAACTTACGGATATGGTATTTACATGTAACAGCTTTCGTAAAACCCTTACCTTGCTAAACAAAGATCATTTACTATACGTAATAAGTATTCAATGAGAGGTATCAATGAGAAAATATATTTTGCATTAGTCAACTCAATTGTTTCGGCTTTAGTCGTTTCGGCCTAGCTTTTAAATACCTCTGTAGCACATTAATTTAATAGGTACTTTTTCTCATGTTAACGTAATAAAACAGCCACAGTGGTCTAGAGGTTAGAGTGGTTGCCCCGCGGTTCGAATGCCGACCGCGACAGATCTAAGTCGTTAAGGTGGCTTACTACACCCAATAATAGTTTCTCAAATCAGTACGAATTAATTTGATTATAAAAGATATGATGATATACAATAAGTATATATGCCAAATCGGCAAAAAATAAACAAATTTGGAAAATAACATGATTATCAAAATATGTTGTGTTCACGAATTGGTTGAAGTACGACTTGTTTAATATGTAGCCTGATATTTGCGGGTTTACGGTTTCGGTTTATTTAGTACAATTATTATCCATGCTGGCGCAGGATGCCGCGCTCATTTGCAGCAACAGTTTTTCCATGATTGTCCATTATCCGGCCGAGAACACACTGTAAGCATTTATAAATGATTTATTTGAATTTGTATAATGATTTTGTAGTATGTGTCATTCGCTTTTTTGTGCATTTAGGTTGTGTATGTCAACTCGTTTCTATAAATAGAAGATTCTAGTTCACTGTGTATAATTTCACATTGGTACATGTGTGTAGTTTACTATATGTGATCTCCTTACTATTAATTCAACATTACAAGTATCCTACATGTGTTTGCTTGGAATTCAGATGTTTGTTAAGTCAAATAGTTGGCAATATTGTTTTAAATGTAAATTTGATGCATGTATGTAGAATTCATTGTCTAGTATCAGTTGATTTTATGTACATGTTTGTTTGTTTGTATCTTGTAGCTTTTCACCACATTCCTCAATAAACTTGGAAACATACATCTGGGTTTGATTGTGTGGTTAGCTGCAACGCAGTGACAAAATATATATATTATTTCAACACATATGAATAAAATACTCTGGGGGATTTGAACTCGAGATCTGCGGTTCACCAGCCCTATGCTTTAACCACTGAGCTACGATGATAGACAAACAAATCGATCGATACAAATAATTTCACAAAACATTGAAATCGCCATCTTGTAACGTAGTGTCACACAGATTATAGGCTTTAGTGTAGTGAGCTACCATAAATCAGTTGTGACAGTTCAATCGGTTT
This sequence comes from Ostrea edulis, assembly GCF_947568905.1. Classification (NCBI taxonomy): domain Eukaryota; kingdom Metazoa; phylum Mollusca; class Bivalvia; order Ostreida; family Ostreidae; genus Ostrea; species Ostrea edulis. Next base: position 27,848,862 of record NC_079171.1, read on the forward strand.
AAAATTAAGTTTAACCAATTTCAATTGCAACAAGTGGCCTTAGTTCAGGCAAAATTTCCTTAATCAGATTTGTGACACTGATCTGAAATCCGGAATAAGAATAATTACAAATATCCAGCCTCGACAAATCTATTTTTGATCAATATGTGACAGGTTTGTAGTTTGACAATAGCCAACTCCTGTATGGGTTCAGGGAATTTTAATATCACAGTGAAGGATATCTCACATGAAGTACATATTTACAGCCCTGTGATACATGTAAAATTACAATAATATGATATCACAGAGTGCATTAATTAATAATTGAAAATATCACTTATATGATTGATGAACGTAATTTCCATCAAGATAAATGTATTACTTATCTCAAAATCACAATCAAGGGAGACAACTCTTAACGTTACATATACTGGTATATACAGATTTCTCCCTTAGTCATAAAAACACATTATCATTAAAACTTAAATCATATATTTACCATTCTATGGGAAGAGGCTTCCACATACATGTACAGGGTATATATATATATATCTATGTAGATATGTACATGGACCCTGTAATTTACATACAATAGTCTTAAAATACTATTTATTTAAGTTAGATTCAATTGCTCACTCCGAACAAGTTATATTTTGATTATAAAATAAAGTGTAACTTGATAGCTTCACCAATTTACTCTAGATATAAGCAATTGATTCATGAAATCAAAGAGCTTTAAACAAAACTATCATTCTTTGTAGATCTAGCCTTTCTCTCAGTTAATATTTAGTGCAAAAGGGATCTCAATCTGCAAATACATATATACTGGACATATTAATTGACATTTACCAATAAAGGTAATTAGTAATGCATTAATTACCAGAAAAGAAGGAAAATTTTTTGTAGAAGGTCTTGGTCAATGTTTTCAAAATGATGTCAATATCAAGTCCATTCTCTCAAAAGTAGACAAACAATGCTTAATTTTGGCGGTAAAACCCAATGACCAAAACAATAAAAACCAACCAAAAGCAACTTCACAAAATACAACCAATGAAGTTCAAGAACACTACAAGACCTTTGACATATGCCTTAAGGTAATGACTATTAAATGTGTTCACCTATATATGTACATGTAAGGGCTAGAGATATAAAGGAGTGGATCTAGGTTTTTCTAAAGTAAAATACATTGAAGCATATATATCTATAGCAAAATTTATTCATTAACCCAAAGGTCACTCTATTACAAATATATATGCACTACTACTGTAATTGGATACACTCCAATACATGCCATATGTGAGCCATAATAACATGGCAAATAAAAAAAACAAACAACAACAGTTCATCCTGAAGTACTCAATGACAACTCCATTTCATTGTTGTCAAAACTAATATCTAGTTTCAACAACTGAGGACCCTGCATTGTTGCAGTTTATGTCAAACGAGATTAAAAAAAGATTCTTCAATATCATTTTCCCCAAGAAGGAAAGCCTCCTCGTTAGCTGCAGCTAACACACTTGTCATGTCACAAATATCAATCTTGATGTCTTTCTACAAATCTTTCCCTACTTCTTTGATAGCAATTTCCAGGACCTCGGGGCTCCATCCTTCAACTTTTCCATGCACCTCTGTTGCCAATGGTTGAATGCACTGGAAAGGGAAAAACAATGTTCACAGTCTTAATAATAATACAGAGAGTGTCCTTATTAAGTGTACAAGGTACATGAGACTAAACAATAAAAAGGCCATGAAATTAATCATCTGGTTTACAACCCCTACCCACACTTATTGAAATGGTGCTGCATGACTAATTTTATCACTTTTTAAAATTAATTTGTGTATTTCAATAAAAATTGACTTTCTGTGGGTGTATGAATGTCCCTTTACAAGTGTAATTACCATCAGGGTGAGCATTATCGGTACAATTACAATAAGAGTGGCTTCTTGGTCCCAAATGAGGTTTGAGGAGTGGTTGACCTCAGACGGCTTGATGGAATGGGTGACCCTAGACTGGTAAATAAATACTTTTCAATATTGAAGTATGTGGTTAATTTTCCAGTGAAGCAGCCTTCATCTCTTACCTTAACTAATATTCCACAAAATTCTCTCTTGTATTTGTTTTCAAACATATTTTGAAATCTGATATTTTCATTGATTTACTATTGGCCCATGGTATATCTAATTATAAATAGGTTACGTTTGACTTGTCTAAAGTCATACTTTCTTTGTATGCACTGTATAATAAAGTATTTTCAGGCATATTTTCAAGTTTGTACCAACAAGAGAAAATAGAACAGAATAGAATAATTGAAATAGATAAAATATTGTTGAAATGACAAATTTAAAATGTCAACAGTTAAAAAAAATGTTAATTCATAAATATGTTTTAATTAATTTTGGATATTAGGGAAATCATGCATAATAGACATGCAGTAGAAGAAACTGTCATGCCGTTGAGGATACGTTCAAGCTTATTTTCACCTGGCCAATGTTGCATTACAGTATGAGATGTGGTCACGTTCAGCCCGCTACCCCAATAAGTATCCCACGTCGATTCCACCAGAATATCTGATTTTTTAAAAGCACTTTTGCATTTTGAACAATGCTGTAGTTTGGATTCCAGTATTTCCCGCATAACGGAGTCTTTAGATGAAATCCAACGATCAGATTCCAGGACCTGACTTCGTGCACGTTTGGCATCTAAGACGGTCTCCGCTTTACTTAAAAGTGGTATGGCTTTTGTAGTGTGAGTGTATATTAGAGTTGAGGACTTTTGAGCTAGGAGTCTGAACTTTTATCTCTGTCCAATACCGCTCCTGTGACGGGGTATGTTTTTCTGGCATATTTTCATTGACAACACTTCTCGATGACCATATTGGCAAACTTCCAAACGTAGAATACTGATAGTTGGACCATGTGATAACAATCCTGCTCACTGACACCCCTACTAATGTGTTCGGAACATATCCCGGTCAACAGGGGATGCTTACTCCTCCTAGACACCTGATCCCACCTCTGGTGTGTCCAGGGGTCCGTGTTTGCCCAACTATCTATTTAGTATTGCTTATAGGAGTTATGAGATTGATCACTGTTCATTATCTTCACCTTGCATCCTTTATCGGTGTTAAGTAGAGCATAAATCAGGACTACCGAGTGAAATCTAATTTGATTGCTTGAATAGCAAATGGTCAGAAATAATTATCGTTATCGTCCCCGTACCCAAATTTGAAAGAATTCAGATTATCGTAAAAAATGAGAGCCATTTCTCTATTTCAAAAAACAAAAATAAAATTTTAATGTTACATAAGGATTGTGTTAAATTTCAATTTGTTAAATTGATTAAACAATGAAATATTGCATACTATTTACCATTTTTACGTAGTAAATGCTAGAGTATGTAAAACTTATACGGTACCAATTTTGATGCACCAGATGCGCATTTCGACAAATAATGTCTGTTCAGTGATGCTCAACCGAAATGTTTGAAATCCGAAATAACTATGAAGTTTTAGAGCTAAATATAGCCGAAAACAGCGTGCCAAAAAAGTGGAGCCAAATTCGTCCAAGGATAAGAGCTATGCATGAGGGAGATAATCCTTTCTACTTGAGAGACTTATCTACCACACCTCACTCCCCTCCGCGGATGAGCTTTCTTGTTCTTCATTAGTTCACCGGCAATGGTGACGTCTCATTATGATTGAAAGTATGTTCCATTTTCGTGTTCGGTTGGCCAAAGCTCAACTTAGTTCACCGGGCCCTGGACAGGCTACGCCGGTAGATATAGATTGATGGAATATTGTTTAACGTCCCTCTCGAGAATATTTCACTCATAATGAGACGTCACCATTGCAGATTCATGATAAGTTGTAGTGAAATAAAATGATGTTCAGGTAGTGTTGATTCAAGTTTGTTCAAGTCATGCCTCCCAAGAGTGAGGTTGGGGACACATCTTTAAAACTTTCATTCCCAATAATAGGAAAGGCATGATTTTTCACATGGATGCACCCTCACATAGTGTAAATTTAAGTTTGTTCAAATCTTGACACCTGGGGTAGGATGGGGTCACAATAGGTCATATTTTTTCACAAGGATGTGTGATTAAAATAAGAAACGCTAATGAAGAACAGGATCGCCGTATTGACTCAGGTAAATGTTGTGGCCCATGGACCTCTTGTATTATATGTAAATATCTTTCTTTAATTTTGCTTCTTAATTTCAAAACAGATAATGGACACAATGAATGACCCGACATAAGTCAGGTACACAAATCAATTTGTCAGTCCAGACGTCAATGACATTGCCACCATCAAGACAAAAACAAGAAATGAAAGAGTGTCCCTCCAGGGAATTGTGCAAAAGGTATATCAATAGGCAAATTTATAATTACTAAATCTGATTACTTAAAACTCCTCAATACATAGAACAAAAGAAAACATAAGGATCAAAACTGAACTGTACCAATATGTAAATAATTGCCTTCATCCAAACCTGCGTATGTTAATGACTGTTCAGTGTTCATCAGTAATTCATAATTTATGTAGGCATAACATACAGAACTTTCTCTCTCTCTTGTTTCATTCAAAATTCAAGTCCAAGTGTCTTGAATATCTTGTACTTTGTTGCATTATTTAAAGCATAAGAAAGACTTTGAAAAGAGAAAACCACACATTTTGGAATTACTGTAAAGAGTATGAAAAAAGCGTAATTTACAGCCCTGAATCAGTATTCTCATTTTTTAAGAACAGCAGATGTGTATACTGAAATTCTCTATGACAAATGTTTTTACCTCACCTGAACTGAAGACTAATACCTGTCTTTGTCATTGACTTAAAGTTTTCACAATTTTATCTTCTCCACATCCACAATGTCAATTTATATCAAACTTGCCACAAAGCACCCTTGGGTAAAGTGGATTCAAGTTTGTTCAATTGAAGGGTCAGACCCTCTGTCAAAGGGACATAATTAAGAATTGGTGAAAATATCCAGGCATCTTTTAAAACTCTTCAGAAGTACCACGTGGCCAGGAAGGATGAGACATCTGAATTAAAGCTTCATTATATAGTGTAAATACTGATTTGTTCAAATCATAACCCTTGGGGAGGGTTATGGCCACACTAAGATATCCAAGTTTTATGAACGATTTTTAGGAAAAGAAAAAAACCACTTTGGTATTTAGAAAGAAAAATAACAAAAACAATACAGATGAATAAATATTTGACACAAATATTGTTCTCCTATATACAGTCAACACCAGTAATAGAAAAGGGTCAATCCTCAAGAAAAGTCGTAACAATCCAAGATGTGTCAGGGGAAATTGATATTAAATTTTGGGGACAGAAAATAACCTTGGATGCATTTGATGAGGGAACAACAATCACAGTATCATGCATCAAAGTAGACCACTATGGGGGACGTTGTTCTCTCAATTCTACACCATCTACAGCAGTTCAGGTATTAGATTGTTAAACTTTACTGTTACATGTACTGATTCATTAATCTATTTTGTATTGCTTGTAGGAGTTATGAGATTGATCACTGTTCGTTATCTTCACCTTGCATTCATTAATCATTTACAATTCACGTTTCATATTCTTATTATATGTATTCGATTCAATTTTAAAAACAAAATTTTGGAAAAGACTATTTTTTTTAACTTTAAACAAAGATTTGCTTCAGATATTAAAATAAAATGTAAATCGTTGTCCTCCTGTCTAAATTTTAACAGGTCAAGGAACACTTTGATACGCTTCAAGTAAGGATATTTTAATGAAAAGAGGGGATGAAAAAAAAATGTTAATTTGCTTTCATTCTAAAGGATTTTTAAAGTAATAAATATCATAGATGAATACTCATATTTATTTTTATTGGTTTTCTGTGGAGAGTAATTTTTTTTTTTGAATATCGAATTTATAAAAATACATTTCCCCCCCTTTACCATGGTTAATTTTATTTCATTACAGTCCGGGAAACTAAAGTGGGGGCTCTCTGCGTCTCCCTGTTCCTCCTCCTGGTGTGGGCACTGCGCACCATACTTAAATGTATGAAAGCGCGGTGCCCCCGCACGCCAGTGAGGAGGAACCAGAGGGATGCAGAGAGCCATCCCATGGAGGAGAGAGAAGAGTCCCCCCCCCCCGCCCCGAGGTTCCAAAGGTCTGGTAAATTTTGAAACTCGGGGACGATCCCGTCCCGCCAGGTCGGCTCCCTCTCCGCCGCAGGCGGGATTGAAGGTAAATATTTTACTTCTAATAAAAGACATTCAAAATCCTTTTCTTATGTTTGTATTAAATTGCCGTATTACGTATAATATTTTATATTCACATTCATTTCTTCAGATCACGAAGGCGGAGGTACACGCCTACAACACCCGCTCAAAGCTTCGTAAATAGGTAAGTGATATATAATCGGCTAACTACTTGTCACGATCTCCAGACTTCTTTTCATCTGATCATTTCTTTAGACAGTGAAATTCAATACATCTGCTTTATACACGACAAGAAAGAAATTACATTGCGTGTGTATAATTAAAATTGTCATCCGTTAATTTACGATAAAGTACCTATCCTCAGATTGAACGAATATACTTTCAGATTTTCATATTAATGCATGCGTGTGCATTCTATTTTGTTCTAACCATAGTCGTTAACACGGTGTATTTTTCTTTCAGATCGAGCGGGGACTGAGTTGTGTATTTTTAGTCATATTAAAACTGATAACAAAACGTGAAATGGATCTTAGTCATTTCTATTTGCCTGAGTAGATTAGTTAACCCGTAGAGTGAATTTAACACATGGCGAAACCCCAGGTGAACTACGTTGTACACAATACAAAGGAATTTGCAACGTCAGGTCGGATGATTTGATATGACACGTAGGGTGGATTTCAGACGTAAAGGTGTTTGTTCGCTGATAATAAGGTTCAGTGATTTGAAGTGACTTTCATAGTATACTCCACAAAAAAGACGATCAATACGATTACAGCAAAAAGTCATATACCTTAATCACGGATATGTTCACCCCCTCACGCATTAGTATTCCCCTTTTGATCACGTGTCCCCATTGTTTACCCCCCACCCTTTGATCTATTGTTCAACCCTCACGTCTTCCCCCTTTTGTTCACTCTCCCGCGTATTCCCTTTGAATGTACTCATTGTTTACCCCCACCCTTTGATCTATTGCTCAACCCCCACGTCTTCCCCTTTTGATCCATTGTCCCCTCCGATTTTCTCATGTTTATCCCTCACTCTTTGATCTATTGTTCACCCCCATGGTATTCTTCATTCCCCCCATCCTTTCCCCTTTTGATCCATTGTCCCCTTTGTTTACCCCCACCCTTTGATTCTTTGATCTATTGTTTACCTCCACCCTTTGTTCTATTGTTTAAAAGTATGTAATCTGATAACAATAGACATCCCTATAAATAGCCGTCAAGGTCAGTGATTCTATTGTTTACCCCCCATCAATAGACATATATACTACTTTTGTTAGCACTTGTTATGTGGGAAAGTTTTTCTTTTCATGTATATTGTGTTATGAAAAATTGTATATGTATAAACCTTTGTAGGTATATTTTCTTCCTACAATCCTAACTTCACAAGCATGTAAATCTAATAGATGTTTTGTTTGTATTGTGGGAGTGTTTCTTATTTGTTGTGGATATGGACTGGTTACGTGGTGAAAGAGTCCACATGTATATACACTTGTACTACTGTAGGTAGATTTAATGATAGTAGAGATAGAAAATAATGGTTATGTATATTTTTAGCAGCAGTTATCTATAGATAAACAACCTCTGACTGCACAGATGCCAGGGATTGCTGAAGAGGTGATTATTTCAATCTTTGAGTTCCATGCATATTATTCTATATGTTTTAAACTCTTATTTTAATCAATACACACACAACTTTACAATATTCCACTTATAGTAATGAATGTTTTATTTTCAGCCACTGTTGACTACACATCAACATCAGTCAGCCAAAGACTCAGAAAGAAGTACTCCCATGCTGACCATTCTCACAACTGCCCAAAATTGATTAATTTTCAAAAATCGTCTCTATAACCGCACATGTTTGAGAAAAAGTAGAAGAGCAGGAAAGGCTCTACCGAAATGGTAACTTTCATGATCCCGGTGTAGGGTTGACACCAAGGCAGGGCCAAACTTGGTATATAGTGATTAGGTGTAAAACACTTAAATAGCATTTTATTTAGTGTTATTGATACTAAATTGAAACTAAATAGATATTTAGATAGAGCAGGTAGTCCTTTACCAAATTGTAAATTTCATGATTCCCGGGGTGGAGGTTCTGACCCCTGTGTGGGACCAAACTTAGTATTCAGTATTTATCTGTAAGTTTGCTGATACTGTATAAAATCTAAATGCGTATATAGGAATAGCAGAAAAGGATGCACAAAACTGATAATTTTACACATCTTGTTTTATACTGTTGCTGAACATTAGAATTTAACTTAGATATTCAGAACATTAAAAACAAATTCTAGATTACATAGCCCTCTGGAGTAGTGATACTTTTGCACTAGTACTAAGGTGACCGATAACGCCCTTGGGCCTCTTGTTTCTGGGAAAACAGTTCTACTGTTGGAGGTGGAGACTTTGCGGCAATGGTTTTAGAAATCTGCCGAGGGTCTGCTGCTGATAATTCTGCAGGATGATGCATCCCTCTATCAGACTCCAAACGCATTTTTAGAGCTCTTTCAAAATGTTAGTCAATATGGTCATATCTCTTGTTTTGCTTTCTCTCTATAGTGGACCACCTCCCCGACTTCGTTAAAAACGTCCTTTGATATCTAAAATATCAAATATAAATCAAAGACTAAGTGACCAGTTGTGTGCAAAGGTAAAGCTAAAACACGAGTTCTTTCCTAGATCCGGAACGTAGTGCTTCTCCATCAAACACGGTCACCCTCCAAGACATATTAAAATCATATGATATTTGAAAGCTTTATATTTTTCAGAATGTGAAGGTTTACTTGTTAGAACCAATTGAGAGCAGGCCAATGAAGACACACTTTGGAGACATGGAGAAATTTTTCACGGATGGGAAGATCTCATCGATTAGTTCATTCCGTGAGAATGACATAAAGAAGATGACGATGCATAAAAAGTATAAAATATCTAAAATATAAGAGAGCATGTATGGATTCGAGATGAAAAGACTCGGTGGTAAGAAATCTTTATATATTTCAAATAAATTATTATTACACCGACTTTGGGTGTACTTACTAACTTTCGTACTGTCACTTGGATAATAGTTAAGTTGGGAAGACCACGAGTTTAAACAAATGACATACAGCCAACAAAATACAAATGTTTTCAAATTAATTTATTATTGATATACCTGTATTAGTACACAGTTGATGTGACTAAAGCCTGGCAATATTTACATAGGGTAAGTCTCATAAGAACTACAACAGTAGAAATCATTATTGGTGACATGAACATAGACCTGTAAAATGACGATTATATTCTTACTCACAGGGATCATGCGCTCACACCTTTCTTGATTAAAATTTCTGAGGAAAACTAGAACTGTTCTTTTGGGGCTATATTTTCAGATCATGGAGACGACATTCGAAATGACGGGGGGGGGGGGGGGGGGGGGGGGAGAGGAAGAATTAGTGTGGGAGTTTTATACTCCATCACTAGTATCTCTTGAAGATGCTGCTTCCATTCACAAAAATCAGCATTGCTCATTGTATGTATAGAATGAGAATTGTATACATCCTTCGGTGACCTCCATAGGCCCTATGAAGGTCATCGAAGTGTGTATACAATTCTCATAGACAAACATCAAAAGTAAATTTTATGATTCTATGATCTTCATTACACTAATTATAACAAAATCACATCATTTACCTGACTCTCCTTACCTTCGCCCTGCTGTTTAACTGATGTATTGGACAACTTGATATAGCCCTATAATCACAATATATATAAGCATGATACAACGTCACAAGACAAAATATTATGGTGTGAAATTTTCAGAGCTATTTCCTCATTCCCATTTAAAAACTAAATAAATTGATCCCGATATTGTGGACCAATCCTACTCGTAATGGAGTTCGGAGACACGATCTCACGATAACAACACCCTTAGGAGAAGGAGCCGCCTTGGAAGACGCAGTGCTGGACACCGTTTCATCAATAAGTGTAAATTTTCAACTAACTAAGCCTTACGCCGACTACGTAAATCTAGTTACGTATAATCTTAGTTTAGCGCAAACCGCGTTTCACGAAACGACGTAAATACATGCGTACGGTACTACTCAACTAAGTTTTCAACTAAGCTTACGTGCTTAGTTACCGCGTCCTGAGCATGCGTACATCATATTTTCGTTTTTTTTCACTTGTCGTCTGGACCAAAGTAATGAATGAAAAGAACGCAAAGAAAATGCACAAGCGGAATTGGGAGGAGACAGAGATGGCCGTGTTAGCAGAGGCAGTAAAAAATTCCTATACCATACTATTTGGGCACTGCATACTAAATCAAACATATCACCCCATAAACAAAATTTGTTTTTATCTAGATCTAGGCCTATATAGGCCTATTCATATATTTTACATCTCATTTTCTACAAAAAGTAGTTGTTTTATTATTTCAAAGGTTATTATATTTTAAGTGCATGTAGGTCGACACGATACATCTACATTGTATATAGATATTAACTATACATTTATACTTTAATTGGATAATTAATGTAGGCTCGTAGGCCTAAATGTGTTTGAACAAATTGAATATGTGTGCATATTTTACAGTTTGGGATTATATACAGGCATGTACCATCGTTTTGCAAAGTGACGGGGGAGGGGGAGGGGGGGGGTGTTGCAGCTGGGACATAAATTAGATGTTGGCTTTCAAATAATCTTTTTATCTTGCGTTATAACGCAAAAACAAAACATGTTTTGTCCTATCTGCAAAATTCTAATTTGGAGGTATGGTGGAGTGGGTGGTGTTGGAATCTTTTGCAGTGATTTCCACAATTTTTTTCTCTCTCGGGTTTCATTTTCTTCAATCGTGGGGTGCTAGAGTCTTCTATTACGAGTGCCTCAAAACATTTTCCTACAAACATCATGTGTGTGTGGGGGGGGGGGGGGGTAGACTTCTTCTATTAATGCTCATGATCATACCTCACTAAATACTTGTTATTCATAAAATCTTCTCATTCACTTACAGTACACAATTTTAAAAAAAATCGAATTGTTACAAAAAGTGGAGTAGCAACGCAGGGTTCCCCCCCCCCCCCCCCCTCCCATTCCTGCCTGATATACATGTACATGATTTTCTTGATTTGATAACAAAAAATATATCTCTGCACGGATTATCCTGCACATCACTTATCACCGAAATTCCTCAAGTATCAAACTGTTACGAAAACTTTTTTTTTTATTTGGAAGAACTTTATTATGAAAGAATTATTTCAATTTTTTTTTAAAATCCCGTCTTAATAAATACATAATATAGTTACATGTATTATATATCTCTTAAGACGGGATATATTTTCAAGATTTAAGATATGCAATGGAAAATAGTAGATCTTCAAGGTATCACACCGGTAATTGTCCAATCAAAATGAACTTCGTCAATTGTAGTTCTATATATTTAAAGAAATATTTTTTTCCTTGCGCGATTTTTCTCATTTCGTCTTCTTCTTTTCTCTTAATTTTTGCACCCCCGATTAGGAAATTTTGTGTAATTTGTAGAAATAACCAAGTGTATACAAAGGAACTATTTGCTGTTGGTAGCTGAGGCTACTTCCTGTGGTGTACTCCGGCTGTTTACACATATGTGAAAAACACGTGGATTTGAGGGTAGTCTTGTTTGCGGGTAATTTATTTTTGAAAATGCCGCGTAGGGTGGTGTTTTTCTGGTGTCGGCAGACGAGATAGGTAACATAGAACGTTTCTGACCGTTATTCGGCATCAATTCTGTAAACTGATTTTTAATGAATTTTTTTCCTCTATAGTAATATATAGTGAAAATAATTACCGGTGTGATACCTTAAAGTAACTGTTCATGAAATATACATTACACTCCCGTAAATCCACCCACCATATGACAGAGATCGAATTGAATCGGGCTCGCTAATCATTTGTCCCAAGTTAGTCAGAGCGGAAGTTTTGAAGAGATTTATAATAGCCTACATATAATACAACAAAGTGAATGTTCCCTTTACGATGGACTACTTGACAAAGAGATTTGGGAATAACACTGTACATTCATCATTCATGTACAGATAGACACTTGTGAAAAATAATCATACAGTAAAGGCAAGCCATAAATTTACTAGTTTTCAAAGGGAAGTAACCCTCATGGCCTTACATATTTATCGTTGTAAACGTCTAAAAGCATCCTGTCTTAAAAGAAAGTGCACCGCCACGGCACATGATACGCCCGTCACATATTGTTAACAGTATAGATTGTACCCATTAAAACATTTTCTTATATCACCTTAATAAAATGTCACAGTGACCTTAAAGTAGGATGCGACACACCTTCTACCTAAGATGCATTAGTTGACCAATTTTGGTGATTCTAGGTCTAATAGTTTTCAAGTTATGAGCCGGACAAGTTTTTGCCATATATGGCCATATCTTCTTAATGAAAAGTCACAGTGACCTGGTTTTAATGTGCGACACACCTTCTACCCAAGATGTATCTACAGACAAAGTTTGATGATTCTAGGCCTTGTAGTATTTAAGTTACGGGTCGGGCACGAAAAAGCTAACAGACGGACGGACAGACGGATATCTTCTTCATGAAAAGTCACAGTGACCTGGTTTTAATGTGCGACACACCTTCTACCCAAGATGTATCTACAGACAAAGTTTGATGATTCTAGGCCTTGTAGTATTTAAGTTACGGGTCGGACACGAAAAAGCTAACAGACGGACGGACATGAACCCCATACCATAATACGTCCCGTCTTAAAACGGGCGTATAAAAATCGATCACGACGCAAAGCTCATTGGTAAAAATTAAATATATATTTACGAACAGCTAACAGTCGGCCATGATTTTTGCTTACGTCGGTACTTGCGTAAAGGGTTCGACCTGACGTAGTGTTTCTACTGGAGTTTTGCGAGATGAGCTGACTTTTACAGTCAACGGCTGACTTTGACACTAGCATATAATATGGAAAACTTTTCGTGACATATCTTTATGAACCGATGCAATGTACAGAAATGGTCAAGTTGTCCAAACTGTATAGAGTTGCTCCAGTTCATTTCCATACTCATACACTTTCTAAAACAGTAAAGTCTATGTTACCTAATATCCCCATAAATGTTTTCAGGTTACCTAACCCAATGCAATTGGTCAGCATCCGGCGCCGTGCGTGAACGCTTGACCATTCTTAACTTCTTCCTGATAACTGTCATTTATTTTATTTTGTCAAATTTGGTATGAAGCATCCACGGGACAAGGGGGTATAAAGTATAAATTTCAGGACTTCTGCACACCTGTGACCTTAAGGATGGAGCAAACATTGACCAATGTTAAAAAAACTTCCTTACATCTGTAAGAAAGTAGAGCTGGAAGGCCTCTACAGAAATCCGGGGTAGACGTTCTGATTCCAGGACGGGGCCAAACTGGGTACTAGTATTTAGTGTTTATGTGTAAACCATTTCAATAGCATATACAGGGGCGGATCCAGGAATTGTGGTTACGGGGGGCGCCACTTTATGAGGCAGTCGGTCGAAGCCCCCGGAAGCTCCTGGATTTTACAGGTTTTATAGAGCTTGAAATATAATTCGTATTTAGTCATTTGTACTATTTTCTATCATTTTTTTATAAGGTGAAATTTATAAAAATGACGCAAATTTTAAGGGGTTTTTGGAAAAAATTAAGTTCTCCCAATACAGTATTTCAAGAAAACAAATGATTTTGATATTTATTTCTCCGGGAGTGGATGAAATTATTGCTTCTGTTATCGGTTAGTACATTTTTCTAAACAAGATACCACGATTTACCTTAATCCCCCCCCCTTACATCCGCAACTGATATATCTTCTTCAATGCTATGCTGTGGGCCTCTTGTTTGTTAAACATTTTAGATGAAATAATTCCAGTTCCATAACCGCCAAGCTCTGTTTTTATATGTCAGTAATGAAACGATTAATCGGAGACTGGAACAAGACTTATGGCTTTCATAACGTACTAGGATTACTTTTCAATATTTACGTATTGCATATTGGATAGAATGAATAGATTTAAAAATTATTTGCTTGATTGACATCAAACTTGGTACACTGATACAGCACAAGGAGTAGATGACCCCTGTTGATTTTAGGTCACATGGTCAATGCACTCTTGACATACGAAGATATTGTCAAGCAAAAGGGTTATCAAGATTTTGAGTGGATAGTATATTACTATGTTCAGTTTGACCTTTGACCATGTGACCTCAAAATCAATAGGAGTCATCTCCTCCTGAATATACACCACTATACTAAGTTTGATGTCTGTCAAGCAAAGGGTTCTCGAGATATTGAGCGGACAGTATATTTCCATGTCTAGTTTGACCCTTCACCATTGATCATGGGACCTCAAAATCAATAGGAGTCACCTTCTCCTGAAGATATACCAGTGTACTAAGTTTGATGTCTGTCAAGCAAAGGGTTCTCAAGATATTGAGCGGACATTATATTCTTAAGTCCAGTTTGACCCTTGACCATGTGACCTCAACATCAATTGGGGTCATCTTCTGATGAAGATGTACTGGTGTACCAAGTTCGATGTCTGTCAAGCAAAGGGTTCTCTAGAAATTGAATGGTCAATATATTCCTATGCCCAGATTGACCTTTGACCACATGACCTCAAAATCAATAGGAGTCATCTACTCCTTAGGATGTACCAGTGTGCTAAGTTTGATGTTTTTCAAGCAAAGGGTTCTCAAGATATTGAGCGGACATTATATTCCTATGTCCAGAGTAGATTGACCCTTGACGTTTTGACCTGAAAAACAATAAGGGTCCTCTTCTACTCATAACCAACCCACATATGAAATATCATTATCATCAAGTGAAATGTTCTCAAGATATTCAACGGACATGTGGTCTACAGACCGAGCGACCGACAGTTGCAAAACAATATGCCCCCTCTTTTTCAAAGGGGGGGGGGGGGGCATTAAAATGGTGACGATGAAGACGTTGCTGCTGTTGAGTTTGATTTTGCATTGTGATGCGTTCAGATATTGAGGAATATGAACGTCTCGAAAAGGAGTCGCCAAATGCACAGATAATTTCAAAACCTTGCCCAAGAATTATTGGAGATGAATCCAATGTTCGGGAAGTGATAGTGCGGAATTGTAAGCAGCAGATTTCCCCGGTATCCTTACAGATGCTTTCTACATCGAAAGGAAAGTTATGTTTTAGTAAGTTTATTTTTCTTTCTAGGTCGCCCGAGTAAAGCCTCTTGTTTGTTATATTTTTAAATTCGTTTTTCCTTTCTTACCATTTTCTTTGTTATATGAAACAGTCTGTTGGAATTCCCATGGGCACGAATTGTGTTCCTTTGTTAGCTGACCTGTTTTTATAGTCATATGAAGCAGAATTTATTCAAAAACTTCTACACGAGAAGAAAAAATCTGTCGCTGTGGCCAGAAATATCGATGACGTTTTGTCTATTAACAATAGCTTTCATTCATATGTCGATTTGATATATCCCTGTGAGCTCGAAATAAAGGACACCACAGAGTCGTCAATTTCTGCTTCATACCTAGATATTTTATTGAAAGTAGACATAACGGCAAACTGACAACTCAACTGTATGACAAACGGGATGATTTCAGCTTCTCCATCGTCAACTGCCCATATTTATGTAGCAATATTCCATTTTTACCTGCATATGGTGTTTATATATCTCAACTGATTCGATATGCAAGACCTTGTTCTGCGTTTAGTCAGTTTTTAAATGAAGGTAAGCTACTTACAAACAAGTTGTTGGTACAGGGGTTTAAACAGTCTTGATTGAAGTCAGCATTTCGCAAGTTCTATGGTCGTTATAACGATCTAGTTCGTCAGTACAACGTCGCATTGGGTCAAATGCTGTCTGACGTGTTTCATACCGATTGTTAAGCCGTTCTTGGCACACTGACGTTGACTGCAGATAACTCCGTTTACCTGATCAGGATATAGGGCTCACGGCGGGTGTGACCGGTCAACAGGGGATGCTTACTCCTCGCAGGCACCTGATCCCATCTCTGGTGTGTCCAGAGGGTCCGTGTGTGCACAACTATCTGCTTTGTATTGCTTATAGGAGTTAAGAGATTGATCACTGTTCGTTATCTTCACCTTGCATGTATGTATGTGTCTTTGTAAAGTATAGGTCACATGTAGATTTAGTATTCAAATGAAATAGTTGTTTAACCGTTATCAGATAGACCCAATTGTATTTGTAATATGCGTATACTCTGCAATATTAGTAATTTACCATCCGATTGAACTTGCTTGCACAATCGGAAGGTATCGGGAATCGGACTCTTCGTATGGATAAAAGTTTTGTGGAGCATTGTGTGAAGAGACTTCCACCTGCATGTCCATATCTGCCACTGAAATCCATCACACCATATCCGCCTCTGGAATCCATCACATCATATCTTAACTGTAATCCATCATATCATATCTGTCACTGGAGTCCATCACATCAATGCCCAGTGGAGAATTACTAGTCCAAAGTATCAATAATGAGATTGTGTATAGTGTGGAATTAAACCATGACATACCGAAATGCACCTGTCCAGACTGGAACCGCAATCATTTGCCGTGTAAACATGTGATTAGCATACTCCATCATTTCCCAGTGTATAGTTGGGAATTCCTTAGTCCTGTTTATACTTATTGTCCTCAAGTCAATCTGTACAAGGACATTATCCATATTAGTGATGTTCCAAAGAATCCGTCAGTGCATCAGCTAAGGGTAACAGAACATTGTGTTGGAGACACTTCAGAACTTGTTGGACCTCCTCAAATTACAAGAGTTACACGTGTGTCTAATAGACGTCCTCGGTGTATTCAGCTGTTTAAGGATATATCATCCACCCTATGCCGTGTTACTGACCAGACAAGTTTGGAACCAGTTGTCCAGAAGCTAAGAGAGGTCAGTAATGTTCTTCCAGACCTTGTGCCAAGGGAAACTGATCCTCCAGTAAGGAGAGTTCAGAAGAATTACAGGCAGTGTTCACGGCAATATCGACAGCTTCCCTCAAGAACGAAGAGACATTAGTGCAAAAGGTGCGTCTCAACAATTTATACTGAAGTATTGAATGTATTAAGTTTCATGTGAAGTAGTGTTGGAGTTAGGATGTAAAACTTATTTCGGTACCAATTTTGATGCACCAGATGTGCATTTCGACAAATAATGTCTATTCAGTGATGCTCAAACGAAATGTTTGAAATCCGAAATAACAATAAATTTGCTAGAGCTATTTAGGGGAAAACGAGATATTAGGTCTTCATTAACTCTGATGATATCGACTATTAAAATTTGAAATGAATAAAACATAACCCTTTTGTTTTTCGTACGTGTCATAAATCATAAAACGAAGTTTATCATTACTAACCATGGGCTATATGCAATTTTCTTATCAGATTGTCAAAGCCAGAGAAAGAAGATACTTTCAAAGAAGACTTCTGAAGACGATGTAGAGGAACAGGAAAATAGGAGAAGTACACAAGAAAATCTGTATATGCAGTTTGACTGCTGATGTTGGAGACCTTGCCTGTTGCAGTAATGCAGTTGTATTTGCATAATGCTTCATACCCAGTTTAGATTTGTATATGAACCCGTCTTTATAGTACATGTACCTACCTGCTCCACACTGGAGAAAATATTAGGAAAAATATTTTAATAGAGTAAATCTTTATATTACAGTATACACAGTAGCAAGATTTGATGGAAAAGAAGCAACAACTTCTGACACGGTTAAGAAAAATGTATACAATATGTAGTTATCAGATCACCGATAAGTTTCAATAAAATCAACAAAGCTGTTTCAATGCACACACGGTAAGAGGTATTCTATAATGAACTATTTTTACAAAAGGGAATTGATGCTATTCATGTTTATTTTTACATTTTGTTCATGATATGATTCCATAATTATTTCAAACATTAAAGGTGACAATATCTAGAGGAATAAACCAGTTGGACATCTCTGTAGGAAAATAGGACCCTTTAAGTTGAGCGATACTTCTTTGCACGATATGAAAGCCATGTTCCCTGATTAATCCTCTGCTTGTACATCAACTTACATTACAGCAATGTTAAATGAAACATTTAGATATCTGTTGCATCTTTGACACACATCCATGTTCAATCTAGAAACATCAATCCTTTATAATCCGTCCTCTGATTCAACTGTAATGACACTAATACCTGTAGATAATTAGAATTCCGGGGAGACCCAAAATACTATTTTTTTTTTAAAGATCAATAAGTCATATATGTACTTTACATATTATTAAACATTTGTACTATTTAGCTCCAACTGCGCGTTGTTGCGTCAGTAAAATGTAAATGATAAACAAGAAATGTTTGCAAAACACATATGCCCCCCATGGTGCAAAATTAAAAAGGATTATACACACACACATCATTTAATTGAGAGTAGTGTCATCAATTCAAAATATTGAGCAGACAATATCTTCCTATGTCAAGAGTGGATTGACCATGTGACCTAAAATCAATAGGGTCATCAACTCCTGAAGATGTACCAGTGTACCAAGTTTAATGTCTGTCAAGCAAAGGGTTCTCAAGATATGGAGCAGACAGTATATTCCAATGTCCAGTTTCACCTTTGACCATGTGATCTGAAAATCAATAGGGGTCGTTTTCTCCTGAAGACGTACCAGTGTACCACGTTTGATGTCTGTCAAGCAAAGGGTTCTCAAGATATTGAACGGACAGTATATTCCTATGTCCACTTTGACCCTTGACCTTTAAACATGTGACCTCAAAATAAATAGGGGTAATTTTCTCCTGAAGATTTACCAGTGTACCAAGTTTGATGTCTGTCAAGCGAAGGGTTCTCAAAATATTGAACGGACAGTATATTCCTGTTTAGTGTGACCCTTGACCTTTGACCTCAAAATCAATAGTGGTCGTCTTCTCCTGAAGTCGTATCAGTGTACCAAGTTTGATGTCTGTCAAGAAAAGGGTTCTCAAGATACTGAGCAGACAGTATATTCCCATGTCAAGTTTGACCCTTGACCATGTGACCTCAAAATCAATAGGGGTCATCTTCTCTTGAAGATGTACCAGTGTATCAAGTTTGATGTCTGTCAAGCAAAGGGTTCTCGAGATATTTGACGGACAGTATATTCCTATGTCCAGTTTGACCCTTGACCTTTGACCTCAAAATCAATGGGGGTCATCTTCTTTTGAAGATGTACTGGCGTACCAAGTTTGATGTCTGTCAAGCAAAGGATTCTCTAGACATTGAATGGTCAGTATATTCCTATGCCCAGTTTGACCCTTGACCATATGACCTCAAAATCAATAGGGGTCATCTACTCCTTAGGATGTACCAGTGTGCCAAGTTTGATGTCTTTCAAGCAAAGGGTTCTCAAGATATTGAGCGGACATTATATTCCTATGTCCAGAATAGATTGACCCTTGACCTTTGACCTGAAAAACAATAGGGATCCTCTTCTACTCATAACTAACCCACATCTGAAATATCATCATCATCAAGTGAATGGTTCTCAAGATATTGAGCGGACAACACATGGTCTACAGACCGACCGACAGGTGCAAAACAATACGCCCCATCTTTTTCAAAGGGGGGCATAATAATGTTCGTGGTACTCATGAAACGTAATTTTAAGAGAGATAACTCTACTTTTATAAAGAATCTACTATATTGTTCTCCTACCATCTGTTATGGAGAAAACAAATGTCGGCCATGGTCCACTGGAGGGAGAGCAGGAGTGGTTGGGAAATTGAGATTGTTTTTAACAAAAGTCTTCTGAATAAGATACCCTATTATGTAAATTTCAGGTAAATGGTCATTTCAGATTATTGTTCAGCAGTGTAAGTTACCTTAATACAGTGGTTCAGTTATATTTCATGAGGTCAAATGAGGAAGCGGAGGTTCCAGATTTTGAAGAGCAATTTAAATTGTTGAAAAACTTGGGAGTGAAAGAGTGAGCACAGATGTAAAACAAGTGACAATAGTTGTGAATTATTTGGGGGATCGGATCGGATCAGCTGGGTCGGGTGCCACCGAAGAAAAGAGTAAATTTTACAACTTTGTGATTCACTGTTAACCAGTGCACATATACCCTCATTGTGGAGGATTTTAAAGACTTAAAATTATATTTATGTAATCCAGTTTGTGAACTTGAAGTTAAATCTTTTTACAATGTGTGTACTTAACTATTAATGTGTGCAATATCGCATCTGGTGCATCAAAATTGGTACCGTACAAGTTTTACATCTACATGTGTTCCTTTACAATGAGTTTAAGCTAAGTATATGTTAAATTCCGATTTTATTTTTATGAAAGTTTTATTTATGCATAAAATAAAAAAAACGCAGCTACTAAGATTCAAATAAATTCGAAATATGCTGCTGTCGTGTAATTTCTGTCTGATCAATATGGAAGTTTACTGATGACGTCATGACTATACATCGAGTGACGTTGACACATGCAAGGAATTTGTTAATGTGTGCCATGCAAATATCGACAAAATGTGGAGTATTTGAAATATATGATATGGAATATATATGTGAAACGCTGAGAATTTATTGATATTATGAAGGTATGTTGATGTCATTCATTGATAATTTTGTTTAACGGGGAAAACATTCCATCTAGTATGTCGATCCGATTTTCCTCTGTCACACACTAAAATAAAACTGCAAAAATAGCACATTATGCCGCATACTTTTAGAGACTTTTTATACATCGTGTGAAAGGTCATACACTAATGTACACAGGAATTACTGATAGAATTGTCTGTTAAGAAAACTGCATAGCGTCAGTGCAAAATGTAAAACATGGGCTAGATGGTTTCGTGTTTAAATGTTTAATAATTATTTCTTAAAGTGGTAGGATTCTATCAGTAATTCTGATATATTATGGGTGCTTTACCGTCATTATCGCCAGTTAGACCAATATTTAAATCCTGCGGTAGTGTGCTACATTCCATTTTCTATCAAGGTACATCCGTGATCTATTTATAACAGCATGCAATAACGTCATACGGAAGCACATGTTTGTCATGTTGTTATGATACAAAATGTTCTCATGTAAACAACCAACATAGTTTTTAAGAGTTGGTAGCTCCCTCTGTGTAGGACACCTTTTAACAAGAGGTACTGTGAGCAATGCTCACCAAGAATACCCCCCGCTTACCCCAATCTCGCAAAGGGTGTTGGTAATAGGTATAAACTACCTCTTTTCTGAGTGTAAAAAACAAATGGCATGACAAACCGAACCATATTGCTACTTCGATGTCCAGTGTGCGTGACCTTTGACCCCAAAATCGATAGGGAACATCTTCATCCCATGGGTAGTCCATATGTATGATATGGTGACTGTAGGTGGAAAGGATAACGCTTTAGAGCCCGGAAACCATATTGCTACTTCGATGTCCAGTGTACTTGACCTTTGGACCCCCAAAATCGATAGAGAACATCTTCATCTCATGGGTATTCCATATGTATGATATGGTGACTGTAGGCGGAAAGGATAACGCTTTAGAGCCCGGAAACCATATTGCTACTTCGATGTCCAGTGCGCTTGACCTTTGGACCCCAAAATCGATAGGGAACATCTTCATCCCATGGGTAGTCCATATATATGATATGGTGACGGTAGGTGGAAAGGATAATGCTGTAGAGCCCAGAGACCATTGCGTCTACAGACGGACGGACAGACAGACGGACAACCCGATTCCAGTATACCCCCCCACAACTTGTTGCTGGGGGTATAAAAATTATGCAGTTTACGTGCATAAATGGAGCATGACATGTCTTAACATACCCGCGTATTTATTGATTCATGTCAGCTCTAAGAACTTTGAAATATACGGTCATTCTTCAAAAGACGATTCACAATAGCACTTCTCACCATAAAATGATGACAAAGATTGCAAATGACAATGCTCGAAAGAATCAATTTCCATCTGATGAAATAGATACAGTTTTTGAAGGAACCCCGAGTACTTTTTCAATGAACAAATATTTCTCCTCTGAAGTTCTTACAATAACTTTACTGTTAATTTGTTTCTGTAATTTCTCTTATTCCACAAAATATCGGACAGAAACTAAAGTAAGTTTTCTCACTGTTAAATAGTATAAATGCATTGATTTATTTTTTGTTTTTGCTGTTTTCCGCCACACTCAACAATTTTTCAGTTATCTGGTGGCGCCCAGTTTTTGTTGGTGGAAGAGAGAACTCAGATACAATGTACCTGGAAAGAGACCACCGACCTTCCGAAAGTAAACTGGGAAACTTTCTCACTTACCGGCGCCGAGCAGAGGTGAGAGGTCGTGTGATTTTGAGCGCGATGCTCTAACCACTGATGCCCTTGCATTGATTTACTGATTCTTTCAACGAAGATTTGTAAATAAGTCCGCCTATTCTGTCTTTTGAAGAATGTTGAGACGAATTCTTGAGTATTCTCTAAAGCCATTCACCCAAGGCTGTTTCTTGCCAGATGTTTTGCTACCAATAAAATCAATTGTGATGAGGACAGCCAAATGTTGATCATAATATTTAAATTTGAACCTTCAGGTGGTCAATTTTAGGCGGTTTTTGTCCCGCTCCTAAAGCCTCAGGGGTGCTGGAGACATGAAAGTCATATTTGATGTTCCACTTGTCTCAAAGATGTTTCATACCAAATTTGAAAATAATTGGACTGGTAGTTATCAAGAAGTTAAAAATGTTCAATTGTTAACGCACTACGGACGATGCACGACTTCCATGGCCAAGTCGTTAGAGCACCGCGCTCTAAATCACCTCTGGTCGGCGCAGGTTCGAATCCTACTCGCGCCGGTAAGTTAGAAAGTTTCCCACTTTACTTTCGGAAGGTCGGTGGTCTCTTCCCAGGTACATTGTATTTGGTTCTCTCTACCACCAATAAAAACTGGGCCCCACCAGATAATTGAAAAATTGTTTCGTGTGGCGGAAAACATCAATCAAGCAATTGAATATTTGTGGATACTTGAGCATTACACAGAAAACATACCCCCCTCTCTTGTTAACCAATTCATCTATTGTCAACTAGGTATGGTGTCAATAAAAAAAATACGAGGACAGAGTGAACATAGGATCAAACTACAGTGTACTTTGTTTTAATGCTGTCCTTCACATTGACATCATACGGTTTGGTGACCCCAGAAGTCATTGACTTCAGATGACTCCTGATTTCATTGACCTTTACCTATATGGGTGGGGTCATGATGACGTCACTGCCCTCAAACTGACTTCAGACTATACATACCCCTTTCTACTTACATGTAAATTACATTAATTTTATAATATAGTTCAGGCCACAGGTAATTGCTCTTTTATCAGCTAATTTGGGTACCCTATATTTAGAGTTCTATACCTTTTCTCTTTATATAGTAAATTCGACCCCATTAGCGATATAATTGCCAGTGGTTCAGGCTACAATCCATATGATTGGAAAACAAAATAATTTATATATATTATTACTACAGTAACTTGATCCGAAGAGTCGGATCACGTCGAGTTGACAGGCGCGGATCATCAGATCACACGAGACGCGAAGCGTCGAGTTTGATCTGATGATCCGCGCCTGTCAACGAGACGTGATCCAACTCTTCGGATCAAGTTACTGCAGTAATGATAAATTTATTATATACCCCCTTCTGCATTTTAAATCCACATTTATAAGATAATAAATGTAATCCAAATGATCAAAAACAGACATACCATGATATTATGTTTTGTGTACGCAGTTTTGTTTTGTGACGCGGTCAACATTTTCCACAAATAACGTTGCGTTTATGCATTGTGACGGCATCATTTTCAGAGGACACGATACCGAATCAGAAAACCACAGTGTGGTGATCCGGAAAACCAGAGCACACGCTGTGAAATCCACAGTATCAACGAACGATACATTGATGGGTATATAATAAAACAAGTTATCTGTTACATTTTGTTGATTTTCTCACAATACCTTAGATATCAAATGTTTTGGGCTGAATAGATATTCTACAGAATGGATTATCATCAATGGAGAATGGGAATGTGGAATTGGGGATTAAAGGTGTATCTCCCCTACTTGGATTAGATTGGTTTGACATGGTATATGGAATGGTACCCGATTACAAGCACTGTTTGCTGCTTGGGAGTGACCAACAAAATTATTTCCCTGTTGTTTTCACCATGAATGGTGAAGATAATGAACAGTGATCAATCTCATCAAATTCTAGCAAACCATACCTTTTTGGAAAGAAACATCAAAAGTACGGACAGAATTCTAAAAAAAAAAAGAAGAAACAAACAGATCAAATTCATCGCTTACCAAGAAAAGTTAAAACAATCTCCATAATTTTAAAGGTTCTGAATTACAGATGTGGCTGCTATACTATTCGATTCCATCTCTGATGAACATTCTATCTCGGGAATATTTGCATTTAGGTCTCCTTGTCGAAGGCAGCTATCTTCTATCACACAAGATAATAGGCCAAGACTTGCAAAAAGCAGACTTAAGAAGATGACCCCAATTGATTTTGAGGTAATTTGTTTAAAGGGCAAGGTCCAAACTGGACATTGGAATATACTGTCTGCTCAATATCTTGAGAACATCAAACTTGATACACCTTCAGGAGAAGATGATCCTTATTGATATTGAGGTCACATGGTCAAAGGTGAAGAGTCAAACAGGACATAGAAATAAACTGTCCGTTCAATATCTTGAGAACCCTTTTCTTGACGGACATCAAATTTAGTACTCATTAGAATTAAGGCGTCGCATATAAAAATAAAGAGAAATGCATACATAAAAACAGTCTGTTTTATATGGATAATTTTCAAAGTAAAATATCCGAGAAAGAATCAACGTTCATACCAATACGTAGTAGGCTTACATACATTTTCACCGACGTAGGTGTCTACTATCACGAGACAAATTTAGACCAAAGTATATTAACTGCAATAATTGCAACGATGTCGGTTATATGCAGGGCGATTGTTTTTCTATTGAAAAACAAAGGTTACTTTACCCTAACGGAAAAGTCATGGTAGCAACTTCTTCAGTAAAAGGAAGCAACTTTAAAATGTATCTAATTAAGCCTATTTTTTAATTCTCGGGAGTTTGCACGGCATCAACAGATGCGGGAAGGGGCTTCCTTTTAAGTCCGAAGTTGCTCCCCAAACTTTTCCGATACATCAATGCATTATGCCGATGTTTTTGATTGGAGGGGTTCTCTCGCGTCTGTACCGGCGCCAAAGAGCACAACAAGCACGAATAAGAAAAAGCATCAAGGATGTCCAATTCCAGACAACAGAAATGACAGGCGGTTCGTTTGTATGTAAATCAACAAAGAGACGAGCTACAGATCAGACATCTCTCCATGAAAGGGAAGAAGCCAGAATTGGATCCAACATTGAAAGTCGCTGTAGGGAGTAATGCCCTGGTAAGGAAAAACACAAGCTCAATTAGACGATCTACATTAACTACAACGCATTATTTATATTACATTTGATTTTCATGTAGCTTAAGAAAAATGTAGGATCCCGTCTCTGGGTATCTTACGATTTTGTTTTTATTAATAGCAAACTTATATATATCAACACCAGCCATCATACTGGTGTTTTATTATCAACACTACGAAAACATACGAGTGTTTTACTTGATTGACATACGTGTCTTTTGCTAACATAATGGCAAACAATCAGTTCGAGGATTCAGGGGAGGTCATTTTTAAGTCCCATGACCTCAAGCTAGATGAATACGAGGAAGACCAGTCTTTTCCTTGTAAGCAAACATCAGATTCTAGCAAGTCTGAAAAAGTAAATGAACTTTTTGTTAAGAGCTGTTGAAACCATGAGCAAAGAATTTGCGCAATTTAAAGATCATATGGGTGAAGAAATGTCTGAAATGAGACGAGATTCACGTAGATTTAGGGAGGAGATAGATTTGATCAAACATAAGGAGCATGCCTCTGAAAATGTAGGTAGGCCACATATGCCCAGCTACGGGGGGTCATCAAATTTAAATGATCACTCACCCATTTTTGGGGCTGGTGAAGATATCAGACAAAGACATTTCCACACTCCTTCAAGGGGGTTAAATATAAATGACAACAGGGTATCCTCTCCTTTCCTACATAAGTCGGTGGTTAATGTAAAAACCCCTACTTCTGATGGGTCGGAAGATTTTGGGGAATACTTAGTACAATTCGAAATGCTAGTAGATTTACATCAATGGGATTATAGGACAAAATCACTGTACCTGGCAAGCAGTTTAATAGGCAATGCTAGGGCCTTGCTTAGTGAATTAAGCGACACTCAACGCAGAGATTTTGATTCATTAGTAGCCATACTAAATAGACTCTTCGGTTCAGTTGAGCGTTCTGAGTTGTTCAGGGCTAAACTAAAGAATAGAACTAAAAGTAGAAATGAATCTCTTTCTGAACTAGCTCAATCAATCAAGAAACTCACACGTCAGGCATCTCCAACAGCAGATCCTGACCTAACTAATGTACTTTCCCTAGATCATTTTATAGACGCTTTGCCTGACCCAGACATGAGACTACGTTTGCGAGAGAGCAGACCTCAAAACATTAACGAGGCTGAGACTCTGGCCATCAGACTCGAGACACACAAACTGGCAGATGCTCAGAGGGTTACACGAGTTAATGCGATTCATTCGAATACAGAAGACACTTTGATAACTTCGATTAGACAAGAAAATCAAGCCTTGAGACATGATCTTCAATCTTTGACGAGGGAAATCCAAGCCCTATTAAATAGTAGTCAAAATGACAGATCTAACTATGCTCAAGCAAATTGGTCATATAACTCATCCAAAGATACAAAAGACCATAGGTGCAAAAATTTGCAAAATGACAAATTCAAAAACGCACAAAATGACAGGTTTAAATCAAACAGGACTTCAAATCCTCAGGGATATTACCAAAACAGAAATAACAGACAGGGAAATAAACCTTCCTATAGTCAAAATACACCTCAAAATCAGGAAAACTTTCCCGGGTCGAGTTCGGGGGTCGGAAATCGACTGACGGGGTCAGACCCCAACAGAAAATAGATCATTCAAAGACAAGGGGAATTCCACACACAAGTGACAAAGAAATAGTGGGGAAGGGTCCTCTAGATACTGATCATCCTATGGGTGATCAAAATTTAAAAGAGAACGAGCAAACAAAAATGAGAACTGATAGACGACTTGATTCAATTAGGAATGAGAGTGTTAGCGATATCAATATTGATAATACGGGGATTTACGTCATTGGCAAGATAGAACAAATTCAAATGGCAATGTTAGTTGACACTGGGTCTAGTGTGTCGATACTAAGCTCCGAATTAGTGAAAAATTCCAGCTTAATAGATAAGCTTGATTTAAAGCCTTCAAATGTTTATTTGACCGCTGCTAATATAAATACAAGACAATATCACAGAAAAACACATAGTAAAACCAAAAATGTAAAATGCATAAGATAAAAAGGTAAATTTTATTTGTATTGACGACGAGCGATTTGAAGTAAAGATATTGTATTGTGCTTGTTTGTATTAATGCATTTCTTCTCTTATTCCAGCTACACTAGCAATAGAAAGGATGCTTTGAGAAGACACATGTCGGTTTGTAGGAAAGGACCCAATGATAGCACAGAAAGGAACTTGTTCAAAAAATCCGTGGATAAAATTAGGGAGGCCCATGAAGAGTTCGGAGCCAGACTCTTCTTTAACCCGGGACACTTCCAGAATAGGATGTACAGCAAGGACGAGGTTATGGGGATTCTCTCCTACTTCGGCCATTCTGCCGTACCAAGGGCAGCGGAAATGATGGCTCCGGAAGTAAAGCCTTCCACAGTGAACGTGACTGGGAGGTTATTCAAGGATTTCTCATTTACAGCCACCGGGAGTGCACATCATCGCGACACGGAGGAGGAAATGGATATACAGGAAATTGAGAGGACCGACATGGAGGGTATGTTTATTGTAGTATGTTACACGACAATTTATGTATGCCAACAAAGTATGTTTAGTTCTAGGACGTAATAAATGATAACAAGGAAGACCCTTTCGTAGGGTATCATTAGCTCTAAATCTGAAATAAATGTAACAATGTGCTAATATGATAATATTTTGTATGTACATTGAAATTATAGCGAGAGCCAAGTATAAGTAATTTACATTCACTTTCTTGCGGATGGTATCAGAAGAGTAAGTTTAGAGGACCAGGAGAAGGAACAAGAGGACAACCCCATTAATCATAGGCCTGCAGAGTACGCTGACATGGAGGAAGAAGAGGAGGAGGCTGTCGTTCATAGGCGTGAGTATATCGTTGCAGGTAAGGAAAGAGAGGCTGCCAAGGCCACAAAGGCTAGCCCCAGGCCCATTAGACAGGCAACACAGCGTTGCCTATTTAACACAAAAATGATGAAAAGGTCGGGGGTAGGGGAATTTTACGATTATTTAAGGGATAACAAAGTTGATGCTCAAACAACCATCAATTACCATAAATCCTTCTGCAAATTCCTTGAGCATTTTCTCAACAACACCGACATGATCCTAGGACCACGAAGAATATGTAAGACTGGAGCACCTGCTCCGGTTTTGCAAGAGCATGGGAGTTCTCCAGAAAGACGCCCATGAATCCTTCAAAAGAAGTGTGTGATGGCAGCCCCGCCTCCGACACCAGAACAACTGAACGCTGTAGTGAACGCCATCGGTAAGTATGCTAAGGCGAAGATGAGGGAGCTAACGACGAAGAAGATGAAGATCAACCGCGACATCGTAGCGGTTTTCAACCGCTACATAGCAGCAGAGGATTGCCTTCGTCATGGACAAAGGCAAAGTGTGATACAGAACTGGGAGATGGAGAGCTACTTAAACGCTCTTCGCTTACCAGAATGCACCATCACAACGGAAAAGGGTAAGTGGTTTGTGATCCCGATTCACAAACATAAAACCTCCATGCAGTTCATCGCGAGGATAATTTTTGATGCCGAGATGGTAAGTTTCATCACCAATTACATTAAACATGTCCGGAAAGAAATTGTGCGGCGTACCTGCACCACAACCCCCAATTTTTTATTGGAGTGCGACGGGGAAGCATTCGTCAGAGTGGCGCAGGGACTTGCAGATGCCCAACATCGTCTCCAGATGACATCCACTATCACCATCAGCGATGCGAGAAAGTCCCTTGAGACTTTTGCTCAGGGTCCTCCCAACCACGTGCAGAAAGATGTCGCAGATTATCTCTGCCACTTTACGGAGACACGGGACAAGGTCTACAAATACAAAGACCATTTCACAGACGTCCAGTCCAAGCCGTAGAAAGTATGAGAAATATGAGCAATGTGTACATGGAAAATATGAATATCTCCAATGATGTAGCGAGTGGTGTTGCAACTGCTGTTGTGGATGGTATTGAGACTGTTGTCAGGGATTATGCTGAGGATGATGCGGCTAATGATGATAGGAATGAAGCTGCACAGCTGGCGCCAGAGGTGAGTACACCAAAGAAAGCAGGCAAGTACAGCACAATGCCTAAAACGCCGAAGTCACCGCCATCAGTAGGTAGGACAAGGGTAAAGGGTGCACTGGTAGAAAAATATGGGTCTTTAGTTGACGCAAAAATTCCTCCTCCACAGCAATTACTCAAATTTGGAATAAGGAAGGAAAACAGAGAAAAGGTATCCAGGTCGTTAAGATACGAGCAAGACGATCTGATCCATATGGAATCAGCCCACTACGTTTTGAGGAAGATGCATAGAATAGGTAAGGTACCAGAGAGCGTCAAGGATCTATTAGATAAGGACATACAGGTACCATCTATAGTTTCTAGGGGAAAGAAACTACAGATAGACGTTTTTGCGGCGTCATTTGGATGTCCTTATCAAGGAGGAGGAAGTACGAAAAGGTGGAATGAAGGATGAAGATTTGGCAACGTTAATCGAGTCACAGGAGTGGCCTAATGTGGTGATAACCCAGGATGAGGTAAAGGGTAAGTGTTTGACTACAGGATCGCGAAAATTCTTTAAGGGACAGATTGTTTGCGATTATCACGGGGAAATCATTAGCCACAAGGAGGGGGAAAGGCGGTTAAATTCATACAATGAAGGTGACCCCGCGGGGAATTATTTTCATTTCTACCGCCACAGCAACAAACGACTGCGTTGATGCTGCCAAGCTTCCCTGCCCATGCCACCCAAAGAAGAAAACAACCTTTGGCAGGCTAATTAATCACTCTGCAAAATCACCGAATCTGCAAACGCAGATCCGTGTTCTGAACGATAAACCCCATCTTCCCTTGGTAGCCCGGACAGACATACCGCCTGTAACCGAGCTATTCTTTGATTATGGGGTCCGCCGTTCAGAAGACGGGGAGAAACTAGAGTGGCTGCAGTCGTAAGTATATAGGTTTTCAATATATATCGATGTGATTATTTTATGTCATTGTTATACTCCTTTGCTGTGTAGTTTGTTTAATTTGTAGTCGTTTGTAGCTTTACAAGAACACATTAATGTTTGTTTTAAATTCTAGGTGGGCTGATAGAAGCAGGGTCCACGTCCCCAGCCTGGGCTGTGATACATGTTTAGACACCTGGTAGACAGGTGAAAACATGTATCACAAGCTGATGCTTCTTATAATATTATATATCAAATTAGATTGATCAATGTTTGTTATCTTCACCTTGCATATAAAATATCATGCTTCATTTAAAATATATTTTAGTCTTATGCATGGACTATAACAAACATTCCATTTCCAGGGCTCTCTGGGTAATAAAGAATATCATAAAAGACATTATTAACCCCCATCTTCAAATACCTTATGTCATCTTTTATGACTGAATAGTTCTCGCTGTTCGGGTGTATCTCGATAGCATGGAATACGATGAGTTCCTTTTCCGTAATCCCACTGGACTAAGAAACAAATCACATCAGGATCGCTAGCATTTGATAAGATGCATAACGTGCCAGGCATTCCTCGATCAACTTCTATGGCTAGATTTCTACGGCCTAAGGGTCTGCGAGTAGCATACAAGTTACCCCACGGATATTTGTCAGCAATACTTTGAATTAATCCATGAGGTTTTACCGTTAAACAATTACATTGTTGTACAATACCATCGACTTTCATAGTGAGTAATTCTCCCTGCACATAAGTCACACCCATGATGTGAATGATGCGTATCGATGCTATAGCTTTCATTTTTATAAGTCACATTCACGAGGTGTGTTTGTTGAGTGTCAATCATGGGGTTTCTTTGATAAAGAGTTCACCACCCTTTCGAAAGTGGCATTAAAATATGATGAAATAGGTTTTTCTCTATCGATCTAACTATCATTGAGGTTTCTATCACCCCACAGACGTGAGAAATGAATTTTTAAAGAGGTGGAGAAGAAACATCGAGCCTCGACTCGAGCTCTTTGACCTTCGATTACTTATATACCATGCGACGTAGCAAAATAAAAGTAAGCTTAACGAATTCCGCGACTCTGAATCTGGGAGATAAAATCCACAATGCACAGAAATCGATTGTCTAGAAAAAGAAAATGGGTCAAAGACTCAATTGGCCGGGTTGCAATATTTAGAATAAATAATTTGGGTAGGGATTTATTTGGTGGTAGCTATCTGTTGCCCCGCTCGACTTACTGCTAATAATGCAGTCACGGACAACGACATGTCTCTTACTGTTACCGTGAATAGTCACATTTCCACGTTTGAAAGATGTACACTCGGTCGTGGCGAAATAGGACAATGGATGTCTAGAAATTGTGGACGTTGCTGGCTTATTGGACTCACAAATTCTGCAAAACATTTTGCCATCACGAAAATTTCCTCCGCCATTTCAGGACTGGGGTTCTTCCTTTACTTTTGCATTTCTCTTTAGACATTGTTACGCCATCTTTTAATGCAAAACTTTCCCCGTGTGATTCTTGAATTACTTTGTTACATGTACAAGGCTGAGGCTTCTGTTTTTTACTACTGATAAATCCAAAGTGCTCTAAACCTCGTTTTCCCGTCATCTTGATTGTTTTGACCGAGACTAAAAATATTTATTCAGACTTCCGATCCCGATTCTAAAATTTTACTGGTTGCCCAAATTTTCTTCACTCGCGAAAATGCGACTTAATTATAATCTCTAGTCGCAAAAGTTATTTTCTGGTCGCTTACTCGCAACTTGGAGCACTGCTGATATATGTAATATTAAGTAATAATAACTAAAATGAACAATAACTTCAGGTGCTTGAATTGTATATGATTATATGATAAAGAAACAGAATTTCTCTATTCATATTGTAAATTTACAACTCATGCCCAGAAAATTTGACATTCATATATAATTGAATTTTTCCTCAGAGGTAGTGCAACTAAATTTAACCACAAAAGATAATCTCATTTACCTTTTTCAAGTTGAACTCTATTTTTAGTAACAACTTTTTGCTGTAGCGCCATATTCGATAAAGGTCAGACTTCAACAAACCTAGTGCATAACTTCACTATATATACTTACTTTCTGCAAAGTTTCAAGGTTGTACATTAAAAAAAACTGTAGGAGGAGTTGATTTCACAAAATTTCCCCAACCGCCCGCCCGCACTTCACCATACTATAGACCGGATTTGCACTTCGTGCAACCCGGCCAAAATGAGAAAAAACTCTTCTCGAAAGCACAAATTCGCCATTTTGACGGCCGCCATCTTGGCTTCGTCTCCGAAGAGAGGGATGTTTTCGAGGAGGTCCGCGCTTTCCTGATATATACCGGCGCGCTCACCAGTTTGCTTCACTGGTGACCCAGCAAACCTTATTGAGGATAGAAGATGAGCCGAGTACTGAGTCCAGCGATTGTTAATCATGAGTGTGTCCCGGAGGATCAGCGCGAGGACTGGGATATGATAATAACCCATTGCCCTCCACCACCCCCACCAGTCAAAGACCATGACTGCATCCCAGAGTATGAGCGAGAGGACTAGGATGCCATGATGGATCTAGTGCAGCGACCCCCGGGGAGAGCCATGTGGAGGAACGGGATAATCCTTTTCGTCTTCTTTCACGAAGGCGAAAAGAAGAGAAACCCAAGAAGAAGAAGAAGAAGGCAAAGAAATAAGGGGTTTATCCCTTACACCCAACGGCCCTTTTTCAGGGCCACCCACATCTTATGAAAAGATGCTGTTGATCACAATGATTGAGAGAAACAAAACCTAACACCAGATGCACTTTTATTTTTTATTAAGAAACTTATGATCGATAAAGTTACACAGTTTTGATAGTTAATAACTTTCCGTGTTCTCCATAGTCTCCCGTCATGTAACGTAGTCTTTCGGATGCGAGACTATTCTCACATGCTTTCCAACAACGTAGGGGATGAATGAAATACATCATGTTACGCTTCGTTCAACAGTTTTTCATTTGAATCAATCCTTTTAACGTTTGTTGATCTCGGGTCATGATCAAATACTGGTATTCACTCTGAATGATTTTAGCGATATCCTCCGGTTCTGCATTGTCTAAGATAAAAGTCCATGCCATACGTTGAGGAGTTTCTCTCACTCCTTTGACTCTACCATAAACTGGCACGTATTCCATGTCTTAGTAGACTGATTTTTTATTGTGGCAAACCTGTCTTATATAGGTACACACAACACAGGTTTTTTTTTAAATTTTATTTTGTAAACAATAAAACATATGAACAATTACATTTGAACAATTAAACGCTTTAACAATTACATCAGTGACAAGTTAATACCATGACATTGACAAGTTTGTCCTTAATGGGTTCTAGGTTTACGAAATGTCTCTTTAAACCATTGGGCTACATAACGATCTCGTTGTAACGCCGTGCCTTTCCAAGGAAGTAACCAATCTTGAACCGTTTTTTCTTTTACGATGGCGTTGATGTAGATATTACACACAATATTGTCCACAGACATCCGTGTTCAAAGCTTGATAACAATTCGTGTTATGAATCCAAGTGTCTCCGTTGCGTCGCATAAACTCTTTGATTTCTAGATGCACCGGGGGTAATCCGTAAGAATCAAAATATTCTATGATGGGGCTGCTCAAATACAAACAAACCCAGTGGGCTCCGGGCCGATGATGAGGGTCTGTATTGATCACGATCGCTTTTTGGTGGGGTAAGATCTCCGGTAATACATCTCTAGGATACACACCTCCAAACGCAGGGCCTAAATATCGAGATAAGACTTCTCTCAATTGATACGTGTCCATCAGTAATCGATGCTGACTTCTCGTTGTTTGTTGATTTCTAGCAAATTGTCAAAGACGGCATACACCACGCAGTTTAAGGTCGTCGCTATGCTGTCGGCAAATTGTACTTCTACTCTCAGGTTACCTGTTTGTATGAGATGAAATTTATCCGTCTGAGCTTCGTGATCTTTGGTGAAATCCTTACACTATAGGGTGTAACCGTGTTTATACTCTTCCAGAGTAATGTCGGGAGTAAGACGAAACTGGCCCTATCCTTATGATGTTGTATTTTCTCCCTATTCAGATACATCTCCAGACACGTCTTGTACCGAAGCTCCATGGCCAGGGATTCGTCTCCAACCAACAACGTAGATACTGAATTAAAGAGGCAGTTACCATCCCCAGTTGATTTAATTGCCCTTTGGTCCATTTGCATATGACAATGCTGAAGTAGTTTGTCAGCAACTGGATCCACTTCCATGCCTGACAGGAATGGTGGGGTAATGTGGACATGGCGGTCTTTGCCTTGCAAAAAATCCGTTTCACGCTGAAGAACAGACTTGAATTTGGCTGCGCCGCCAGTCGCTGCCTGGAATTTGAATTTAGTTCAATTCAAATAATTCATAGGGGATTCATTTCAGGGGATTTCCTTATTTAGACAAAATGACACGCACATCTGTAGGACTTCAGGGCAAGTAACTATGCATATACATGTATATGAAGTTAAAACTATTAATATTATCATGTTGAACTTGTCTAAAACATCAAGTTTAATGTTTCACATACGAAACATCTATATGTAAAAATCTGAGAGCGTGTTTGTTAAATAAGGTTTATTTTCAAATAAAACAATTTATGTTAAAATTATACAATTTTTTCCTCTTTTGATGTTGGAATGTTTTGTATTCTTTACGTCATTTACAAAACATGAATTATTAAACTTGGAATAAAGAGTCCCCCCAATTTTCTCTCTGTGATCTGTTTTTATCTGTTCCATAACTTTTATCAAAGCCCTTATCTGTCTTAGCCAATCAGATTGCTGCGCAAGGTATCTTATTTACATAATCCTTTGTTTACTCGGAGTGCTGCCACGAAAGTTTTTACTGAAGAAAAAGCAAGTAATTTGATTGTTTTTCCCTACTTGTACGTCCTGTGCGTTTACTGCTGTTATTGATTAGTTCATTGATCTGATCTGCACCGCTGTGCATCTTCTCAGTTCAGTATTTCGTACTAAATCAAGAAGTTTTCTGGTTCAGCTTATGTAAACGAATTACGAGAAAATGGCGGATAGTGGAGGCCCCCTACGGGTAAGCCTAATTGGACATTCCTTTATTCGCCGTCTCAGGGATTTCATGAATCACAACCCTGACAGTTACAATCTTCGCCTTGATAATGGACAGTATCAAGTGTCATGTTTGGCCAGGGGTGGTCTAACAATTACCAGACTCGGCTCCTTACGTGAATTTACATCGTTTACTTTAAGACCGGACTTGGCATTCTTACAAATTGGCGGTAAAGACCTGGTTTGCAGCACCCCAACCATTTCTAAGCTGGTTAAAGACATTGTTGCATATGCACAATATTTAACGTACGGCTGCGGCGTGAAACATGTGATAATAGGACAAATTCTCAGACGTGACCCTAGACACTCCACCGCTACCTTCAACACTGATGTTTTGACTTTAAACCACGAACTTGCATTAGCCTGTGCCGATCATTCAAACATTTCGTTCTGGAAACACCGTGGATTTTGGGCTTCAATGGACTTCTTGGCAGCGGATGGTGTACATATTCGGTCTGACCTCGATGGAAAATATACTCGGAAGTATCTTCAAAGTGTAAAATCTGCCATTCTGCATGTTTCTCAAAATATTTAGGTGGGGATTTTCCTTTTTTTGTATTGGTCTGTATGTATTGATCCCCTAGCCTCAATTTAAAGCACTTTTATTCATGTGTTGTGACAAGAACATATATATCTATTTCTGCTTTCTAGCACCTATTATTCATGTAGTTATACATTTTGTGTTGTATGAATTGAAAAAATTGCTTAGGTCTGAACATATATTATTGACTCTTCACTTCTTCAAGTTTGAGCTTCTGTGAAGTTATTAAGGTTAATTTATCGTTGAGTTTGTGCTCAATTTATGTGCAATTATGTGCTTGCCTGCCTCGTCACTGCTTCATTGCAAGTACATTAGCCTCACTGAGCTATTATTTGCATTCTAAACATTTTCGAGTATGTCCTCACTATTCTCTTGCTTAGAGAATCGACTGTCTAGTCATCCCACAATATGAGTTTGTGCTCACCTTGTGATGCTTATATGCTTTGTGGCATGCTAAACTTATTGTGAGTTTGTGCTCACTATTAATCTATTACATAAATAATATTCTTTGTACACATCTATTTCTTTTGTACCCTCACTGGCCTCAGGTCATAAATCTGGATTTCGCAATATGTTTAAGAAGTTAACACAAGCTGATAATTTCAGTAAAATGCCTCCTAAAAGAAAGAAAACGCAACAAACACAGCCCCCTGCCTCTGCTCCTTCACAACAGCAAAGAAAGAAGCCTGCAGCTGCAGCCCCTTCATCTCCACAGCCACAACTCAATATAGACTATGACCAACTGGCAGATGCCATATTGAAAAAACAAACAACCATTCAATCATCAGTTTCAGCAGAAAGTTCCAACAATGCAATTTCTGCCCAACCAGTGTCATCTTCTTCCACTAACAGAATCACAACTACTGCATCCAGGCCACAAGAAACCAACAGCTGCCAAACCCCGGTCTCTGCCACCATTATCAACCAAACCACACAAATGACCACTGAGGCCTCCTCATCATCCGCAGCTGATCCTGCTGACAGCTTCAATATCCCAATGGTTCTTAACACCCTTTTTGGAGGTGAGTCAGCAACCAGTAATGTCCCTCAGCCATTGAATTTTTCTAATAATATTCCTTTGGGGGCCACTGTTTCAAACAGACTCAAACAGAAAATCTACGAAAATACGTACTTTGACCTTAGATTATTGCTCCCTAATCAACAGGATGATAATTTTTCTGTCTCAGTAGAAAGGGGTGCAATCAATTTCCAACAGGGCAAATTTCAAAAATTCCCCATTACAATCAATCAGTGGACATCTGCTTTCCTCATCTTTTCATCCATATATATCCAAAAGACACCGTCAGATGCAGCCCACCTCTTCAAATATATATATCTGATTAGAGATACGAGTTTCACAACAAAAAATGACTCCTGGCGTTATTATGATGAAGAATTCCGCAAATTGCGCCAGTCTTCTCCCTTGCCTTGGCAAGAGCCCCTTTCTGAACTTGTGTTAAGAGCAAATCTCCAACCTAGTAAATTTCGCCCCTCAAATCAGCCCTTTCTTGTCAAGAACAAAACAAGCAGTTATTCAAATACAAGAATCAAGTTCTGCTACTCTTTCAACCAAGGTCAACCTTGCAGAGCAGACCCATGTACCTACAAACATGCCTGCCAGTACTGTAAAGAAGAACATCCACGATTTAAATGCCCCAAACTCCCCCCAAATGATGAAAAACAGCCATCAAAATCTTCCAACTCCAGTAAAGCCAGAAATTCTTTTAAAAATTCTTGAAAGAATATGAACCTTCACTTTCAGAATTTCTTGTAGCAGGTTTCACAACTGATTTTAGATTAGGCTGTCTGTGTACCCCTACATCCAAACCTTCATCAAATCATGGATCATGGATCAACTAACAAACATCCTGAAGTAGTCCTAAATAAAATTCTGAAAGAGCAAAAATTTGGTAGGATATCAGACCCCTCCCATTCCCCTCATTTTGAAAACTTGGTTATCTCTCCTCTTGGCGTTGTTCCTAAAAAGGTTGAGGGCCAATTTCGTTTCTGTCATACCCCGAAAACAATTCTGTTAATTCCCAAATTCCTCCAGAGAATAGTCAAGTTTCCTACGACTCCATAATTTCACTTTTCAAACAATTTGGCAATGCCGCCCTAATGGCTAAATGTGATATTGAAGATGGTTTCCGCAATATCCCAATCCACCCGGATGATTACCATCTGCTAGGATTTAAATGGGATAATTTCTATTACTATGACAAATGTCTCCCCATGGGTGCTAGTAGCTCCTGCCAGATTTTTGAAAAACTAAGTACCGCACTACAGTGGATCATGCTCAAAAAATTTTCAGCTAAAGGTATGTCCCACATGATTGACGACTTTTTCTTCATAGGTTCTCCTGCATCCCATAGCTGTCTTACAGACTTAAACAATTTTATTACCCTTTGTGACAATATTGGAATTCCTTTGAACCCAAATAAAACCTGCCTCCCAAACACAAATATTATCATTTATGGTATTGAAGTGGATTCTATTGCCATGGAATGCCGCTTACCAGACGACAAAATTTTCAAAATAAAAACCCAGCTGTCAAACTTTTCTCTACGAAAAAAAATCACCCTCTGTGAATTGCAATCCCTCATTGGGTTGCTTAATTTTGCCTGCTCGGTGGTTTCACCGGGGCGTGCCTTCTTGCGAAGGCTAATTGACTTGTCCTGTAAAGTCCCGAACCCCAGACATTATATACGTCTTACCTGTGAAGCTAGAGCTGATATGCAATGTTGGCTTCAGTTCATATCGCACTTTAATGGCAAGTCAGTTTTTCTCAATGACAATTGGTCCTCCTCTGACCATCTCACCCTTTACACTGATGCTGCATCAACACAAGGCTTTGCTGCCATTTTAGGGGCATCGTGGTTTGCCACAGAATGGCCTGACTAATTCAGACATTTGCACATTACAGGTTTAGAACTGTTCCCAATTGTCCTGGCAATGGAAATTTGGGGTTCCCAATTTCAAAACCATAAGATTTTGTTCCTTACTGACAACGAAGCAGTGGTTGCCATTATTAACAAAACTTCAAGCAAAGACAAGATCATTATGAAGTTAGTGCGACGTTTAGTGCTAATTTGCTTACGGAATAACATCCTCTTTAAAGCAAAATGTCATAGCTGACAAATTATCTCGCCTTGATTTTCAGAAAACCTTAGCCCTAGCACCATGGCTGAACAGACATCCAGTGCAAATTCCACTTCACCTGCTCCACATTTGAGCACCACAGCTCTAAAACTGCTGCATTCCTCCCTTGCATCACCAACAAAGGCTTCTTACAAGCACAGCTGGCTCCTTTTTCTACAGTTTTGCGATCAGGAGAATTTAAGCAGAGAATTACCTGTATCTGAAATAACCCTTTGTAATTTCATTGCCCGGCTGTTTGAACAAAACTATAGTCCCTCTTCCATTACTTCAATGGTTTCTGCTATTAGTTATGTGCACAAAGTTTTTAATATCCCTGATCATTCCCAAAAATTTTTAGTTCGAAAAATTCTTTATGGTGCTAGCAAGACTGCTAAACTGCCAGATTACAGACTCCCAATTACAAATTCAATCTTAATAAAGCTAGTAAATGCTTTGCAATTTACAGTTCCCAATTCCTTCCACAGAATTCTGCTACATTGCATTTTCACGGTAGCCTTTCATGGTTTTTTCCGTTTAGGAGAATTGATTCCCAAAACACCATCACATAAATCTTATGTTATTCAAAGACAGGATGTCAGTATCCATAATAATTCTAAAGTTGAAATCATCTTAAGATATTCTAAGACAATGCAAATTGCTCATCCGATTACCATATCCCTATCTCAATCATCCCCACAAGACATATGCCCAGTGCTTTCCCTTCAGTCATATTTGTCAAGTCACAAGCACTCATCAGGGCCATTGTTTCAATTAAATTCAGGTTCCCCTGTATCATATCACTTTGTTGCTCATAACCTCCAAAAGACTGTAACTTTCATAAGTCTTGATTCACATTTCTACAAAGGCCACAGCTTTCGTATAGGTGCAGCCACTGAAGCAGCAAAACGAGGTCTCTCTCAAACTGAAATCCAAAAATTACGCAGATGGAAATCTGATGCTGTGCAAAAATACATTCGCATTAATTCCTTGCTCAATTAAGTCTCGGTTGCTGACTCACCATCCTAAATTTTATTGTTCAGTCAATATTTCATTTTCTGACTTTTAAATAGCAGTTCAAAATTTGTCTGCCTGTTATTTCCAATACTTATATGTTTAACTTTTGCAGGTTCAGAAGTTGTCTACGTGCATTTAATGTTTAATTTATCAGGTTCAGGATTTGTCTGCCTGTCATTCTGTGTACATATCATGTTTAGTTCTAATAGGTTCAGATTTTGCCTACATGTATTCTGTGTATGAACACGTTTAGTGAAACAGAATCAGAATTTGTCTGCCTGTTATCTGTATATGAACACTTCATGTTTAGTGCAACAGGGTCAGAATGTGTCTGCCTGTTACCTGTATATGAACCACTTCAGGTTTAATGAATCAGGGTCAGAATTTGTCGCCGGTTATCTGTATTTTAACACTTCATGTTTAGTTAAACAGGGTTAGAATTTGTTTGCCTGTTACCTGTGTATGAACCATTTCATGTTTAGTTACTCAGGGTCAGAATTTGTCTGCCTGTTATCTTGTATAAACTCTTCATATTAGTTCAATAGGATCAGATTTTGCATGCCTGTTACCTTTGTATAAACACTTTATGTTAGTTCAACAGGTTCAGAATTTGTCGGCCTGTTAACCGTGTCTAGGCTTATCATGTTTGCTTAACAAGTTTTCAGATTTGTGTCAAACTCAACAAATTCAAAATTTTGTCTGCTTCTAATAAGTGTTTTTCAAAAGTGCATATATTCTCTATAGTATTTGTTAACAATGTCAAAATTTGTTTCCTTTTTAGCTGGCTTTGTCTTCATTTTAAATTTTACACCATTACATATGGCATTTATACTTATTTGCTGTTTTTCAATCATTTCAATTACCCTGTTTTTAATTTTGTCCCAACCATGTTTGTTCATATCATATTTATGGTTTTATTTTGACTTTTTTATTTTTAATTGTAGTTTCATTTTTCCAAGGCAACATCTTGAGTGGTGCTTCAACCCTTTGGGCTGATGGCCTTTTTTATGCACCACTTTTGTTTCCAATAAAGATTGATATGTATTCTATAGCATTATCACATCTGTGTTTTGTAAAAATATTGTGGCTGGGAGACCACTGTTGTGTAATAATTTATTGACCTGCATTTCTAGTCAAGAAACAGTTTATATGTCAACAATATCTTTGATGCTGGTTTGTCTCCCAGCCACTTCTTTTATTATTTTATGATTTACATTTTCTCGTCATTTAAATAAATGACAACTTTTACACTTCAACATGTTTTCTGTTATGATATTTGGAAACAAACAAAGCTGCTATGTTGCCTTGGATAATCAGTGAGGTTTTAACATAATTTTTTTTGCGTTAATATCATTTGTATTATCTAAATTTCATTCAATAAAAGTTTAACATCTGTTACGTATGTTTTTAAGCAGTGGTGTATATATTACTCCATGTCGACAGATTCTATTCTGTGTTCATAGGGGCAATTAAACATCCAACGTATGGGCAGCTATGCGCCTGGATATCTATTCTTTATAAGAGCCATCTATTTTATATAATCGGGAAATTTATTTTAAACAACTTTTGCAGCTAACATGCTTGAACTATGTATGCTGTATATTCACTTCTGTCTTTTGCGTATGATTAAGTGAGACGTTTTCAGTTAGTTCTAAATACTAGGGAATTCAGTAGTTTTGTCAGTTATCATGGGATTAATCCCCGAGGTGTGAATACTCGGAGTAGGCCGATTGTGTTTGGAATGATCAAACACCGAAAGACGACTCAAACTTCATAATGAGGGGGTGATTAAAAGATCAATAGGGTTACCGATTGGAGTAGGAATAAAATGCTGTGATGTTTTTGTTATTCACAAATTACCTTAATTATATGTGTACCATTAAACTAATCACTATTGTCAATTAATCAGATATTGTTTTGGTGGGAAATTACACTTAATACCATAATTCGATTTTT
Organism: Ostrea edulis; assembly: GCF_947568905.1. NCBI lineage: Eukaryota > Metazoa > Mollusca > Bivalvia > Ostreida > Ostreidae > Ostrea > Ostrea edulis. The sequence goes on from NC_079171.1 coordinate 27,891,230, forward strand.
AATCACTTTGAAGTGAAAAGTATAATAGCATTTAATTATCTTCGGTTTCTGTATATAAACAGTTTGATGTTGGATTCTCCATTACAAACCATAAGTATGGCAAAGACAGCAATATTCGGAGACAGTTATATAAAACGGACTTGGTAAATATTGTAATGGTTTCTTGGGTGTTCCAGGTGACTGCACGGCTCGAAATTAGCGAGAAATACTCGCAAATTGCGAGTAGATTTGAAAAATAGCGAGTAAAAATAGTGGACACTCGCAAATCTTAGCGAGTGGGGATTTACAAACCATGATCGTATCGTATCCGTTTTAAGCCGCGATGCGCCATTCCCTTTCTTAAACTTGCACTCAAAATCATACAAACGCTTACATGAACGAATGATTTCAACAACCATTTCTATCCGGATTTTCTTTTATGATTTTTTAAGAAACTCGGCGTCAAACAAATGCTTTAGAGGTCGGACATCGCAATATATAATGAAAAATATAGACCTGTTTACTTATAGGGTGATTGAATTGACTTGGTAAAACATAAATTCCGATTTCTTGTTAGATAAATGAATAACAAAAAACCTCATACTTGGAATTCAAGTCTTCCGGTAGTTAATTTAATCAGAATTTTCTATCTACATCAATTCATTTTCATACTGAGGTCGGGTTGTAGTCGCGGCACGAGTGCACTGCTCACCGTGTAGGCGATTACCAAAAACAAAAAACAAAAAAATCATGGGACTCGTGATCGTGCTGCTTATAAACCACGAGTCTGGGATTCACTTTGAAAAATTACTCGTGACAACCCTGACGTGGCATAAAATTGGAAGACATTGGATCTATACCTGCAGTAAACAGGTTGTGAATATTTGAGGTGCGATGGTCAAGAGACCTAAACATTGCATCATATGACTTACGTAAATTAGTGTTTTGTCCAAATGATGCCTGTTGACCCACTAGGCTCAGTAATGGTGGGGAAAATCATTGATTTAAAAAACAATATGAAAAAAAGAGCACTGCTTCATTATTTTTATTTTAGCTTGTAGGTTTTCATTTTAGCCTGTGGATCTTTTACCCACAGGCTAAAATTAGCCTGTGGAAGAAAAAGTTAATTTCGACCCCTGGACTGTCGTTTTTTTTTTCTTGGTGTAGGGGGAATGAGAGCAGATAATGTCCATCAGTGCGTTTTCAGAGAATAGTTGGATTTCAAACCTGATACAGTGTCTGTGTGTCTAGGTGGTAATGATATAAGTGTAGACTCTTCTCCAAGACAGACTTTCAACGACATCGTCGATACTGTGAATAACTGTGGTGCAAAAAGAGTGTACATAGCAGAAATAATGACAAGGGGACAGTTTTCAAAATCACAAGGACTTACCAAAGACACCTTTGACAAAAAAGGAAGTTGATCAAGAAGCACCTTAGAAAGATGTATGGACGTTTGTTTGTGACATTTTCAGACATTCATTTCCCCGACCATTATGACATTGATAAAGTACATCTTAGCAGCAAAAGGACAGTAAGAGAGACACACACTTCTGTACCCGGAATGAAGATTTTTTTTTGTGTGTGTAGGATTGTCAGGGTGTTGTGCAGTCATTGAACTTTATCAAACATTACAGTTTTTATCATTCGAATTACGTTATGTAATTATATTATACACATCTATATGTCATGCATGTACAATACCACTTGATCTGCAGTACGATATAATAAATACTAGTTAGAATTGATATAAAGTCATTTAGTTTACTTTGGGTTTTTTTTTTGCCAAGTAAGGAAAAATGAGTACGAGACTATTCATTTTGATTTTTCTAACCAATCTTGAAATATTTCATACATATTTGTAGCACTTTAACCTGAATGTACGGAGTGTGGTACTTTGATACATGAGAAAATAAATGAACACCCTACCTGTTTCAGTCGCTCGAGTCCCATCAGAAAGTCGAACCTCCCATCTTCACTTCGGCATGGTACAAAGATATAATCCTCTGGATTGTCTAATATACCTTTAAATTGGTCCAAAGACACACTTTCACAATCACTATGATACCATTTTTGACAAACTGCACAAAATAAACACGACGTAAAACAATTTTTCTCACAATGACCGCAGGGCCATTCCCTCTTGGCTTTCGAGCCATGCTGAAATTGTTGAAACAGCAAAAGTAATAGAATTTGGATTATAATAGATTGTATTGTTAAATACAGTACCCCTATCATAAGCCACTCTATCAACGAATTTATTGTCTCTTATCTTTATCGTGCCACACCTGCTGTGACACGGACCTCGGGTTTTGCGGTCTCATCCGAAGGACCGCCCCCTTTAGTCGCCTTCTACGACAAGCAAGGGATACGGAGGACCTTCCCCACGGGACATAGAGAGAAGACAGAAAAATACTTATGTTGACTACTATCAAAACTATCTTCCCCATTTTACCATTAACATTAAACTAAGTAGTTGTTTGGGGGGAGGGGGGGGGATAAGATAAGCTATATTGGGCAAAAACAGTATATGCAAGGTGAAGATAACGAACAGTGATCAATCTCATAACTCCTACAAGCAATACAAAATAGATAGTTGGGCAAACACGGACCCCTGGACACACCATATATATATAGTTTGTAAATAATGAATTCGGTATTTGATACAGCAAATACGTTCAATAATAAAAGTCAAGAAACACAAAACTCGAATAACATTTCACTGTTAGCGCTTTCGGCTTTAATGCCTCTTCAGACAGTTATAAAATTTTATATATATATATAAAGCACTAAATAATCACAACTAGGTACTGAAAATTTTCGCCCCAGCCCGGGGTCGAACCAGCGACGTACGGCACCTACCGCCTAGCAAGATTGTCAAACCAGTGCGTAAGTCCACTCGGCCACAACGACTTCCCTAAAAAGGAAGCTTTGTTATGCTCCTAAAGCGCTACTTATACACACTGATGCAATCCCACACAGTCGCTGTGTCATTCAGTGTTTTAAGGTATGGTTTGACAATCTTGCTAGGCGGTGGGTGCCGTACGTCGCTGGTTCGACCCCGGGCTGGGGCGAAAATGTTCAGTACCTAGTTGTGATTATTTAGTGCTTTATATATTAATTAATTGATTTTCACATGTATCGTTTAGATGCTAGGGGTAAACGTAAGGTTGGGTGTTATAATTGTTTGTTTGTGCTTTATATTAAATATTCTATACAATTGCATCGAGGGATCCACTCTCCTTATAAAATACCTTAAAACAGGGTAATGCCTTGAACAATTTTTAATCTACAACATATCTTCATCCTTATGTCTAAGTTTGGTGATAATCTGCCCAGTGGTTCTTGAGAAGAAGATTTTTTAGCAACCACTACTTGTGTTTGTATTTTCCTGATTATCTCCCTTTGTTAAAGGGTCACATCCCTCTATTTAGTATGTATGAAAGCCCTTGGGCCAATGATACCCTGTAACAAATTTGGAAAAAATTGGCCAAGGGGTTCTTGAGTTATAGCCCTTTTTCTAAAAAGTTTACGCACACCGCACAAATGGCCATAGCATTAGCTCTTTGAGCCTTCGGCTCAGAAGAGCTAAAAATCAATGGTTAATTTTTTTTTAGCATCAAACTATCAATCTCTACCTTAATCACTTTCCATTTAAATCATATTCAGTCTCTGAATTCATTGCTTTAAGCGAGTGCACTTTGATGTACCGCACCGTAGCGTGAGAAACCCTTTGCTTGACAGACTTCAATCTTGGTATACTGGTACATCCTCAGGAGTTGAAGACCCCTATGGATTTTTAGGTCACATGGTCAATCCACTCTTAATATAGGAAGATATTGTCTGCTCAATATTTTAAATTGATGATACTACTCTCAATTAAATGATGTGTGTATAACCCTCTTCAATTTTCACCATAGGGGACATACGTGTTTTACAAACATCTCTTGATACGGCAACATTTCTAAAATGGCACCCTGGTCAAGCATTGTCCATGATTAAATATCTAAGTACTGTTGGAACAGGACCTACTCGGTCTCCGGGTTGGAAAGACTCGGATAGCCAATTTCGACTTTTAAAAGCCTGCAATCCTACCTATCATGGGACTCAATTGATGCCAGGCTTGGGCTTCTGCATATGAACTTCTAAAGTCCCAAACCAACTCAAAACTTGTACCATTGATTGGACAGCAATCAAAGGAAACTCCAATGTTTTCATTTCAATTTTAAAGCTAGTTGCTCAAGGCGCACTTGTCAATATTTACATGCTTGCATGAAGGGTGAGTCACCAAAGCCATCCTTCTATCTATTGTGACAGCGCAGCTCAATACAAGTCGCAACGTTTCTCAAGACCACAACAGCAAACATCCTCAGCTCAGCACAAAACGACCCCAGTGCAGTATAAGCCTTTTTGTTAATATAGTCCGCAACATATGGGGTTTAGGTTGGTCACCAGTCAATTTCTCTGCGTTTAATGATTTGGTTGCAGTTTATCCTGAAATGGTCCCGATATTTTTCACCAAGTAACGAAGCAAATTTATCTTCCGATATCTCTTAGTGAAGTTGGGTCCCGTAAATACATTTCATTGTTTTTCACTCGATCTCTCGAAGTGGTCTTATCACCGTTACCCAAGCGGTTTTCACTCGATCTCTCGAAGTGGTCTTATCACCGTTACCCAAGCGGGTAATAATTTCTCTTAGACCTTACCTGGATATTGTTGGATGCCGGATGATAGTGTCGCCGTGGTAATTAGAGGTGATTACATAGGTGAAACATCACATCACCCGTGCTTCATTGTGGAGGTGACACACTTGAGTATGTAATTGGCTAATTGGTCAATATTTAACCATTGGTTAGGTAATTTAACCACTGGTCAACTTTTGAGTAACATAATTTAACCAATGGCTAAAAGTTAATCGGTGGACAAGGGATTTAAAAACTGGTTAAGCTTAACCAAGGTTTTGAGCAACGCAGTCCAGATGTATTGTTTATTTTACTACCTATGTGTCAGTTATCTCCAACATGCCGGTGCTGAACCTCTGCCATATGTATGCTTTGCATTAAATGTCATGCTACAATTATACCAGTGGCGTAGCTTCCATTGAGGCAACCGAGGCAGCTGCCTCGGTAAATAAATAAAAAACCAACACCTTTTACGTTGTTAAAATGTTGATACCCCCTGCCTCGGTAATATTCGAACCCAAGCTACGCCTATGTATACCCTTGCTTGGTATTGCCTGACATTTTAACGCAGCACAAATACCATTGTGGAAGGTCAAAATACGTCATACCAGGCCGTGTAGAACACATTACGAGTGAAAGGTGTATATAAGTGTGCAAGTGATCGCGATTCAAGATTCCTATACCAAACACGAGTCATAAAACGATTAAATATAATGCAGAGCGAACCAGCAAATATTTCACTCCTCAAATAATCCACTCTCAATCGTATGAAGAATGACTGCAATATCGACAATATTAAGTACGAACTATCATTTCACAAAACGGAGTTGGTTAATTAAATCGATCGTATAATATTTCGTGAACAGCGGACACTTGGTTAAATTCCCAATATTTTTAACTATGATTGCGTTTTCACAGCCTTATTGAGAATTCTTCTTTTGTTCCGTTTCATTCTGGACATTCTGTCCTCCACGCAGAATAGAGAATAGAATGACACAGAAACATAAGAATTCTCAATAAGGCTGTTACAATTTTAATGTTTAAAGGTCTTAGGTGGCAGGGGACAGTTTCTTTGGTTTTGAAACAAGTAGATAGGGGGTATACACCAAAGTCAGATTATGACAGACTAATGAAAAATCATATTTCCCTTTTATGTCAATACTTGTATTTCATATTAGTGTAGTTAATAAATTATGACCCTAAATTACATGTAATCTATAAATACTGGTGCACAAAACATGCTCTGAGAGGTTCCCTTTTTTGCTTTGATTTTCCCTCATTTGGGCAAATCCGCACCAACCCAACACCATCACAGTACCAAACATGGGGATTTAGATACTGTGCACAATCAAGAACCCTTTTTGCCATTCTCAAAAATCTACCTCTCATATGGGGCCATTCACCTTCCCTCACAGCTACATACTTTTTGCTAGACCCTGCATGTTTTCACCGGAATTTCTTCAGTAACTGACCACGTGTCTTAGGTTCGTATTTGCACCCATCTATATGCTAGGAATCATGGTGACACCTACATATTGTATATCAACATTTTTATCAAGCACCCAGCTACATTTGACATGCATCCTACAATTATTGTATACATTTTTACACATGTAATATCACTTCAAATATGGGGTATTTCCATTTTTTGAAAAAGTTGACCGGGCATATATTGCGAAACTGCCCCTGCTACCTTAAGATGTGTCGTATTTATTAAGGGTGCACTTGATTCCTCAGTTCATTACATCCCAAGAACTGTGTTCCGCACACTTCATGAATCAAGTGAAATTTGCGTACGGTACAAAATAAAAATGGCGCACAACAACAGAGTTTCTCTGTTTGTTTTGGTGAAAGAGATCCTAGATGATTTAAATGAGACTGTGGATACTTCTGACGATATTCCCGTCATGATAGCAAGCGCCTCTTGGTATATGATATGCACTTTTTGTACAGTTACTTCCCTTTTGCTAAATTTTTCTTCGTTTTTATTCAACTTCATAAATGTAAATTTTGTGTTCTCCTCTATAAACCAAGTTTTAATCTCTGTTGGGATTAATAGCTAGTCATTAGTGTAGAACAGTGATTTTTCAGATTATGAAATGAAAATGTTTCAAGTTTTATGTGATTTGATTTATTCGTGGATTTATTTCAACCATAATTCAAAGATATGGGACATATGTTTGCCTACCTCCCAACTTCACTTGTCTTGAGACACTTAAAATCAGTGAAATTGATTTAATTTATATATTTCCTTAGGTTATCACCAATTTCAAACTTCTTGTAGCAAACTATCAGAAAATCAAAGTACTGAAGGTACTGAAACGAGGTGACGTTTGGCAGTGAATGGCATGGATTCTAATGCAAGATCGAATTAAATGAAGGATATAATATGTTGGATGGTATTATTTGTAATCCAGAAGCATATGTTATACCTTCAATTTGAGGTAATGAAATGTGTTAACTGTTGAAACATTCTAAAACTGAGTAGCAAGCATAATTAAGCTATATGTGAGGAAGAGGCCCATAGGCCACAATGCACATCTGACCTACCAAGGATGTGCTTAGTAGGAAGATTTTTAAAAATGTGGTCCCATCCAACCCCTTGGAGTCGTAACTAAGACAAACTTGAATCTAGACTAACTAAGGATGCTTCCATATCAATGTTTTTAATGATGCCTTTGTTGTTCTTGAGAAGATTTTTTTTTTAAAAATCCTATATATTTCATTGTAAAGTATTGATCCCCAATTGTTGGCATACCCTACCCCTGGGGGTTATTACTTGAACATACTTGAATCAACACTATGAAACGAAGGTTCACATAAGTTACAGTGTTTTTTACTCTATGGTTGTTGTTGAGATTTGTAAAAAAAAAAAAAAAAATGTGACAAAATTTTCACTAATTCTTGGGTATTTCCGCTTAAAAGAGTTCATATAAAGAAAATTGATTGTATTTCCCCTGCATAAACTGGTAAAGCAGACACATGAAGCAACTGATTTTGAATGCAAACATTTTTGGGCAAGTCTTCTGGGTTAAGATGTTCATGTGGACAGGCCTGTCTTGCATGCTTGTATAAAACATCACCTTTTTCGAGAACAAAATGAATATCATTCGCATCCCAATCTCCAAACAATTTTTGGTTAACTGCATTAAATGCAATGCACACAAGTGAATTTGCTACACATTGTTTACCTCTGCTATATTCTGAGAAAGTTTCTGACCCTTGATGAAAGTTGACAGACACGCATTTCAAAATTATGGGATCTTTTCTTACATTGTGACTTTTTCTTTTTTTGACAGATTTTGGGCTCTCCCTTTGATGACTATCAAAATCATGATTTTTTCTATTTTTGCTACCCTTCATATCTGATGACGACAACAACTGTCAACTCTTGAAATAACTCATTCAATTCTTGAGTCAAAGTTAAACCAGTCCAAGAAAATTTCCACTCTTGAAATATCAACTCTTGAAAACAAGTGTCAACTCTTGAGATAATTCATTCAACTCTTGAGATAAATCATATTTCGTGACAAAGAAATGTAAACTTGATTTCCAATATATTACTTCCAATGGAGTTCTTTTCTTGAATAACAAATATATTCACAAAAACATGTTCATTTATATTTCTTAATCAATGTTTACAGCTATCTGACTTGACCATGAAAGAGCGCGGGAAATGGCGCTCGGCCCTTTCGATCGAAGATTTATACATGTTTACACCCAGATTTAGTATTAAAATCTCAAAAAATGCGTCCAAAAGAAATATTTTGGTAAAATTGTACGAAATTAACACATTGGGATAATTACCTTGAGTTAATGCGTTGGCAAGAATATATCAGTTCTCTCAGGCAAGACGTTTTCTCCTTGTTGATAAACAGGATAGCGTGGCGCGTATGGATACAGAGAAATAGTGCAGAGTTTAATATTAAAATTCTAATTACACACAATTTCTGCTTGATAAATACAACAGATCACATACAAGGAAGACTTCTTCAATCTGACATAAAACAGAATTTATATATAAGTTTAATAAAAATGGAACATAGTATCAATGTGAACTATTTTTTGATAGGCGATAAATCGGCTAATTAACATAATTTTCAGACATAAGAGGAGACAGCTGTTTACCCAGAATTCCTAGAGAAAAATAGACCATGTTTTCCCCGTCTATATGTGAAAATGCGAATGAATACAGAAGCAATGCAAATCGTTTCCTACAGTCCAATTCTGTTTTTCTAAGATCGTGGAATAAAATGTTGGCAAACGACAAATAATTTTGATCTTGTTTACAAACCTAAACACTAATTCGCGATTCCTTTTGATGTGTGGACTTTGTTTCATATCGAAGGGATAAAAATTGCGATTTCATAAATTCTTATTTCACTCGCTTATCGTAGAGGGTAAACATATGGATCCTATATCAATCTCAAAGTGAATTGTGACAGCTTTTACGTTGCATTAGCATATGTGACAACAAATTTCTTATATTAAAAATCAAAGTGATTTCGCAAATGGTAGTGATTAAAACAGGGCGTCATTGAAGCTGGGGTCTGACATACGAGGCTGACTTACGTCACCTCGAAAAATCTACATTTGATTATTTGGGCCTGTTTAAATAAATTATGTCACTTTAATATTAGAGTTGTTTTTTTTTTAAGTATAAGAGAAGACGTGACAAGGATTTTACATTTTGTTGAGGAAACTGTTCCCAATTACAATGATGTGCTATTCAAACGATTTTTTAGACTGTCAAGAAAAACATTTCAGACAATTTTAGAGAAAATTTCGCCCTATGATGAATTCAGAGTTGTTAATGAGGGTGGCAGGAAACCACTTTCAATCGAAAAACAATTGCTTATAACTTTGTGGTATCTTGGATCGAAAGACACCACTCTTCAAATTGCGGACAGATTTGGAGTTACAGAATTTAGTGTGATCCAATCTCGGCGAAGAATCGTTAACGTGATCCATAGATACTTGAAATCAAAGATAATAACCTGGCCTGATGCGAATGAAATTCAACTTGTCAAAGACCATTTTGCAATGAAATGTGGTTTTCCAAATGTAGTTGGAGCTCTTGACGGTACACATATCAAAATTCCATCACCATCCAATAACCATGAAAAATATATTAATAGGAAAGGATTTCATTCTATACAACTGCAGGTTAGCCAGTTAATATTCTTCCTGTAAGTAAACAATAGAATAAGTATGTCACTTAGTTGTAAATTTTTCGAACTATCAATTTATAACATGTAGATGCATGCATGCATGCATTAAATCAGCAAAAATATTCTAAATTCACAGGCTGTCTGTAGAGAGGATACACGCTTTATAGACTGCTATGGAGGGTGGCCAGGCAGCGTTCATGACGCACGTGTCTTTAGAAACTCGGACCTCTTTGACAATGAACCAACACTCTGCGGTAACGGTCATATACTGGCCGATTCTGCATACCCTCTCAAACCATGGGTTCTAACACCCTACCGGGATAATGGACATTTGACCCCTGAACAAAGATTCTTCAACAAATGCCAATCTTCAACTCGAGTGGTTATTGAAAGAACCTTTGGGTTGCTAAAAACAAGATTTCGTCGTCTAGGATATTTAAACATCAAAGATATACAAGAAGCCAGTGACACAATTATAGTATGTTGTGTCATACACAATGTGTGTGTCTTATCTGCAGATTTTCTGGAAGAAATGCTGGCTGAAGATGATGAAAATGATGTTGGTTTTCATGGACCACATGTTCAAGACAATGCTGGCACCTTAAAGCGCAATAGAATTGCAGCAGTTCTGTTCAGAGACAGAGCACAATGATAGTGCTGTATTTATAATGCGAGTACAAATATACTACTACTAGTATGAGTTGCTACATTTTGAATCAAGACAGGAGATTTTTTTTTAAATTTAAACGCTTTATTGAAAAACATGGAAAACAAATAAAAATAAAATTGCAAAAAAAGATCATTCAAACAACAATTCTTCTTTTCTTCAAAAAGTAGAGCGGTTGGGTGTTGACAAATATCAAAATGATAAAAACTTTGTTCCATATAAATCCCATATATTCCATCTTTGATTGGGAATACTTCTTTCTGAAGACTTCAAAAAATAACATAAAAACCTTAAACACCCAGCCCCCATATTCAACTACATGTAACATTGTTATCAATGAAAGTAATTGATTACATTTACAATTACATTTAATAGAACAAAAAATATTATAAACGACATGTAAAAACTTTCTACATGAGAGCATTTTCCGGTGCAAAAAAAAAAAAGAAGAAAAACTTGAGCAAAAGTGAGCAAACTACATGGTGAAGACAGTCAATCCTTTATTTATCTTACATCGACATATTGGGCATTTTCTCAAGATCTGAAAACACTTCTTACATAGACCAAAGTGGCCGCATGGATCAATCACCATTTCTCTTTTTTCTTCAAAGCATACCACACAATCACCTGAAAAATATGGCACTGATCTTGGCACAAATAATCAACAAAAATATAAACTAACATTTAAGCAACATCAACTGACTAACATCCTGCTAGTAAGAAAACACATGTATTAATAAGGCAATATTGCAGAAAAACATTGAAGTATTTATTTTTTCATGATGTCAATTAGACTTTTTAACAGATCCATTTTTTCATTATGCATTGTTTGCATTCTTTGTGCGATATTTTCGTTCCTCTCCTCTTGTTTTTCCATATAATTTCCAAGCATGGAAACTAACTGTGAAGATGAGGATTGCTTTGATTTTTGCAATTTCTTGCAACCATTTGGACTACTGTCTTTAGATTCCCCATTTTTATTTTCATTTGTATTTTCATCCAATTCAATACCAGAAGTTTCAATTTTTCGCTTTTTGGTAGAACTACAAGAGGGCATACCTTCTTCTTTCTCGGGGGGCTTAGAGCTACTGCTGGAGGTATGTGTTGGTGAAACATTAGGATCCTTTGCAAGAATGGCATCAAGTTCATTTTCAAATGGATGGTTTTTTTTCTGGACTCCTGTTTTCCTGTTATGGTCCTTTACTGCCTTAAACCCTCGGAGTAAAGTCTTCCACTTATTCCCAACATTATCTACAGTGCATGACACATTCATTTTGTTCATTTCAGTGGCAACTTGATTAAACATGTCCTTCTTTTTCATTTTACCAGAGATAACTGCAGGTAACTTCTTTCCAATTTCTTGGATTAATAAAAGTGTTGAAGACCTTGTCCAAAAAATGCCATCAACTGACAATGCCGTGTTGGTCTGACTCTCACTCGGAGTCTCTCTCTGAGAACAGGAAGGCCCTGACAGATTATCATCAGTCACATCAACTTCTGTCTGGTTCTCTCCTAATGAAAAATAAAGAAATGTAATAGTTGTACCTAATTTCTATTGTTGGACAAATTTTTAGCAAAAGTGGCAGAATAATTGTTAGAAATTTATGGTTACTCATTTTCATTTATGGATATCTTATTTCATTATAAAATTCACAAAATGAATAGACACAATACAATGATATTCAGGGGGGGGGGGGGGGGGGATATAATTAGCAGTTGACTTAGAAATTTAAAAAAAATGCATATCTGAAAATTTTTAAAGTTCATCTATCAAAAAGTAAATACATGTAAAAGTCACAGAAAGAAAGCAGCTAAATCATTATACTGAACATATTCAAGGTTCTGAAAGCTAATCTATAGGGTTTTTTTCCTGACCCCCCCCCCCCTCCCCCCGATTCGATCAGTGCTCGTTGCTTAAAGTCACTTGGTAAATGAAGTTTTTTTGTTTTGTTTCTTTATTAGTTTTTTTTTTTGGGGGGGGGGGGGATGACGGCAACACTTGTAAATCGTATTGATTACGTGGTCAATGATCAAAGATTTATTACGAGATCTATTTGCATTACGAAAGGGGAAAAAAACCGGTAATCTTTTTATCCATGTTCACTGTCTGAATTAGCATGATTAGGCAATTAAGCTGTTGATAATTGAAGAAGATTCCACAACATTCACAAACGTTTTCTTCGGCCATGAGGCATTCTATTCACGTCATGTATATAAAACGTCATAAAACTTTGCTAGAACAAAAATCCAACACGATTTTATCAATTAAAAATAAGCTTAACTGATCGACAGGGGTGTCTAACAAACTCCTCCATATCATCAAACATTAACTCACAGTCTTTGCACTGGAAACATGTTTTTCTTTCCCAGCCCGGGTCATAAAAGTCTTCGCTATTCGCCATCTTGAAAATGCTACTGTCCCGCGTGCACCACCTCGAGACCTGGTGCAGACAGAACTCTGTCCCGAACATAGTTCGGTACGACTTGATTCGACAGAACGGTGTCCGGAACGTTCAGAACTTTGAATCAAGTGCACCCTAAGTAATACAATTATACAAGTGTCAGTCAGGTTCTTCTCCTGAGTGTGGCTCATATCTGGTTGCTATATACTGTCGGAGTCCAGTGTTGCAATCAGTCCGCACTGCTCCAGTTATCGCATCTATATGTCGCATATAACTAGGCCGTGCGCACGCAAAGCCCGCGAATGGCCTACACCACCCCGGTAACTGGGCGAGTCGTTCGCATTTACTACAACCTCCCCGTTTTCTCCGAAAGGACGGGGTCCACAGCCTAAGCCAAAATGAACGTGGGGGTGAAGTTTATTTAAGACACTCCCCTAGGGTAACTTTGATATTTTGCTTAGTATAAGGACTAGATCAACTTTAGTCAGTTGATGCATCTTGGGACCTAATATCATGCTGTCTCAAAAGTAGGTCATGGAGACCTACTTTTTGAATTTCGCAAGTAGTTATTATTAAATGGATTTTGATGCATATCTTGGGCACTTTTGAACCTATGATCATCAAAAGTTGTCAGTTGATGGATCATGGGACCTTGAACTGCGTCATGTATAAAGTTTGTCACCATGACCTACTTTCTTAATTTTATGGCTAATTTATGGATACATTTAGGTTGTTATTCCAGGTACCGATACGTTTAGAATCATCAAAACTTGTAAGTTGATCCGTCTAGAGGCCTCGAAACATATTTATAAAAAATGTAGGTCACAGTGACCTACTTTTTGAATTTTGCAGACATTCAAATTTCACATAGCTCTTATCCTTAGACGAATTTGACTCCACTTTTTTGGCACGCTGTTTTTGGCTATAATAGCTCTAAAACTTCATTGTTATTTCGGATTTCAAACATTTAGGTTGAGCATCACTGAAAAGACATTATTTGTCGAAATGCGCATCTGGTGCATCAAAATTGGTACCGTATAAGTTTTACATTATGACCCTTGGGTCGAAGCCTCTGGTACCTGTTTCTTGACCAAGTTATCTACTCTGTCATTTATCCCATGAAACCAGACTTTGGATCTGAGAAATGCCTTGGTTTTTGCAAGACCTTGGTGTCCTTCGTGCGCAATTTTTATAGCTTGGTCCCTCGAGGCTTTTGGCAAAATTATTTTCTTCCCTCGAAGCAAAACGGTATCACAGTGAACTGCAAGTTCATCTTGAATACTTCTTTATACCTGAAGCTCCTCCATGTCTATCGTATGGTCTAGCTTCTTCATTTCGTACCATCGCCCATTGCGTGCATATTCAATGGCTTTCTGTATTGTTCTGTCGCGTTCGCTTGCGTCCTTCACTTGGCTAAGTGACATCGCGTTCGGCAATGATTCTATGGCTATGAAGCTTACATACTGTTCGGCCACTTTCTCTTCGTGTGAGCGTACTGTATTTCTTGAATTGGATGCCGTGACATATAGTCAGCAGGGTTGTTACATCCTGGCTTATACTTTATAGTAAGTTCGTATGGTTGGAGACGTAGACTCCATCTTTCTATTCTCAGTGGTAGATTTGGTTTCTGCCATATCTTTTCGAGTGGTTTATGGTCTGTGATTATGTTTACATTGTTGGCGCCACGGATGATGTATATGTCAAAGTGTTCACAAGCCCATACTATTGCCAATGCCTCACGCTCGGTCTGGTTGTATCTCGATTCGGTATCGGTTAATGCTCGACTTGCATAAGCAATGGATTTCTATTTCTGGGACATGATCGCTCCTAGTCCAATAGGGCTGGCATCAACTAGTATTTTGACTTCACTTGTCAGGTCAAAATAAGTCATTATGGTTTCACTCGACAGTTCCTCCTTTAATTTGTCGAAAGCACTTTGCTGTTTGCAGTCCCATTTCCAGTCTGTTAATTGACGAATAAGATTACGGAGCGGTTCTCTGATGGAAACATAGTGTGGAATGAAACGAGACGCGTAGTTTGTCATTCCCAAGAAGCTACGTAGTTCTGCTACGTTTGCCGGAGGTGCTGTATCCTTTACGGCTTGGATCTGGTGAGATTCCATCTTTGGAAAATACAACGCCAAGGAATGTTAGCTTGTCTTTGTTGAGCTCACATTTGCCTCTGTTTACGGTTAGTCCACTTTTCTGCAATACCTGTAGAGTTACTTCAAGTGCGCTGTCGTGTTGTTGTTGGGGTTTCCCGTACACTATGATATCATTGGATGTGTTCTTCGCATTTTTGACATTGTGTATGATGCATCTTATTGTCTCTTGAAATATCTCTGAGGCTGACAAGATTCCAAAATTTAGTATCTTGTATCGGAACAGTCCTAGGTGTGTGCTAAATGTAGTAATGTATCTACACCGTTCCTCCAGTTCCAACTGATGGTATCCGGATTTGAGATCTAATTTACTAAATATTGTTGCACCATTTAAGTCGTGGATAAGTTCTTCAACTGTTGATAACATGTGTCTTTCCCTCACTATTGCTTTGTTTGCCTCAAGCATATCGATACAGAGTCGGATTTCGTTTGGGTTTTTCTTGGGTGGTGTCACTATTGGGGAAACCCAGGGCCTAGGAGTGTTTCCAACTTTCTCTATGATATCTTCATCAAGTAATGTCTGAATTTATTTCTCTACCTTGGGTCGTAGGTGAAAAGGGGTCGTCCTGTTTCTTTGAGCGGCAGGTTTTACGTCCAGGTCAATGTGAAGTTTGACTGGTTTTCCAGTGTACTTTCCTATTTTATCCTTGAGTACTTCTGGATAGTTTGCCTCTAAGTTCGACTGTGTGATGTGACTAACAACATGGACTAGTTCTAGTTGAGATGCTGTCGTGTATCCTAGCAAAGCGCCATGACTTCCTTTTGACAACATGGAACCAGAATATTCCATACTTGTTTTTTGTTTCCACCTCCAGCTCACAATTTCCAAGAACTTCAAGTTGATTTCCTCCACCGTATGGCAGCAATTTAGTTTTGTCTTCAACTTTGGGCTTCCTAAATATCTGTGAGTTTTCTCATCCAATATGTTTACTGTGACACCTGTGTCGACCTTCGGATGAGACCGCAAAAACCGAGATCCCGTGTCACAGCATTTGTGGCACGATAAAGATCCCTCCCTGCTCAATGACCATAAGCGCCGAGCATAGGCCTAAATTTTGCAGCTCTTCACCGGCAGTGGTGTCGTCTCAATATGAGTGAAATGTTCTCGAGAGGGACGTTAAACAATATTCAATCAATCATAAAAACAACTGAGGGTTTGAGCAGCGCGCTCAAAATCACACGGCCTCTCACCTCCGGTTATCGCGGGTATGAGTCCCTCTCGCCCCGGTAAGTGAGAAATTTTCCCTGTTTACTTTCAGAAGGTCGGTGGTCTCTTCCCAGTTACGTTGTCACTGGATTCTCTCTTCCACCAATAAAAAAAAAACCCGGGCGCCATCATATAACTGAAAAACTGTTGAGTGTGGCAAAAACAACACCAACAAACCAGTACTAAGGGGTACTGAGGATGTATTCTAACCGGGAACTACACCGGCACACACATGCCTACTTTAATATAACCATTATATATGATCAGTAATATCCTATATTGGGGGAGTTAATGGAGGAGATTCAGTGAGTTCAATTTGTGGGCTGTAGACAATGGTATTGTAAACCCAACATAAAATCGCGTTTCTGACTGGGGTTATTCCGTCCCTTTGGATAACTCAGTCACCGACGTACCACCCAGAGAAAATCACAAAGGATCTCTAGTTGGTATTTTCCATTCCTTTTCTGCGTTTTAAAGGGGGGGGGTGTCATCTATGGAAGGAGAAGTAAGTAATATCACGAAGGGTAACAAAAAACAAAAAAAACGGATAAAAGATATCTGTATACCTTAAAGGAGTTTTAAAAGGAGTAAAAGTCTGGTTACGTATTCCTGGCTATATGTACTTTCCGTAGGCAGTGCGTGACATTCCAAGCGATCGATCAAATACTCCCTATCCAGAGTGCATGGTACTATATCGTCTTAGCGGGAACCATAACTCGATGATTGATTTGTATATTGTTTAACGGCCCTCTCGAGAACCTTTCACTCGTATGGACACGCCACCATAGTACCGAAGGGCTGCAACATTTAGGTCTATGTTCGGCGCGTATGGCCATTCAGCAGGGAGGGATGTTTATCGTGCCACAGCTGTTGTCCATTTAGTCAACTTCTTATGACAAGTAAAGGGTACTCCGGATCTATAACTTTAATCCCCAAGCGAGTTATTGGGTCGGTCGTGTCATGGAAACATAGGTTTTTGTGTGGCATAACTACAAGTTTTAGGCAGATTGGTTATTATCAGCTGTTGACGGTTCACAAGTGACAGCCTTACAGCTTTGAGGCAGAACACCCCCATTAACACCACCGGGGAGCATTCGAGTGCGGTCGAAACGATATATATTTCTTCTGTTGAACTTACTAATTTTTCACTGAAAGGTCGCTCCTGCACCATTGTCTCCCTAATTATTTGAGAGTATTTGCAAGAATGGGAGTCACGCATCTATATACCCACTTCCGTCACACATGCACTCGTTTTACACAGATGGAGGAAAACACAATTCTTGGTTAATGGTACAAGGTGAGGGGAATCTGACAGTAATTTGCAGTGAACACAAAGTGCAAAAATATATATGGACATATTTTGGTTCGTCTAAATTTCAAAAACTGCTATCGAAAGTCACAAAGACTTTAGACATTGAAACTGATATATTTTTTTTTAAATTTAAAATGCTTTTAGTTTCTCGGTTATTTAAGGAATGACTTTAATTCTGGGGCAATTTATACGAGTATAACCTGGTTTAGGTCAGTTTACGCTTCGCGGATTATAACAAAGCGTAAACTGTTAACAAGTGCTTAACAAGAGGCCCATGGGCCACATCGCTCATCTGAGTCACTTTGGCCCATATCTGAAGACTTTCCATATATATTTGCATGTAAAACCTTAGTCCCTATTATGGCCCCAAACTACCCTTTGCAAACTTGAATCTCTACTGTGTCAGAAAGTTTTCATGTAAAAATCAGCTTTTCTGGCTCAGTGGTTCTTGAGGAGAAGATTTTTGAAGATTTTTCCTATATATTTGTATGTAAAACTTTGATCCCCAATTGTGGCCCCATCCAACCCCCGGGGGCCATGATTTGAACAAACTTGAATCTGCATTATGTCAGGAAGCTTGCATGTAAATCTCAGCTTTTCTGGCTTAGTGGTTCTTGAGAAGAAGATTTTTAAAGTTTTTCCCTATATATTTGTGTGCAAAACTTTCATCCCCCTTGGGGCCCCATCCTATCCCCAGGGGCCATGATTTGAACAAACTTGAATCTGCAGTATGTCAGGAAGCTTTCAGGTAAAAATCAGCTTTTCTGGCTCAGTGGTTCTTGAGAAGAAGATTTTTAAAGATTTTCCTTATATATTTGTATGTAAAACTTTAATCCCCTATTGTGGCCCCATCCAACCCCCTGGGCCCATGATTTGAACAAACTTGAATCTGCATTATGTCAGGAAGCTTTCATGTAAATCTCAGCTTTTCTGGCTTAGTGGTTCTTGAGAAGAAGATTTTTAAAGTTTTTCCCTATATATTTGTATGTAAAACTTTGATCCCCCTTGTGGCCCCATCCTACCACCGGGGGCCATGATTTGAACAAACTTGAATCTGCAATATGTCAGGAAGCTTTCAGGTAAATTTCAGCTCTTCTGGCCCAGTGGTTCTTGAGAAGAAGATTTTTAAATGACCCCACCCTATTTTTGCATTTTTGTGATTATCTCCCCTTTGAAAGGGACATGACCCTTCATTTGAACAAACCTGAAAGCCCTTCACCCAAGGATGCTTTTGGCCAAGTTAGGTTTAAATTGGCCCAGTGGTTCTGGAGAAGAAGTCGAAAATGTGAAAAGTTTACAGACAGACAGACGGATGCCGCACAAAATGTGATCAGAATCTAAAAACTTACTTACCTGACACCTATGATTACCCCTCCTTTGCATGTAGTAATTCATTATAAAATATTGTATATCTGAATGACAGTCCATTTACTGAAGGGGTAGATCCTTCACCAGTGTTTCGTTTATATAACTGCGGCTTCGACATCTGGGCCCTTTTCTCCACTTCAACTGCAAACTCCATGTGAAATGTAACTATTTCACAATCGCAATGCAGAGGATTATCTTCTATTGGACTTAAATGGAAAAAAAACCATATAACAAATTTTAATGACTTTGGAATAGAAAACTTCGTACATTTACTGACATCCTGCGGATTACTGTTGAACCTGAAGAGAAACAGCTGGAATGAAAGATTGAAACAACAGTGGTTTGTTTAAATAACTAGGAATTCGACATCTGGGTCCATTTCTCCACTTCAACTGCAAACTCCTTGTGTTGGCAACATTGAAAAATGTAACTATTTCACAATCGCAATGCAGAGGATTTTCTTCTATTGGACTTCAATAGAAAAGAAAGATATAACATTTTTATTTTCCTTTTTCCTTGCATTTGGATTCACGATATGAAAATATTTTCTGGGAATTATTGCTGTATATATATATATATATATATATTGTGTGTGTGTGTGTAAAACTTATACAGTAGCAATTCTGATTCACCAGATGCGCATTTCGACAAATGTCTCTTCAGTGATGCTCAACCGAAATGTTTGAAATCCGAAATAACAATGAAGTTATAGAGCTAAATATAGCCAAAAACAGCGTGCCAAAAAAAGTGGAGTCAAATTCGTCTAAGGATAAGAGCTATGCATGAGGGAGATAATCCTTAATTTTGAAATGAATTTCTAAATTTTATAACAGCAGTTAATTATAAATCCGTATTTTCAAGCTAGTAACGAAGTACTTAGCTACTGGGCTGTAGAGACCCTCGGGGACTAACAGTCCACCAGCAGAGGCCTCGACCCAGGGGTCATAATGTAAAACTTGTACGGTACCAATTTTGATGCACCAGATGCGCATTTCGACAAATGTCTCTTCAGTGATGCTCAACCAAAATGTTTGAAATCCGAAATAACAATGAATTTTTAGAGCTAAATATAGCCAAAAACAACATGCCAAAAAAGTGGAATCAAATTCGTCTAAGGATAAGAGCTATGCATGAGGGAGATAATCTTAATCCATATATATATATTCAGCCCAGTAGCTAAGTACTTCGTTACTAGCTTGAAAATACGGATGTATATTTAATTGCTGTTATAAAATTTAGAAATTCATTTCAAAATTAAGGAGTATCTCCCTCATGCATAGCTCTTATCCTTGGACGAATTTGGTTCCACTTGTTTGGCACGCTGTTATTGGCTATATTTAGATCTAAAACTTCATAGTTATTTCGGATTTCAAACATTTCGGTTGAGCATCACTGAAGAGACATTATTTGTCGAAATGCGCATCTGGTGCATCAAAATTGGTACCGTATAAGTTTTACATATATATTAAAAATTAGAAAATTTATAAATACTAAGATATATGTGTGTAATAATTACTTTTCAAACGATACTGACTCTATCTCGCCACTAAATTGTAGTTCCGCACTTTCTTCTGATATTTCCTGTAAAATAGATAAACAAGATTGATTGATTGGTATTTTCCACCACACTCAACAATTTCAGTTATCTAGTGGCGCCCAGTTTTTATTCGTGGAAGAGAAAACCCAGATACAATATACCTGGGAAAAGACCACTGACCTTCCGAAAGTAAACTAGGATACTTTCTCACGCAATGCTTTAACCACACGGCCACGGAGACCTCCGAAATAAACAAGATTTAAGAAAGTTTATTTTAATCTTTATACTTCAACCATGAAAGGGGCATGGAAATTTAAACTGAAAATGGTTAAATGTCCTTATATCTAGTGTTTAAAATCCTTTAACTGAGGTATTTCTATTTGTCTGAAAATATTTATTTAATTACCTTGAAAGTTGTTGATGGGGTTGAATTATATGATCGTTGACAATTAAAGTCATTTCCAGGCTTTAAAGCGAATAAGTTGTATGTCTTGTTAAGCTGTACATCTAAATTTTGTGCTGGTTTCCCCCATAATGTTAGGAGAGCAGTTATCCCACCATGGCCAATCTGAACTGCTCTCCTAAGCATGTTTTTGGTTTGAAGTTCTCCAATCTGTGAAATTAAAAAAAATATGACAATTTTTATCACAGCATTGTAAAATTTTATTGTCCAATGAATGAATACATGTGTCAACACTTAATTAACCATGAATTATGTCCTTTTGCAGGGTCAACAATAAATCAATTAGTGAGAAAACAGGTTTTCCTTTCAGAGTTGCAAAAAAGTGGTCAATATGAGTATTGACTGGGCTGGTGGTCAATACTGGTTAAAAGCGGTCAATACTGGTTAATATTGGTATATAGTATATTTTTATCATTGGTTATTTTAAATGTTTATGGTAAATACTGTAATTCATAACATGCACTATTAGTTTATGATATATACTTATAAGTCATAATTTAAAATTGATAATGGAAATGACTGTTGAATTGAAAAAGATGTAATGATTTCTGTTCAAATTCCATTTCTTATTTTGTGTAATACATGTACAAAGTTTTTAAAGTCACATTGGAAGATGTCTGCTTGTATCGAGATAAAACCTTGATACATTATTTATTACTAACAAAACAGCACTTAATGTAAATATATTGTTTTAACAATTTTTTTTCATTGACAGTTCACTACTCTTGACCCTGACCCCAGAGATGGACCCGCATGTTCAGGACGTCCTACTGTGTGACCTCTGTGAAACTGACCCCCTGCAGTATTGCTGTGAACATTGCGATATCAATCTTTGTATTGACTGTGTCAGTAATCATCTCTCAGATTCCTCTAAAAAACACAAAATCGCACCCTATCATTTACACAAAAAGTTTACTCCTAAATACTCAAAATGTCTGAAACACGCCGACAAAGATTGCGAACTCTACTGTGAGAGCTGTCACATTCCTGTGTGTATTACCTGCATCTCCTCAGGTAAACACAAACGTCACGATATATCAGACATTCTGTAAATATGAATAAAATAGCGATATACGTGATAAATATAACTGTGGCTCAGTGGAACACATACTTAGACTTCAAGTTTAAGATTTTAAACAAAACATTTTGTTTCTGTTCTAAAAGCAATATAAACAGGATAAATCACATTTATAATAAATATTATACAATTATTCATAATTCCTATACGAGTTTACCTTTACAAGTCTCCGTTAACATGTTCATTGATAAAATGTTCTGGGACTTCATTGAGAATATCAGTGGCTACTGACGCAAAGTCAATGTCTTTGTGGTCAATATCCTCCGAATACACAATTTGCGAATCGTGGGAAATATCCTCGGTTCCACACGGGTCTCGTCTAACGTTACGATTCCTGACTAAACAAATGATCGTTTAAATCACTTTGCAGTTGTTGCTGTGTACTCATTATCAGTGTCACTGGTCACTATACTTCGCCTGTGTCCTTTGTTTATCACACGTTCTGGCTAATAACGGTTCTCTCGTCACAAACAGAGTTACTTTCTCCGAGTAAGTTATCCACAATGTCCCAATCTGCTGAATTAACGGGTCGTCACTATCAATTAGATTGTGCATAGGTTCACAGAACTCTTCTCCGCCGCTGGAAATTGCATCTCTTCGTATTTCCCTCTGTCAGCTCTTCTTCTTTTGTGGTTCATCTCTTCGTCGATGTTTGATGACCGGTGCACTGATAATAAGCGTCTTTTAAGGTTAAACTTCCTCAAAGAGTATTTGGCAGAACGAACACTTGTATGACTCTACATTTGCATTGTATTGCTCTCGTTGGTGTTGATTTAGTTATTAGTCCCATACCGACGAAGTCGTAGGGGACTTTGGGTTTGCGCTCCGTCCGTCAGTCCATTTTTCCGCACTTTTTTCTATGTTCTTGCAGATATTTTTTTTTATATTTGGTACATTGCTTTGCCATAACAATTTACTGATCAAGTTCGAATTTGGTCCCGGTCCGTTGATTTTTTACTTCGTTATGGCCCTTGGACTTAATTAGAAAAATAGTGTTAATTATCAGTTTTCCAGACTTTTTGGTTGTGCTTGCAGATATTCATTTGATATTTGGCAGAATGCTTCGCCATAACAAGTTACAGATCAAGTTCGAGTTTCGTCTTGGTCCGTTGATTTTTTCGTTAAGTTATTGCCCTTGGACTTAGAAAAATACCAGGAATTGTTAGTTTACATCCAAATTTTTTTTTAAATCTCTGTAGAGTACTACACCCATTAAAACTTCTAGCATAGTAAAACAATATAGCTAAATTATTCATGATCACCTACATGTCAGTTTATTGACTTGGTTAAAGACCTAATTAAACCTAATTATAAATTTCTTTTTCCCCCTGGTCCAGTCTATACTCGAATAGTAATAGATTTCCTATCCTGGTTCCCCAATTTTTCCTTTCACCATTACCTACATAATGAACTTTGATGAATAATTTTGTGGTACAGTAATTTTTGTAACCGTGAGGGGACTATGTATTACCATGCAATACTCTCAGAATGCTTGTTTGAAATTGAAATATGTTAATAAATAGGTACAACATTTAAGGGGCGAGATTGTGAATTCTTAATTACGTTACGTATAAAATCAACACACAATGTTCACGATATTGAGAAAAGTACTCCATAACTTTCTGTTAACTTGCGTCTTAAACAAGAAATATCATTGGGCGATTTAAACGAATCAATAACCCCTGACTTGTGAAGATGAAGTAAGGTATAATTCTTTACTTTCGTTTTTAAAATTATACTTCAAATTGTAAGGTATTCATAACAAATATCTTTGTTCTAACACAAGTCTTTATGCAAGGTGAGTCTTTATGCAAGGTGAAGATAACGAACGGTGATCAATCTCATAACTCCTAAAAGCAATACAAAATAGATAGTTGGGCCCCTGGACACACCAGAGGTGGGATCAGGTGCCTAGGAGGAGTAAGCATCCCCTGTTGACCGGTCACACCCGCCGTGAGCCCCATATCCTGATCAGGTAAACGAATTAGTGTGCCAAGAACGGCTTAACAATCGGTATGAAACACGTCAGACAGCATTTGACCCAATGCGAGGTTGTATTGACGAACTAGATCGTTATAACGATCATAGAATTTGCGAAATGCTGACTTCAATCGAGACTGTTGAAATCCCTGTACCATCAACTTGTTTGTCAGTAGCTTACCTCGGTTTAAATTAAATTCAACGTACATGTGTATAGGATTTTCACCTAAATTTCTTTAAAATTTCATCCTCTTCATGAGGTTCATACATACTTCCTTATTTGGGGGTGGGGTGGGGTAATAACATTGGGATAAAGAAAGAAGGAATGAGTACGTTTTGATGCTTGAAAATTAAAATGATTTTCGCACACGTAAGTAAAGAGCTAGAGTAACTTCTATTGACACGTATAAAGGAATACTACCTTCGTCTCACAATGAGTCAATTCACATTCTTTTTATCCACTAAGGAGAATAGTCAACGTCTTCTGACACATAGGGTCATTACGAGAATGTATGTCTTTATTTTCCATAAAATATTGCAAAATCAGTTTACCTCAATTTCACATAAATGATGACTTTCATGTATACAACCTTTAAATAAAATAAGACATTTAGAGAAAAAAATCAATTTACCCTGAAATATAAAATACTTTGGATCTAACTTTTGTAATCACCATAGAAGATACCAATTCTTCAAAATAATTTTAACTCCTAAAAAAATAACCAAATCGAGTTTAAAAAATAGATATGTAGAAAATACTACTTACAATGAATGGAAACAGTGGAGGTAGCTGCCACCCGAAGTGTGCCCCGTTTGACCCTTGGGGTGGAATGGTCAACTGCAACTGCCGCCAGGGTGGCTCTCTCTGTTGGGGTCATCAAAGTGGAACTCTCTTCAGTGGTCATCATGGTAGAACTCTCTAGTATGGCCATCAGGTTGAGGCTCTCTATAGGGGTCGGGGGAAACGCTCTGTTGTCCCATGACCTATAAATTCAAACCTTTATTCATATTAGCATGTTAAAATACAGTTCAGAACAATTTCAATTCAATCGTTTATTGATATCATCAAATATGTTGGTAAACATAAAGTCAACATAAACAAAATAACCCGCAAGTTACATAAATGCAATTTATGTAATAAATGATTTTATGCTGACAACTGTACGTACCATATGATTGTTTACCCATGGTGAACCTCAATTATTTACCAATACAGAACCCCGTATGTTATCCCTTAGCGATACTTCATTTTGATTGGCTAAAAGATAGCGTCCCTTTTGTGAAAGATAATCCTGATAGAAGTCTAAGATCACAGAGAATATTTTTATTGCAAAAGTTTTGTTTTAGCCGATTTATTACGGTTTAAGAGTTGCTGCATCGTTTGAGGTTTGCAGTTCTACGCTATGTGAGCGGAACAGGACTTCTAAAGGTAAACAAGAGGCCCATGGGCCACATCGCTCACCTGAGTCACCTTGGCCCGTATCTGAAGACTTTCCATATATATTTGCATGTAAAACCTTGGTCCCTATTATGGCCCAAACTACCCTTTGCAAACTTGAATCTACACTATGTCAGAAAGCTTTCATGTAAATGTCAACTTCTTTGGCCCAATGGTTCTTTTAAAGCTTTTTTCTATATTTGTATGTAAAACTTTGACCCCCCCCCCCACTTGTGGCCCCATCCTACCCCCTGGGGACCATGATTTGAACAAACTTGAATCTGCACTATGTCAGAAAGTTTTCTTGTAAATATCAGCTTTTCTGACTCAGTGGTTATTGAGAAAAAGATTTTTCCTATATATTTGTATGTAAAACTTTGATCCCCCTTGTGGCCCCATCCTACCCCCGGAGCCCATGATTTGAAGAAACTTGAATCTGCACTATGTCAGAACGTTTTCATGTAAAAATCAGCTTTTCTGGCTCAGTGGTTCTTGAGAAGAAGATTTTTCCTATATATTTGTATGTAACACTTTGATCCCCTATTGTGGCCCCATCCAACCCCCGGAGCCCATGATTTGAACAAACTTGAATCTGCATTATGTCAGGAAGCTTTCATGTAAATCTCAGCTTTTCTGGCTTAGTGGTTCTTGAGAAGAAGATTTTTAAAGTTTTTCCCTATATATTTGTGTGTAAAACTTTGATCCCCCCCTTGGGGCCCCATCTTATCCCCGGGGGCCATGATTTGAACAAACTTGAATCTACACTATGTCAGAAAGTTTTCATGTAAATCTCAGCTTTTCTGGCTTAGTGGTTCTTGAGAAGAAGATTTTTAAAGTTTTTCCCTATATATTTGTGTGTAAAACTTTGATCCCCCCCCCCTTGGGGCCCCATCTTATCCCCGGGGGCCATGATTTGAACAAACTTGAATCTGCACTATGTCAGAAAGTTTTCATGTAAAAATCAGCTTTTCTGGCTTAGTGGTTCTTGAGAAGATTTTTAAAGTTTTTCCCTATATATTTGTGTGTAAAACTTTGATCCCCCCCCCTTGGGGCCCCATCTTATCCCCAGGGGCCATGATTTGAACAAACTTGAATCTGCACTATGTCAGAAAGTTTTCATGTAAAAATCAGCTTTTCTGGCTTAGTGGTTCTTGAGAAGAAGATTTTTCCTATATATTTGTATGTAAAACTTTGATCCCCTATTGTGGCCCCATCCAACCCCAGGGGCCCATGATTTGAACAAACTTGAATCTGCATTATGTCAGGAAGCTTTCATGTAAATCTCAGCTTTTCTGGCTTAGTGGTTCTTGAGAAGAAGATTTTTAAAGTTTTTCCCTATATATTTGTATGTAAAACTTTGATCCCCACTCGTGGCCCCATCCTACCACCGGGGGCCATGATTTGAACAAACTTGAATCTGCAATATGTCAGGAAGCTTTCAGGTAAATTTCAGCTCTTCTGGCCCAGTGGTTCTTGAGAAGATTTTTAAATGACCCCACCCTATTTTTGCATTTTTGTGATTATCTCCCCTTTGAAAGGGACATGGCCCTTCATTTGAACAAACTTGAAAGCCCTTCACCCAAGGATGCTTTTGGCCAAGTTAGGTTTAAATTGGCCCAGTGGTTCTGGAGAAGAAGTCGAAAATGTGAAAAGTTTACAGACAGACGGACGCCGGACAAAATGTGATCAGAATAGCTCACTTGAACCTTCGGTTCAGGTGAGCTAAAAATGACATAAAACTCAGATTTGTTTTGTTTCACGCACAGCCGAGTGTGACCGCCATACTGAACTCTGTCTTTGTTTACAAACATGGCGAAAGTTTTAGTGGTTGGCCACAGTTTCATACGTCGTCTCGAACGATCATTGGGGCAAATTGAAGGATGTATCAATAATTTGGGATTAGATTCATCTTTATGTACAGTGTATTTCTATGGAATTAGCGGTGGAAAGTTAGATACACTGGAAGTTGACTCTTTGTTATTTGAGAAGCTACGGGCATACAGACCGGACATTATCGTGATTCAGCTAGGTGGGAATGATATGTCCATTAAAGCAGTCAGACCAGAAGTCTTTGCATGCAGACTAGTAGACTGGGTTCAATCTTTGACTGAACAATTTTGCTTCATAAAAAACATTGTGGTTTCTGAACTTTTTATTCGTACTAAACCAAAACAGGTTAGTGTTGAATGATACGAGTTTAAGCGAGGCATTGTGAATCAAATGTTAAAGGACATGTTGGAAGGCCATCCTAACCTCACATTTTGGCGTCATTTGCGGCTGATGCAAAGTCCCTTGGCTATTTTAAGTGGGGACGGTGTTCACCTCTCTGTGATAGGGACAAAGAAGTTTTATAGGAGCCTTAGATTAGCCGTTCTTCATGCTATACGGTATTTCTTTAATATTTGATATTTGTATTGCTCTTGTGAATGGGTCAATAATCAGATTGATGTTGGTGCAATATATTTTTTTGCATATATACAATATAGGTTGTATAGTGTTTGAATATTCAGATTGATGTTGGTTCACTAGTACATTTATGCATATATACAATATATGTTGTGTGGCATTTGAATACATTCTGGATTGCTGGGTTTACTTAACTCAGTTCTATGTGAGCTGATACATTGAGAATAACTAGTGTACTTTGACACAGTTTCTTTGTTTTTCTATAGTAAAACTACTACTATACAAGTGTCACATTTACATCTACAATCAAAAGTTGAACATTAATTATCAAAAAATGATAATAATATTTACCTATTTAAGTTTATGCCTTGTCTATACACTGGTAACTTGGTCAGTGACGTGCTGAATAAACAGTTTGTTTATGCTGGGCAGTTGCATATGTGATATTATTTGATGCCTATTAAAGGTTTATGATTTGTTAGCATGGTTCAGGAGTCCTGGGCATGTATTGTTGCATATTTGATATTGTTTGATACCTATTAAAGGGTTTATGATTTGTTTAGCAAGCTTCAGGAGTCCTGGGCTTGTACAGTTAAAGATTATTTGGCATGGTATGAATTTATCATGTTATATACAGTATGGGTATACTGGTACTTTCAGATTTAAGCCTTGTAAGAGGTTGTAGCACTGTATACAGTAAAATAGATGTCAGGTTCACTTCTGAACAAGAATTTATTTCTGAAAATATGTAGTTATATAAAAATTAGCAGGTTAAATTACCTGTACCCTAATTAATGGCATGCAGATATATGCATGTATAGTAGCATGCTAATATTATTTTAGCATGTGCTTAATGAACATTTTGTTATTGTAGATCTTAATCATGGGCCCAAAGAAGAAGTCCGCTGGCACTGAGCCTCCAGCTAAGCGGAGAAGGACTGCGAAAAATGGCAATGCTACAAACATTCTAAATGCAAGTGACACTACAAATAGTGATATAATTCAATCCTTAACTAAAAACATTACAAGTAATATTATGGCAGAATTACAGAAGGTCGGAGTTCTTCCTACACAGAATCCACAAGTGGAGCAAGCAGGAGGTCCAGATGAAGACAAGCAGCAACGAGTTGATAGAAATACCAGTGGTACAATGCTGCAAGGTGAACATATACCTGCATCAGCAGTTTTGGATTTGGAAAGACAGCTACCAAATACACAGGGTTCAAGAGTTTCAGAAGCTGGCACCACATGCTCAACCAGAACCATCACTGGTACCAGAAGCTCTGATGCCTCAAAACTTTTGGAATACATTAAGCAACTTACAGAAGCAGCAATAGCACCATCCACTACGGCTACGTATAATAGAGCTTGGAGGATGCTACTGTCGTTTTGTAGTAAATATGGAATGTCACTTCGCTGGTGGCTCTCTTTGTAGCTCATCTTTTCTCCGACTCTTTTTCCCCTAGGTCCATTTCAACATATTTATCAGCCCTTGCTTTTGTTCACAAAGTGCTAAATTACCAAGACCCAACGCAAACATTTGTTATACAGAAATTAGTTTCAGGGGCATATCGTTTGGGCAATACCTTCGATATACGTTTACCCATCACACCTCATATTTTAAACAATCTGCTTTCGTGTATACCACAAGTCATTCATGAGGAATACAAAAGAAAAATGTTTAGAGCTATGTTCTTATTTGCATTTTCTGCATTGGGGAAATAGTATTTTCTGCATTTCCACGCATTGGGGAAATAGTAAGTTCAGATGGACATACAGATGATGTCATTCAGCTTTCAGATGTTACTTTCACTCGGGGGGCAGAAAAATTTAATCAGGTCAATGTCTGCTTTAGGAAGTTTAAACATAATTCTTCAGGTCAGCCTAAGTACATTTCATTCTCACATGGACCATGCCAAATTTCTGCCATCGATTCCCTTGTTCAGTATTTGAATGTTAGGAAAAACAATGAAGGTCCACTTTTCATTTTAAATGGGGGTTTACAGCTGACAAGGAGTGTATTTAATAAGACCCTACAAAAATGTTTGCTTTGCTGTGGCTTGGATAGTACACGTTACAAAGGTCACAGGTTTAGGATAGGTGCTGCTACGGTGGCTGCACAGAATGGTTGCACAGATGCGCAAATTAGATCAGTGGGACACTGGCATTCAAATGCATTTCAGAAATATATCCGATCAAATAACATACCTAGCAATAAGTAATAGTAAATTTTGTCAGAACCCTTGTTTGGCCTAGGATTGTGTATACCTGCTGGGGCCGGTATATGCATTGGTACAATATGACACTTCTATTTAACCATGTTACTAGCTTGGGCCAGTAACTAGTGCAGTTTTCATGTACGGATTAACATTCTTTTACGTGTTACCTGCTGGGGCCGGTAATGCAGTTGAAGTTCATTATATGTATATCATCATACTGTTGAATTATGTTTTGAGTTATGATCTTTTAAGAGTTAACCTGCTTGAACTGGTAATATTATTGAAATTAAATTGTATGTACATATCAAAGGTTCGCATGTTATCTGCTGGGGCCGGTAACATTATTTTTCTTAAGATTAGTTTAAAATACATGTACATTTTATATTATATCACAATAGCCAAGATCTTTGGTACAATGTGCTTTTTACCGGATAAGGTTATGGATAGTTTTTAGGTTTCTTCTAACTTGTTAATGGATGATGTGCTGGCAATGGCTTTGGTGGGGTCGTTTCAAAGACCATGATTGGCATGATCTTTTCAACTTGTGGGTAATGGACCCCACCTTTGCCCATTATTGGATTGTTGTTAAATATTAACAATATAACTTCTTATTTGTTAGTCCCATATACATGTTACCTTGATTATTATTTGTTTTCTTGACTTACATGGAATGCCAGTAATAGATATGTATTTTATATGTGTAAATTTTACTTCGGTCTGTCAGTTTTTCTGGAAAAATTCAGGGTAATTGTAAATTTAAGTATGTCCATTGTCTAAAGAGAAAGTAAGCTTTTGTATATTTATGTTTTGAATTGCTCGAGTGCAATTTTGTTATTTCTTTTGTATTTGTTTTATTCACATGTGTATTGGATAGTTGCATGTAGTCCTAGGAATATTTTTTAGTAGTTATTTTTTCTATTTGTTCCAATTACATGTTTGAATTGTTGATCAAGATTTATTTGATCAATAAATTTCTTTTCAACATACATAGAGTTTTTGTTGTAAAGTAAGGAGGAGGCATAAAGATTATTATGGGAATACTCTAAAACATTATGTCCGAAGATAATTTATTACATCTAATTCTCATGTTATTTGGTTGAAATATGATGCATTGCTTGAGAATGTTCGGTTACTTGTATTTCATTGCATGGTGTTCTGTTTTGCGTTTTCTTTTTTAAAATTTTATTTTTTTAAACTTAGGCTGTTTTACATATAAGTCATAGAAACATCACCTATCTACATACATGTAGCCTGTTTTAAACTTTCTGCACCAAAACAATTCTTTACAATGCTATACAAAACAATACATGTATTGCACATTGAATGTCGTTCTAGCAAGTCAACAAGGTACTGAGCAAAATCACTAAATTCAGTTACATTAACTTTACTTGAACCAAATAAATGTAATTAATTTATGGGGGAAAAATTATGAATTTGAAATGAATTATACAGCAAATTGCATATATGGCCTAGTTTGACACTGTGAAGATGCGACTTTTGATATTTTCACAGTGTGAAGATACTACCAGTGAAAATATCACTGTGATATGTCAGATACCTTTTTATATTTCACTACTGAAAATGCAATAGGTTGAATTATGTTTACATGTATTGCATAATTATGTTCCAACTTCAGACATAAAACACAAAACAATCATGCATATATCTACATATGTTCTAAGACTTACTTCATTTTTGTCATTCTGCTTTTATGCAGTTAGTAAACATAGCTGATGCATGTAGTTACCATGGTTACTCAAAGATAGGGCAATATTATTATTATACTGTATTTATATACATGTGATGCCTTATATAATAAATAATTACCCTAAAGTGCTTTACATGTAAAACAAACTTCAACAAAGAAAATAAATAAATACATAAAAAGGACATGATGAAATATAATATTGTTAAACTGAGGTACACATAGTAACTAATTTATTATTTTTGAGAAAAAGCAACTGTTGACAAAACCAAATTACAATTTAAAGGTAATTTTTATCAGAAATTCAGAATGCATTTAGAACAGTAGATTCATTCGTTACCAATGTCACAGGAACTACTACACCCAAGTTTGTCGAGAAAGTACCCGAAAAAGTAAAACTCAAACGACAGAGAGCCAAGTTTTACTATGACAGAAGTGCTAAACAACTTCCGGACCTCAACATAGGACAACCTGTGCGGATGAAAACAAACACGGACCCTGAGAAAAAATGGCGTTATGGAACTTGCCAAGAAAATATTGGAAAGCGCTCGTACATCGTCGAGATCAACAACAAACAATACCGCCGGAACCGGAAAGACCTTCGCGCCACAAAGGAACCGTTCGACGCCAATGCTGATCCCTTACCGGACTATGGTATCTTGTGTGATGCTCCCTCAGTGACTCGTAATGAGCTTCCGCAGATCAAGGACAATAAAGTTGTTCAAAACCGCGTCGCTCTACCTAATTCTTGTGAACCAACCACCGTGGCTACAAACTCAGCCAAATCGAGAACTAGTTCGCGTATACGGAAGCCTCCCAAGAATGACTGCGACATGTGTGTGTGTTACACAAGAGCACTTTTCAATGTTGCAAATTACTTTGTAATAATTTTGGTATTATTTGCTAGATTCTGCCTTTGTTGATTCGGTGAAGTTGAATTCACTTTAGATCATTTGTATTGTAAATCAAAGTTTAAGTTCCTAGTTAACTTGTCCATTATTTCAATTCCAAAGGGAGGGAGATGTTATGATATTACGTGCTAGTGTCTATGTTTATTAGCCTGACCCTCATTATGCATGTTACGTCATCACTTGTGGTGTACCTGTGTTCTAGTCG
Source organism: Ostrea edulis (assembly GCF_947568905.1). Classification (NCBI taxonomy): domain Eukaryota; kingdom Metazoa; phylum Mollusca; class Bivalvia; order Ostreida; family Ostreidae; genus Ostrea; species Ostrea edulis. Next base: position 27,924,122 of record NC_079171.1, read on the forward strand.
ATAAAATGTTGAACTGTAACAACGTCAAGAGGTAACCGGACATCTAATTCAGGTTCCAATGAACCCTGTCTCTAGATACAAACAGACATCTAATTCAGGTTTTAATAACTCAGTGAACCCTGTCTCTAAATCCTGTCTCTGGATACCAACAGACATTTAATTCAGGTTCCAATAACTCGGTGAACCTGTCTCTGGATACAAACAGACATCTAATTCAGGTTCCAATAACTCCGTGAACCCTGTCTCTAAATCCTGTCCCTGGATACAACTAGTCCTACCCCTCGTAAATTAAAGAAAGCTACAGTATACCAAGTTTTGCGCACTCCTTCAAAATCACCAGCTTTATGCAGACCTTTGGTGCCAGGAGATACAACAAAAACCACATAAAGAAAATCAATTTATTCACCCAGGGGTGCATAAGCCGAGTTGCATGGGATACTTTGTAAAGTCAGGAATTATGTGGCATATTTAGAATTGTGAAGAACTAATTTCAGTTTTAAACTTTTCAAGTTACTGTCCAGAAACCATATTTGTCTGAAGTTTTCAATCTATTTTTGGTCACTGTGACCTTGACCTTTTCCCCCCTCCAAAATCAATAGGGGTCTTCCTTACCTGGTACCCAACAATATATCAAAGTTTCATTTGATTCGGATTAAAACTTTCTGAGTTATCATCACTGAAACAATATGCCCCCGATCACCAAATCACCATTCTCATAAAATTCTCTTATGTATATAATTCACATCGAATGTGGTGATTGTACGCATGCCTTCTGAAATTCGGTGTCTATGCAAATTGTACCTACATGAATACATGTACATGCATCTATGGTTAGTATTGGATATTTCATATCGACATGCATCATGTGTATAATATTATTACAAGGATTAACTATTATTTCTGTAACATGCCTCCAGCGGCCCCATGATTGGTGAACAAACTACAGTTATTCCTTCATTGCACATTAGTACATTAAATTTATTTTGTGTGTATTGTGATTAAAGTAGTGTTAAATCTAAAGCAAACTAGCACTCGAAGGTCAAGGTCACGAGGTCAAAAATGTTATCCACGGAAAAGTCTTGGGACAAGGAATACTCATGTGAAATATGAAAGGTCTAGTACAAGTTTACCATTCAAAAGATAAGAACAAGTTTCAGTTTTCAAGAAGTAGGTCAAACTCCTAAGTCCAGGTCAAGAATGTTGGTATCCACAGAAAGGTCCTGTAACAAGGAATACTCGTATACTCATGTGGAATATGAAAGCCCTAGTACTTACCATTCAAAAGATAGGGCCAAGGTTAAACGTTATGAAAAGTAGCTCAAACACCAAGGTCAAGGTCACAGAACCCAGAATTTAAAGGCTTTTCCCCTCTTACTGCAGGTTATCTTTGAGCAAAGTTTCAAAACTGTATGGTTGAAACTTTTGGAGTTGCGTTGTCATTTACTATCGCGTGCCCGCATTTTATGCGGGCTCCCAATAAATTACTATTGTGAATTGCGATACTGAATGTACTAGATAAATGTAACGAGAGGATGTGATGATGTTAGGTGAAGCTATTCACTGTTTGACGTCGGACTGATCCTGGTTAGAATAGGGCTAATTCAAGTGTGCCTCGGGACACTTTAACGATAGAATATTCTATCTAGGCTGACCTTACAGAGAGCGATAATAAAAATTACCATTTGATAAATGTATTGGAGTAAACAAAAAAGTTCGACAATAAAGTTTTCCATTCGGACAAGTGAAATGTTGAGTTGACTTGCCCGAAGGGCAAGTGAGATAAAAAAAAAAAAACAACCTATGTCTATCCCTGGGAAAAGGAGGAAGGGTTGCGACCCATGTAACCCCCTTCTAGACCCGCGACTGTATTGTTAAAGTAATTCAGGGAAATAGAATGAAATTATATTTTATTTAACAGTCACAATGACATGATGCACTTACTTTTGATGACGCTGTTAAGCGTATTGTCTCTCCAGTTCCCCATGTAGTCGCACCTGTGCAGAGGTAGAATTTGGCTTTCTCTATCCTGAAACCCTCGGGCGGATATTGGATCTGTTTAATCTTTTTGTCTTCAGTGTATGCAAGGGTCGTTAGAAATGATCCTCTATCACTCTTTCTGAGAACCCCTTTTGAAATAACGTACATTTTCACCCGCAGCATTCTTCACGTCTGTTGTTCTTGGGTACAATGGATTTGGCGGGAAATTTATCACGCGAGCACGTGCAGTAAAACTTCATATGAAGTCAGTGGCGGATTCACAGGTTTTTCGCCTCACAAAGTTACCGTCTAAATCATAGAGAGAGAGAAACGTAGTAGTATTTTTAAAGGCCAGGCATTGGGTATATAAGGGAGTCAATGGGAAATTCAATGGCTCCTTTAAAATATTCACACTTTACAGGGCTAAGAGGCAAATTTTGAAATATCTTGAAACCCATGTCTCTGTGCCCTGAGTAACTTGGTATAGAAGTAGCCCCCCCCCTCCCCCCCCCCTTTCAGAATGATTTTAGTACCCAGCTTGATTACATACAAACTGTTTTTACAGAGTATTTACCATTAAAAAAAATCGAAGCAGAGCTTGTTTTAGATTTTAATTTACTATGATTGACAAGGGGGAGGAGTCTGAAAATGTAAACAGCTGTGTTTACTCCGGAAGTGACGTTGGTGCACTAAGCATTTATATATAGCACATAACTAACCTCTTTCAGTGTTATTTTTTTCTTCCAATTTCCATTTTACACATCTATAAAACACTTTAATGAAAGGTCATTTCTGAAGTCAAAGAGAAATATTGCAATCCATGTGGGGGGTTTCATTCCCACTTAGACAAAATCAAACACATTAGCAGCATATATGTTGATTTCAGAGGATATTTTCTGGAGCGAATTTTGGTATGTCTTGCCGATGTCTTGCCGATCTAAATATAGGTTTGAACGAAAAAGTGTCGAGAATTCTCACATCCGAGGTTGGTTTCCTCAGCCGTAAAATTTCCGGAATTGCAAACTGATACCCTTGTATAAAATTCGCATATGTTAGATTAGCTACATGTATCATATGCAATATTATTATCTCACTCTTTTTCACATCTTAGGACATCCTCTTCTGTAACTGTTTTAGGGTATCGGGTTCGTTCGCCCTCTCTACATGTTCGCGTCCGTCCGTTCGCCCAGAGTCCGTTCGCCATAATTCTCGTTCGCCCTTTTCCTCGTTCGCCCTATATCCCGTTCGCCCTATATCCCGTTCGCCATATATATATACATAGTATATAGTATATATTAAGCTCTTTTTTTTTATTTTTTAAGACATTTATTACGTATCGATTTTTTTTTTCGCAATTAACAATTTTAAGTTTCTTAAATAAATAGACTGGTATTTTAATTCTGATTGTAGTGTTTATAAAAGACATAATTAGTTTAAATGTATGTTATTTTTAATACTGTAATTTGGGGAATCAGCTCCTTTGTTTTCTTAACGATTCGCGATGTTTTGAAAGCAATATTGAAGACATTGAGACGTTAATAGGCCCATTATGGATATGAGCACCGCTTTTATCTTTGAAGAATTTTTTGATTTTCAACTACAAACCAGTCCTTTGATCTCAAGAATGATTTATAAGGAGATGGAACTTGAAACTTCATCAAACTACTATCCACCATGGCAGAGGTCAACCCCCCGTGCATCTCATGTGGCAGAGAAGTACGACCAAGGCAGCATGCCATCAGCTGTGATGCTTGGCAGCATCGTCTGTGCAATACTGGAAAGAAATTACATTTTAGAAATTTTTAATATGGGTTGTAGAGATTATTTTATTTTATTTCAAAGTTTCATTTTATTGTGAATCCTGATATTTCACATTGTTAATTTAAAAAAATAAATAAATAAAACAAATATAAATTTTTGTTGATTTGATTTGAACATATTTAATTTATTTTATGTTACTAAATGCATTTTTGAATACTTGTGTACAGAATTTAATTTAATTAAAAAATAATGGTCATTACTGTATAATGCATTAAGTAGATGTCAAACACAAAATATTAAATTATAATAATATAGCTTTTTGACATGAAATATGTGATGTGGATATGTTTTTAGTATAAACATTAATTAGATTAAATAAGATATTTGCCAGACATGCTTAATTAAAACAATACCCAATTATAATTAAAATCAAAAGCAAAAATTTATAATTGAACCCATTTCTCCTCTCCCCTAAAAATGATACACAGAATTATATTGTCATTATAATCACATCATATTATTATGTTATGGTAATTGTTTATTTATTTTATTCAAACAAACAAAAACACACAATTAGAATTTTTTTTTAAAGGAATATCACTGCAACAGTACAACAATGTCAAGTATGGCAGAGAGGAACTTCACTGGTTCTGTAGACCATGTGAGCAGAGGTACTGGCCTGCTAATCCCCCAGTTCAGCCTGATGAACCTGCAGATGTTGATCCTGAGCCCCCATTTCAGCCTGATGAACCTGCAGATGTTGATCCTGAGCCCCCAGTTCAGCCTGATGAACCTGCAGATGTTGATCCTGAGCCCCCAGTTCAGCCTGATGAACCTACAGATGTTGATCCACTTGAGGGATCCTTTGACATAGGTCATCGTCGGGCTTCAATTCGTCCAGAGCCCATGGACACGTAAGAGTTTTATACCAATCTGTAATTAAAAAATATTTCATGTATGTAAAAAATGAATTTTATGTATGTAAACTTCTTAATTCTTAGGATTTCAAGATTTTAATCAATACAAAAAAGTATATATCTTTAAAAGTAACTTAATCTATAGATTAGACAACAATTTTAATTATATAAATATTTTTAGATCACTGAATGCAGAGCCTGAATTGCCAGACGAAATTCTACCTGATGACGGTATTATCCATTACAAGGTTTTGGAGAAAGGCAGTAAACGTGGGGGTCGACTGTTGGTTGCCAGCAATGGATTTACGTTTGGAGTAAAGGTATTTACGTGTTAAAAGGTTTATTACATTTATATAAAAAAAAAATTAAATATTTGATACAAAATTTAAACACTTCTGTTAAAAATCAACATCTTTATTCAAGATAATATGTACTCTATTCGAATGGTAAACATAATATATTCATTTATTTTATGTTTTGTTTTCATTTTAGAAGGACAGCAAATCATCAATTCTCTGGACGTGCAGCGTACGATCATCCAAAGTTCGATGTCATGCCACAGTTAGTCAGAAAGGAGACCATTTCCGGGCAGGAGTTCAGCCACACTGTCATCCAGCAGATCCAAAACTTCCCATCTACAAAGAAATAGCAGCAATGGTATTTTTCTGTCTATATTCTACATAATTATTCAGGACAACTTTAAAGCTTTATATAGATATATATATATATGTTTAGTATTAATTGAAAAAAATATATAATTAAATTTCTTGTACTTATTTTATTTTTTGTATTTATGTCTGCTGTGAGTGTCTAATATATGTTAGTTACTTTACATAGGTGAAGGAACGGATCAGTAATCAGCCATAATCCAGAGCCCTTGGTGTTGTGACTGATGTCCTTACCAACTGTATCCCAGAAGAACAGCGTTTCCTTGCTCCCAAGCAGAACCTCCTAAAGAGAACTGCCAACAAGTTCAGATCAATCAACACACCACAAGAACCCTCAGATCTTGATTTTGAGGTAATCTGAAAATATCTTATCTGACTATCTGTTTAATTAAAATAAAAAGTAGTTTAAAATTGTAAATAAAATAATATAATGTATGGTTGATCTTATTTTCTTATTAAATAAGCTGCTAGAAAACACAAACATGAACTTAATGTTATATAATTGATGCTAATTACATTTTATCCATTTCAGTTGGATGTAGATTTCCTGAAATGTCAGGATTTCTTAGTGGCAGATCTAAGAGTTGGTGCCCATAGACATTTGGTATTTGCCACCCAGTTCCAGAGGAACCTCTTGAAACATGCGAAACGCTGGTTCATGGATGGCACGTTTAAGGTATAGAAAAATATATATGGTGTATCAGTCAGCAATATTTATAGAATAGTGTAAATAAATAATAAAAAAATATTTTATTTCATTAAAAATGTATAAATTATGAAACTCATTAGAATTTCTATTGTATTATTTAATATAAACTAATGTGTTTCCTTTTACAGGTTGTCAGGGATCCTTTCAAGGCATCCGGACAACTACTCAGTATTCATTCCTTCATCCTCCAGGACGGGCGTCGAAAACAGCTTCCATTGGCATTCGTATTGATGTCGAGGAAGACAGAAGAGGACTATGTTGCAGTGCTTCAAGCCATTGTGGACTGTTTGCAGGAGACCAGTGTGGAAGAGTTCATGGTGGATTTTGAAGTTGGTAAGTCAATAGATTAATTGATTGTAAAATGATTGTTATTATATGTAATATGCTTATAACATGTATGCTGGAAAAAAATTGAATGGCTGGAAAAAAATTGAATGATAAAATGATTGCTATACTTAATATTATATCACATTAATATTATATTAGCATTATCACTTAATTATGATTATTTTCTAATACAGGTGCCTGGTTAGCCATTCGCCGAGTTTTTCCAGCAGTGGCCATCAAAGGGTGCATCTTCCATTGGACACAGGCTGTCTGGAGACACGTGCAGTCTTGTGGTTTGGTGAGAGCATACAAGGAGCAACAAGCAGTCCACAAGTACATCAGACAGCTACTTGCGTTACCCTTCCTGCCTGCCCAGCACATCATTGAAACCTTCCCACACCTGAGAGACAGAGCCAACACTCCTCAACTCCAAGACTTAGTCGACTACATCGATCGCCAATGGTTCCGTCACCGGGTCTTCAGGGTTCAAGACTGGTCTGCGTTTCAGCGCACCATCCGTACCAACAATGACGTGGAAGGTATGATATTCACTTAAACATTTTATGTATAATTGGAGAAATGTTCTCAAATAAGAATAAAGTATTGTCTTAAAATGTTTACATAAACTTGCATAAAGCTAAATTTAAAATAAGGATATGCACTGAGGATGAAATAAAGTAAGATAAAGTACTTTAATAAATATCCTTTAATAATGATCCTTCTTTTTTCCAGGGTGGCACAACCGATTGAACACTATGGCCAGGCACGGGGGAGTCCCTTTCTACAAGTTAGTGCCACAGTTGCGACAGGAGGCTGACATTGTTGATGTTACTGTTCGTTCTGGAGACTTGGAGAGGGAGATCAATCGTCGCTACACATCTTTAGAGAAGAGGATCCAGAAAGCGTGGGATGAGTACATGACAGATTCATGGTCTACAAGTCACTTCCTCCGTGCCATCTCCATGTGTTACAGCCCTTCAGTCGACACCACTGACTTCGAGTGAACTAAGTGACTTAAAATCATTCCGTGTGTCTTGAAATGAAAAGTGATTTCCTCTTGTGAATAATTCTGGAGCGGCGTGACATGACTGTTTGGTGTTCCATGTGTTTGGTTGTGATGTGATATGTCACATATTTTGCAGTTATTATTGTAGTGCTTGTCAAAAATTTATTGTGTGGTGCTTGTTAAATATTTATTTTGTAGTGCTTGTTTGATATTTAATTTGTAGTGCTTGTTTGATATTTATTTATGATGAGAATCAGACGATAAATAAATTTTGAAACTTTCTAGGTTTCTTGTTTATCCATATGCAGAAAGAGGGAAAGAATGAGGCATCCACACAGAACTGAATTAAATGGGATAGAATAGAACAATAAAGCTTCAATTTCATGTCAGCTTGTGTATATAAGAATGAACATGGCTCTGATGATAAATCATAAATTAACAGTTACAAAAATTCATTAAAATTTTTAATTACCAAGTATTATACCTTCATACTCCAAAATATCAAATATATCATACATGTATATCAAGCAATAAAATATAAATAATGTTTATGAATGACTAAAAAAAATTGGGAAAATTATTTCTAATAGCCTTTAATCTAATGTATTTTTATTCATATTCAGGAATATATCTTACAAAATTTAATATAAAACCTTCAAATGTCATAAATTTCTGTTAGTCAGGTATTTGGTATGACAGGTCATTAGTAAGACCCGTTGCATACGTGAAAAAAAAATTTTTTGGTTCATCTATAGAAAAATATGTATAGAAAAATGAAGAATTCCTATGTTTCAGACATTCAACTTAATAAGAGGGCGATCGGACTCTGGGCGAACGGGAATAAGGGCGAACGGCGTCATGGGCGAACGCGTTTTAGGGCGAACGAACATACATTCCTGTTTTAGGACCTTGAACTCCCTGGTCGCATCTACATGTGCGTTTGGTTCAGGTAATCTTTTTTTCAATGCTTTGAACTTATGATTTTTTTTGTCTTAACAAAATGAATAAATGATTTTAAAAAACCACGGGAATATAAGGGAGTAAAGGCATGATTATGTTCCTCTTTTATATACATGCATATTGATTTACCGACGTGTAGTAATGATGGAGTCCTCTGCATTAATCAGTGTCTTTTTCTGGTTAGGGATAATTTTCATGTTAGGGATAATTTTCATGTTATTGATACTAAATTGAAACTAAATGGATATTTAGAAAGGAAATATAATCCTTTACCAAAATTGTAAATTTGATGATCCCAGAGGTAGGGGTTTGTTATCAGGGTGGGCCAAAAATGGTCAGTTATTTAATTTGTCAATAAACATTTTAACTTCTTGATAACTATCATCCCAATTGTTATCAAATTTAGAATGAAACATATTTGGAACAAAGGGAATATAAATTCTAAATTTCAGGATTGCTTCACCCCTGGTGCCTTAGTGGTGGGAAAAAATTGTCCAAGTTTCAAAGAACCGTACACATGTAAAAATAAATAAATGCATAGTGATATAGAGCAGGAAGGCCTCCACCAAAATTGTAAATTTCATGACCCCAGTCCCCAGGGTAGGGGTTCTGACCCCAGGATGGGACCAAATTTGTTATATAGTATTTAAGTGTAAAACACTTAAAGAGACACTACAGCTCATTTTCCACATTTTAATAAAGTGTTTTTTAAAACATGTATTGATAAAATGATAAAATTCATATCGATACTGACAATTATGAACAATTGGGATGCATCAATTTACTCTCAACTGCGCTTTGAAGATCGTTCGGAATTCAAAGGTTTCTTCATTCTGACTCGGACTTTTGAATGCTTATTTACATCACGTGGTTTTGAATGACAGCAAAGGTGTTGTGTAGGAAATTATTTAAATTCCCCTTCAAGGGGGTCCACACTCACCTTTCAAGTATAAGAGTATTCCCTGCTCCTTAAAATAAGTAATTATATAAATCATTTTTTTAACAGAAACCCTTCCATGTTCCCATTGACCGATGTTTTTACAACTAACACGTGTCGTGTTCAGATAAAAATAGCACTTACTTTTAAAAGTAGTGTCTTCGCAGCTAGTCTCAATGGCAGATTTAGGGGGGATCCCCCTCCCTTTTTCCGCCACAGATTGTGAATGAAAATCCAAATTTTGCACCATAATGGCCGATTACTGTGGCTAATCTTTGACTTTCACACCCCCTTCGGAAATCCTAGATCCGCCACTGAGTTACATGGGTTTCTCCGAGCTCTTTGTTTTCCAACGGTCAAACTGATACCATGTAAGGTAAATTTTATTTCACGTATGAGTTTTATCTCATTCTATTTTTACCTCTTTTCTCACAGAATCTTTCAAAATTCTAGATCTATCAACTACACTTTCTCTCACTGGACGACATGCTGCACTGTTTACTGTCTATGCGCATGCGTCTGAAGACTGAAAGGAGGAGTCTCGATATTTTTTGTATAGGCCATCAAAAAGTATTAATTTTTACGTTAAAACGATAATTTTTAAATTTAGATAAGTGTTATTTTCGCAAAGTTCATACTTTCAACAATGTAACAAAAATAGAGAAAGCGCTAGGAAAATTGTCATTTCGTGATTTTTGCGCAAAATGAGCTGTAGTGTCTCTTTAAATAACATTTTCTTTATTGCAATTGATATTAAATGGATATAACTGGTAGTCGTTTACCAGAGTAAGGGTTCTGACCACAGGTTGGGGCCAAACTTAGTATGTAGTATTTATGTGCAAATTTGCTGATACTGTATAAAATCTAAATGCATAAAATCTAAATGTAGAGAAATTCTCAAAAAGGCTGTGAAAACGCAATCATAGTTAAAAATATTGGGAATTTACCCAAATGTCCGCTTTTTCACGAAATATTATACGATCGATTTAATTAACCAACTCCGTTTTGTGAAATGATAGTTCGTACTTAATATTGTCGATATTGCAGTCATTCTCCAAACGATTGAGATTGGATTATTTGTTGGTTTTGCAGAGGAGTGGAATATTTGCTGGGTTCGATCTGCATTATATTTAATCGTTTTATGACTCCTTTTTGGTATAGGAATCTTGAATCGCAATCACTTGGACATTTATATACACCTTTCACTCGTAATGTGTTCAACACGGCCAGGTATGATGTATATTGACCTTCCACAATGGTACATGTGCTGCGTTAAAATATCAGGCAATACCAAGCAAGGGTATATGAACATGCAACTGCTGGTTAGTAAATTGTAGCATGACATTTAATGCAAAGCATACATATGGCAGAGGTTCAGCACCGGCATGTTGGAGATAACTGACGCACAGGTAGTAGAATAACAAAACATCTGGACTGCGTTGCTCAAAACCTTGGTTAAGCTTAACCAGTTTTTAAATCCCTTGTCCACCGATTAATTTTTAGCCATTGGTTAAATTATGTTGCTCAAAAGTTGACCAGTTTTTAAATTACCTAACCAATGGTTAAATATTGACCAATTAGCCAATTACATACTCAAGTGTGTCACCTCCACAATGAAGCACGGGTGATGTGATGTTTCACCTATGTAATCACCTCTAATTACCACGGCCACACTATCATCCGGCATCCAACAATATCCAGGTAATGTCCAAGAGAAATTATTACCCGCTTGGGTAACGGTGATAAGACCACTTCGAGAGATCGAGTGAAAAACAATGAAACGTATTTACGGGACCCAACTTCACTTCGAGATATCGAAGATAAATTTGCTTCGTTACATGGTGAAAATTATCGGGACCATTTCAGGATAAACTGCAACCAAATCATTCAACGCAGAGAAATTGACTGGTGACCAACCTAAACCCCATATGTTGCTGAGTATATTAACAAAAAGGCTTATACTGAACTGGGGTAGTTTTGTGCTGAGCTGATGATGTTTGCTGTTGTGGTCTAGAGAAACGTTGCGACTTGTATTGAGCTGCGCTGTCACAATAGATAGAAGGATGGCTTTGGTGACTCACCCTTCATGCAAGCATGTAAATATTGACAAGTGCGCCTTGAGCAACTAGCTTTAAAATTGAAATCAAAACATTGGAGTTTCCTTTGATTGCTGTCCAATGGTACAACCTTTGAGTTGGTTTGGGACTTTCGAAGTTCACCATATGCAGAAGCCCATTATAAGTAGGATTGCAGGCTTTTAAAAGTCGAAATTGGGTATCTGAGTCTTTCCAACCCGGAGACCGAGTAGGTCCTGTTCCAACAGTACTTAGATATTTAATCATGGGCAATGCTTGACCAGGGTGCCATTTTGGAAATGTTGCCATAACAAGAAATGTTTGTAAAACACATATGCCCCCTATGGTGAAAATTGAAAAGGGTTATACACACACATCATTTAATTGAGAGTAGTATCATCAATTTAAAATATTGAGCAGACAATATCTTCCTATATTAAGAGTGGATTGACCGTGTGACCTAAAAATCAATAGGTGTCATAAACTCCTGAAGATGTACCAGTGTACCAAGTTTGAAGTCTGTCAAGCAAAGGGTTCTCAAGATATTGAGCGGACAGTATATTCCTTTGTCCAGAATAGGTTGACCTCTAACCTTTTGACCTGAAAAACAATAGGGGTCCTCTTCTTTTCATAACCAACCCACATATGAAATATCCTTACGATCGAGTGAATTCGGTTCTCAAGATATTGAGTGGACAACATGTGGTCGACCGACCGACAGGTGCAAACCAATATGCCCCTCTTCTTTGAAGGGGGCATAAAAAATCAAATAAGCATTTATCCATTCTGAAAGTTTTACAATTTTCATACTTTTGCTATATTTTAAGCATCCCATTCTCTAACACAATGATTTGATGCTCTGTCTCGGAAGTGGGGTCGGCATGCAGTATTTCATCAAAATCAACGAATTTCGCATTCCACTTTTTGGACACTTTGGGACGCATTGTCCCATTTTTCACATGACAGATGTAGACCAATTTGAGAAGTTACACTGACTAGCGGGTTGCGATCATTATTCAATACAGTACCTTGACTTGGTACTTCAGCTGAGCTAACCGTAGCTAGCTAGGTTCTGGGTGCTCGCCTTCTGCGTCTGCGCGCAGGTTGATTCCTTACTTCTGTTTCAGAACGAGTCTGCCACGTGCACATTACTCTGTGAAGGTGCCTCGTTTACTTTAGCTTCTGTGTGAGCCTCTGCAGTCCAGGATCTTCCGATATAGGACCACGACCTTGAAATGCGCATCTGGTGCATTAAACTTGGTACCGTATAAGTTTTATATATAAACAATCACAACAAAAGGGTCCCAAACTTCATGTTTGGATTTGAAACATTTCCATTATTATTTACATTTTCTCCACAAAGCTCCATTTCAAGGTCTAAATCTATATCCTCTAAACCGTGCTATTCCACACTTCATCTTCACTTTCAGAGTTGGTGTCACAATTATTTGTTTTCGTAAATAGGATTGAAATACATCATGTAATGTATGAAAAAAATACATTTTCATCATATGAACTATCAGATATTTCCTCAATATCCCGTGAGATGAAATTTGATAAGACAGAATTGGAACAAATCCATTGATTAAAAAAGTCTTTTCTTTATTCAAAACTGAATTCTCTGAAATACAGTCAAATGCACATGTGTACGAATATAATTATACATTGTACTACATGTAGCTCTTTATTTATTTTACAATAGTGCATGTGTATTCTTGTGCATCTAGAACAAGACTTATTGGCTATAAAAAAAATAATTTTAATTTCACTGACAGTTTATTAGCTGGTATGTTGCAGTTTGACAACAACAAAAAATGATTTGGATGTGCCAAAAGATAAAGCATTCAGATCCCACTCACATCAGCACAACACTGATTCATAATACAAAATTGTATGAGAATTTTCAACAAAAATCATTTTTTATATATTCCAAGTCATTTTCTATAATTGTCAGACTTACAATATAGATAAAATGAGTAATCAATAAATGTATATGGCTGTAATGATCTGTGGATATTATATTCCATGGATGTCCCCCACCACCATCTCCTGGAAGCTCAATGACTGCATTCTTAAAAATTCCCCTTAAATTTAAAATGGGTAGTAACATCTAAATGCTGGGTTTTCCCTACGCTTCTTGACGACACACATTTTGTGTGTGTGTGTACGTACGCCTATTTGTTTACTTCACTTGCACTGTTTACCTGACTCGTAAGCCACCAAAATGTAGTTCTTTATTTGTATTTACCTTTCTATAAGTTCATTCTTGCGTCCAGACAACTTAGCGCCTCTATTTCTTAACTCTCTGCGCAATTCAGGCAATTTCATTTCGCCGTACATCTTTCTGCTCGCCATGACGTAGCAAAAGTGAAGGACCAATGCGGTGATAGCGCCGTCTAGCGGAAAAGAGCCGATAACTCCACGCCGGTAAACCATTCCGAACATGGCCAAGTTCAGAAGGGCAAATATCTTGGTACCAGTAGAAAAATCTTGTCAAAAGAAATGCTCATGTACAATATGAAAGCTCTAATATTTACCATTTAGAAGTTATGACCAATGTATAAAGAAAATTAAAAGTAGGTCAAATGTCAAGGTCAGAAGGTTCAATACCAAGGCATACTCATGTGAAATATCAAAGCTCTATCACTTATTGTTCAAAAGTTATAAGCAAGGTTAAAGTTTTCAAAAAGTAGGTCAATCTCCAAGGTACGTGGTCAAAAATATTTTTTTATTTCAACTTCAGAGTACTTGTACGTGGAATAAGAGTGGTGTTTAACAAAGTATGTTTTTCAATGACTGATCACTAGATATGAATATGAATTTTTCCGTTTTTGTTGAATAAGCAACTGTCTATGATGCCAAAAAGCGTAGTCTTTAATTTATCGTGAGGAATGGTCGTGTATAGTGTTGAAAAGTCATAGGTTTTAATGTTATTGATTTAGGGAAAATTCTGCGATTTCAAGTTTACTAAAAGATCTTTAGAATTTTTTAGAATCCAAATTTGATTAACACCACTTCTGGCATATCAAAGACTCTTAATATATATATATATATAGAACAATGATGAAACGTAGTCCGATTGATCTGTAGTAGCATGAAAACTAGATTTTGACATTTTGCCAAAAGGTGATTTTTTTGTTGGATTTCGTTGATGAATTTAGATAATTTGGAAAATACATACAGCATAATTAACTGTCAGCAAAGAATGTCCATATCAAAGACTCTTAATATTTATAAAAAGATTAATGGTGAAATGTAATACAATTGATCTATTGTAGTATGAAAACTGTAGATGTGGGCATTTTGCCAAAAATTCATACTAATGACAAATAATACAAACTTGCCCCAATGCCAGCACCATATCTGATGCATGCAGTACACAATAACTTTTGCATCAGATTCTGTTCCTTGCATTTCAAGCAATACCGTACATTGCAGCAACAGCAGGATTATTGTGTTTTGATTTTATGTGCATTGGTGTACATAGACTGACAAGAATATCGAATACAAAGGGGCATATTTGGTCCATTTCTCTGAATACATTTTCAACAAACAGCTCTAGTGAAATGTCAACAATTTCCCCCTTCAAAACACTTTCTTCACTGGTGACACACATTCTGTCCATTTCAGAATTTATATCCATTACGAATTTCGACCAAAATGCATTACGGGCATCAGGATTTGTCAACACTTTTTGTACAAAGTCTTGTAAATCAATGAACTCTGAGAAAAGAATTTCCTTTATCTTGTTCATAGGGTTAGTACTGTTTGTGGAGTCACCAAGAACATATTTCGTAGAATTCGTAGTCCTTGAACATTTTGACGGAGGGTAGTGTTAAACATACAATTGTTCCATATTCAATCTTGGCTGTCCTGTCAAACTGTAGCTGTGTTCACTAATTACTTCACTGCATACTCTTTCTCAGTTTTTAGCTCTTCTGAGCCAAAGGCTCAAAGAGCTAATGCTATGGCCATTTGTGCGGTGTGCGTAAACTTTTTAGAAAAAGGGCTATAACTCAAGAACCCCTTGGCCAATTCTTTTCAAATTTGTTACAGGGTATCATTGGCCCAAGGGCTTTCATACATACTAAATAGAGGGATGTGACCCTTTAACAAGGGGAGATAATCAGGAAAATACAAACAAAAGTAGTGGTTGCTAAAAAATCTTCTCAAGAACCACTGGGCAGATTATCACCAAACTTACACATAAGGATGAGGATATGTTGTAGATTAAAAATTGTTCAAGGCATTACCCTGGGGCAAAGGGCGTGGTCTCAAGGTCACTTCAAAGTTGACCTAAATTTAAAACATTTTTAAATTCCTTAAATCTTAGATATTTTAGTCATTATAAGGACTAGGATCATCGACTTTTGACAGTTGATGCATCTTAGGACCTTGTGTCAAGTTGTCTCAAAAGTAGGTCACGGTGACCTACTTTTTGAATTTTGCAGGTATTTATTTTAAAATTAATTTTGATGCATATCTTGGACACTTTGAAGCCTATGATCATCAAAACTTGTCAGTTGGTGGATCATGGGACCTTGAAATGCGTCAACTGAAAAATAGGTCACCGTGACCTACTTTCTGAATTTTATGGCTTATCATTTATAGATATATTTTAAGTTGTTATTTCAAATACCGAGAGGTTTAGAATCATCAAATCTAGTAAGTTGATGCATCTTGAGGCCTTGAAACATATTTATATAAAAAGTAGGTCACAGTGACCTACTTTTTGAATTTTGCAGATATTCAAATTTCACATTTTCAATTTTAGATGCATATTTTGGGCACTGTAAAACCTAGGATCATCAAACTTTGTCAGTTGATGCGTCTTCAGTCTTCGGTTTGTGTCGACCAAAAAGTAGGTCACCGTGACCTACTTTTGGTATTTGAAAGCTAAATTACTATATTTCAGACACTATTTGACCTACAATCATCAAACTTTGTCAGTTGATGCATCTTGAGTCTTCGGAGTGTATCGACCAAAAAGTAGGTCACTGTGACCTACTTTTGGCATTTGACAGTTATATTTATATATTTCAGTCACTAATTGCCCTACAATCATCAAACTTTGACAGTTGATGCATCTTGAGTCAACGGAGTGCGTCGACCAAACGTAGGTCACCTTGACCTACTTTTGGAATTTGACGGCTATATTTATATAATTCAGATACTATTTAACCTACAGTCAGTTGTTGGGTCTTGCATGTTTGAAGGGTGTTGACGAAAAAGTAGGTCACCTTGACCTACTTTTGGAATTGGACACCTACATTTATATATTTCAGATACTATTTGACCTACAGTCATAAAACTTTGTCAGTTGATGGGTCTTGCATGTTCGGAGTTCGCTGACCAAAAAGTAGGTCAGCATGACCTACGATTGGAATTTGACAGCTATATTTCAATATTCAGATACTAATTGGCTTAAAATCATCAAACTTTGTCAGTTGATATTTCTTGGGTTCTCAAAATGTGTAAACCAAAAAGTAGGTCACATTGACCTACTTTTTTTGAATTCTTAGGATTTAAGTAAAGATTTAGAATACTAAGAGGCTAAGAATAGAAATGGTGTGGTTGTACAATTTATCAGAAGAGCGATTCTAGGCCCTTGGGCCTCTTGTTATTATTGAGACGCAAGGATGGCAAGACTTACCCTTCCGAAACACTTTACATGCTTTGTACTGGACTTTTTAAGACATCTGCGAGAAATGGTGTGCATTTGAATTGTCTTGATGAGAAGAATTCCCAATTTTACGAATTCCGGAAGACTCTTAGTGCGCGAATGGCAGAACTTACCGCAAACGGCGTGGGGACGTCTACTAAGCCGGCCGAACCGATTTCTGAAGAGGCAGAGAAGGTTCTTTGAGATTAGGATCTCCTCGACAACAGTACAGGACAGTCTATGCTAAACACTATTTTTCTACAATTGCAAACGTTTTGGTTTGAGAGCTGTTGACGAACACGAAACAACCGTAGACTAGTTTGCGCTGGGTGAAAACCAAATGGGCAAGTTTATAAATTTCCACAGGATGCGCAAACAAGACATTCAAAGGTAAATTAATTTACTAATTTGAGCATAACACAAATATAGTATTATAAATCGGGTTTGTAAAGGCATAGCGCGCAAAATGCTGAAAAATTGTAAATCCGTTTATTAATCTGTTAATTTACTTTTGACCTTATGCAAGGTGAAGATAACGAACAGTGATCAGTAATTCCTATAAGCAATACAAAATAGAGAGTTTATAAAAACTTTAACCTTGCTAATAACTTTTGAACAATAAGTGATAGAACTTTAAAATTTCACATGAGTATTCTTTTTGACAAGACCTTTCCGTGGGTATTGAACCTTTTGACATTGACCTACTTTTAATTTTTTTTTTTTTTTTTTTTTACATATGCCATAACTTCTAAGTGGTAAATATTGGAGCTTTCATACTGTACATGAGCATTTCTTTTGACAAGATCTTTATACTGGTACCAAGATATGTGACCTTGGCCACCTTCGGAATTGGCCATTATCGGGGGCATTTGTGTTTCACAAACACATCTTGTTACACCAAGAAAATCCATCACCATTTAAGGAAACAAATTTAAAAAAAAAAAAAAATTAATTTACCAGGACACACGGGTCTACCTTCTCTAGAGAAGCAAGCCATGAGGAATGAGTGAAATTGACAAGAAAGTTTTTAGAACCTGTTAGTAGGTGACGTCATCGTTAGACCGTGAAGGGAATATAGTTTCTCACGCTACGGTGCGGTACATCAAAGTGCACTTGATAGGTTGATGCTAAAAAAAAATTAACCATTGATTTTTTTCCTTTAATTTCGATATATGTTTATGATGAAGCTTTGATATGAAACATTAAAAAATCAATGTTGGTAATCGACCTTGTTTTTTGAGAAATACGGCAATTTTGATAACACGTTCTTCAGTCTTTGCAAAGCGTAAAAAGTGAAGAACAATAAACAGAGAGCAATATTCAAATAGAGCTATAACATTTTTATTGTAAACAGATACGTGCTAGTCTCGCCCACCATCATGACCTCTTCCATGACCAACTCCTCAACGACGGTCTGAGTCTCGGGATACACAGCAGTACTTGTGACCACAAACGGCCCGTCAAGTGTAGTCTCCTGGTGTCTACACTGCAAGTATGGTACTTCACTAGTGAACTTTGCAAAAGTCTCCTGTAAGGATAGGCTGCAATTCTCCAAAAGTGCCAGGATACATCTCCAGAACATCAATACCGCAGGTAAGTTTACTGGATGTAATGAAAACTGTGTTGGTGCTGGAATATTCATCAGGCCACAACTCTGATTAAATAGATCATGATGGAGGGGATACAACTTGGCAGACAGAGTAATCTTTCCGGATGCGTTTACTACCTGCACTGCGTCTTCCAAGGCGGCTCTTTCTACTAAGGTTGTTGTTATCAACCACCGCAGGGCGGAAACGCACTTAACCAGAACAGTAACATCAGCAGAAAGTATTCGGAATATTTCCGGCATATGTCGTTGGACAGCGTGTCTGCAACTCTTCCATCTAAAGAGTTGCACGTAGCCAATGGGCAATATTCCACCGATGTTGCCGACTGTCTAGACTTTCCCGCAGGTGACGGACAGGGTTCTCTTATCATTCTGTACCTTTCTGTCCGGTGGGCACTGGGAATATCCAGTCTGGTTCCGGTCAACTCGCTCCGGTCTGTGTTTGTGTTGCCTACCACGAGACTTTCTCTCCTGGTTTCCTTGGATACCGTGATCTTGCTTCGTCTGTCCGTGACCTCTCTTCACGCCTAGAATTCCTTCCTTTGGATCTTGTGGAAGGTCGTGATATTCTCTCATCTTTCCTGATCCTCGTTTCTGGTCTTGATTTCCTATCCTCTGATCTTCTAGGAGGCTGAGAATCCACAGATGATGTAGAGGGTCTAGGTTCTGCTATCGTACATAGTTCCGTTTCCGGGCCCATGTTCTCTCGGACCACTTGGATAGTAGGATCCTCCTTTAGCAGAATGTCTCGCGATAACTCGGTCACATACAGCTTTGACGATATTTCTTTCTTACCATCCAACGAAGGAAGATTTTGGTCAATCCAGTCATCCGGCAGACCACACTGACATCTTTTATGGAAGTTGTCAATCCATCGGTTTTTGCCTAATTCCCGAGCCAATTCGTACTGGAGGATGGCAGCACGTTTGAAGTCCTGGTTAGGTAACTGCATGAGGGCGATACAAAGGCTCTTGTATTCCACCAAGACTTCATTCTGGCTTAATCGTAGAATACAATTAAACACACCCTCATCCTGATGATAAAATTTGCATTAGATTTACCTTCCATGTCCATTAAGCTGTGTGAATTAAATTGGCTGATATCACCTCTGCTCAGTTCATGGATAGGTTTGACTAAAGTATCTATTTAATAAAGTCAATTTTGTAAACGATTTCAATTTATAATGGCATCAAAAATGATAAATCTACAGGCCCATAGGAAGCACTGTCAGCACCTATGTGTGTGTGTCGTGGGGGTGGGGTTGACAACAAAACATAGCATCTACATTACATACACTACTCATTAGTATAATAAAATCCATCAATATCTGAATAAAAGAAATATGAGAAACTAAGAAGAATTTATTTACGAAACTAGAGTTATAAGATGATTAAAGAATCAGATTTGGATTTCTTTTCCATTCACCATTAACGAATATATTACTCCAACACTGCATTTCTTTTCCATTCATCATTAACAAATATATTACTCCAACACTCCTTAACATGTAAACTTAACTTTGTACAATATGAAGTGTCACATGAAATTTTTGGCAAAGTTTAAGCAAAGATATTATATACCTTTAAAAAGCTGGTACAGTCGGGTGGAACCAAATGCATTCTTTCCCCTTTTGCCCTTCATGTTGTGTCACGCCATGTATGAGTTTGTCATAGTTCTTAAAATATAAAAACATTATTTGTTTCCTTAGATGTATTTCAAAAATAATGATCAATTCCTTGCCTGTAATGTCAAATATTTATCTCTGCATCGACTTTTTCATGTGGTCATTCCTGAAACAAAGTTGTACATTTCATTAATTTCTTGTAGGTTTTTTCAGACTGCATAATTATCATGCTTTTAAAATATTTCATTATTTGGGAAGGACTTGACAAGAAAATGTGTCACGTAGACAGATTAATAACGGTAGTGAATAACAACAAACTACTTTGACACATTCCCCGCGATACAACTATACTATTTAAGGGGTTTTAAGTGACCAATTAAGTGCTACCCACAGACTTCACTTTGTATATGTTGGTCTTTGCCTTGTGCTCTGGTCACACATCGTCTGACCTGCCTGACGTAATCCCACTTCTCAGCCTGGATAGGCATGTCATTGGACCAAATAACACGAAAATGGCTAAGGTAAAAACGACGAACATTTTCCTATCAATATCAAAACTGCGAGATAAAATCAAAATTAAATCAGAATTAAAAGATTCAACAGAACTTGTCAAAAGTATCAAACCTGCCGCACAATAACCAATAGATTGTCAAAGTTGTCACACAACTAGAACCGTTGCCCAGTTAGATGCTAACTGTCAACTGATGAATGAAAAACTCCATGGCCATTATATACTGGAGAGGGCGGTGATAATTAATCAAATGGAAAATATTTGACCACTACTATTTCGTCATTACCTTGGTTTTCTGCCACATGGAATTATAAATTGCACCCACAGAGTATAAGTACTGATGGGCTGATTGGTGAGATCGCTAAGCTAATCATAATTTGAATCACGGGATAGTTAAAGACGATAATTGTTTTGCGCCCGACAGGTACTAATTACAGGAAATATCAATGTGACTTTGATAATATTTTACTTTGGACACAATAAGGAATTTTTCAATGAACAAAATTATTAGAAGCAATTGATGTGAAATGATGATTATTCTTAACCTTATTTATACCTGGTTGCTCCTATTACAGATTGTTGTCTACTTCTCACTGTGTTCAACCGTCACAGTTTTTGTAGTCATGCATATCCTCATAACCTTCTGGTGTACTCATAATCTTCTGGTGTACAAAATATACACCCGTTGCACATTGCTGAGGAGTCCAAGGACGCATAAAATAGGGCACTATTTAAATCATTGTCCGCCTCGGCAATGATATCCACTAGCCTATTTACGTCCTCGTCGGGCATAATGTACCAAGCAGGTACTTTGAAAAAAGTTATAAACAAAAGCTCGTTTGTTTTCCATACTTCTTCAACCGTTCTCCAGTTAGATTTTAATTGTCAACTAATGACAAAAATTTAATCGGTCATTTATATATCAACGCAAGTATTTATTTTCCTCATTTAAAATGAGTTATACTCATTTAATTTGCCAATGAAGTGATATACTCAAATATTAAATTATTAATTGTGATATACTCAAATATTAAATTATTGTGATATACTCAAATATTAAATTATTAATTGCATATTCCTCACAATCAAGTTACTGTGATACCATAATTATATTGAGGTACTCCACCCCGACCGAGAGCTAATTGGTGCAATTATCTTGGGCAAGGTAAACCGGTTACCTGGTATGTTAATTATAATGTAACAGATATGCTCTTGTTATATAAACATTTATTCCTATTCAATTATTTTTAGAAAAAGCTAGAGTATTGACCTTAGTATCATCTTTTTTAAGAATTGGTTTTATAAAAGCCAAAAATATATCCTGCTTCTTTGTAAATAGTTTACCATCGGTCGGAAATTATGATTACTTTTAAATCCGCTAACCTGGAGCTATCCTTCCACCACACTCTCCCTTTCTCGCCAATTTATAGGGAAAGCATACTGTTTTACCTTAAGCTTTTCTGTTAAAATAATGCAACAGTATTTTCATAGTATAATTCATGGAATAACATTGTACAAAGCGTAAATCTATCTGATCATATTTATGTACAGGATTAATAACTTTTCAGCAATTGGGGCAAACACATTTTTGAAGCTGAACTTGTGTTCAATTTGATAAGGTCATGATGCAGAGACAAACATTGCACGAGTAATTCTGTATGGGTTACATAGCTCCATTTCTTCTGCATGAGCCAATATACTCAGAAGTGTATCCCGCACTCTCTACTTTGCATTGCTTATAAGAGTATTGAGATTGATAAATGTTCGTTATCTTCACTTTTCGTTTAATAACTGCATACATTGTATGGACTGTGTCGTACATTGTGTGGATTGTGTCGTACATTGTATGGACTGTGTTGTACAGATTGTGTCGTGTATGATTAATACACAGCTCTTCCTGTAATCCCTCTCTTGGCGTCTGGACACTAGAACGAGGGGGAGGGGGGGGGGGGGGGGCTTATGCATTCGTCCTTTTGGATGAAGCCATGAATTCAGAACATCTGTTCAAATTGTTGACGAATAATCTTTAAAGTTCCATCAAGATACCACTTCTTCTCAGTCTTCAGCAGCTCCATCTGCAGGTGATGTGTCTCTCGTTATCGACCCTTATATCACTATGTAGGCCTTCCTCACAAGTAAAACTTATACGGTACCAATTTTGATGCACCGGGTATATGGTCCGTCCTGAATTCACGTTACCTTTACAAGATATGTGGATGTGGTCCGTCTTGGATTCACGTTACCTTTACAAGATATGTGAATGTGGTCCGTCCTTGATTTACGTTACCCTCACAAGATTTCGGACAAATGTGTTTGTGGTCCGTCCTGGATTCAAGTTAACTTTACAAGATATCGGAGCAATATGGTTACAGAGACTGTAGATAGACGGTGGTATTACATTAATTTAGCATTTTAATACTGATCCTTTATATGTCTACTACTGATCCCCTTCAGCAGAACCCTTTATATATTTCCTCTTTTTGCATTCTTTCCATGCAGACTTGACCGTATCATTATATTTTCTCGCTCAAGAATCTTTAAACGGAGAAATAAATGAACCATTGTATTCATTAGAACTTTCTTTTTCAAAAAGCAGAAAAATGAATTTCTTTTTCGGAATGCAGAAAAATAGATGAATTTCAACACGATAGGTATGAATAGCTGTTTTGAGATATGCTCTTTTCTTGTACATGTAGATCTATTTCTGTTTGTGCTGGTAGAGTTCTATTTATCGTCTTTCTACTTGAGCAACTTCAATATCATACAGATATTTAAACTGTTAAAGGGACTAAGGAACACGATAAACCATGACTGGAAATATAGTATAGATAATTCATATCATGATAAAAAATACCATTTGATTTGGAAAAGATAGTAATAAGTATCTTATAATTATTGTAATAAAATAGATTTAAATCTATATAGATTAATACTTATGATGTATGTGGGGATGACATCTTCATCAATCGCTTGTTTCCTAAATTTTGTTGCCTCTTGTGCAAATGATGTACTATCTTTGTATTTTGGTGTTCCAGGTAGCAATCGGATATTATCCATTAGATTATGGAATTCTAACCACACACAACTTCCACATCAAGGTCCTGTTCCTCATCCTCAGGAAAGTCGTAAGATACCTAGAGACGGGATTCTGCATTTTTCTTAAGCTACATGAAAATCAAATGTAATATAAATGATGCGTTGTAATTATTGTAGATCGTCTAATTGAGCTTGTGTTCTTCCTTACCTGGATATTACTCCCTACAGCGTCTTTCAGTCTTGGATCCAATTCTGGCTTCTTACCTTTCATGGAGAGATGTCTGA
Organism: Ostrea edulis; assembly: GCF_947568905.1. NCBI lineage: Eukaryota > Metazoa > Mollusca > Bivalvia > Ostreida > Ostreidae > Ostrea > Ostrea edulis. Next base: position 27,948,183 of record NC_079171.1, read on the forward strand.
TGTGTAGCTCGTCTCTTTGTTGATTTACACACAAACAAACCGCCTGTCATTTCTGTTGTCTGGAATTGGACATCCTTGATGCTTTTTCTTATTCGTGCTTGTTGGCGCCGGCACAGACGCGAGAGAACCCCTCCAATCAAAAACATCGGCATAATGCATTGATGTATCGGAAAAGTTTGGGGAGCAACTTCGGACTTAAAAGGAAGCCCCTTCCCGCATCTGTTGATGCCATGCATACTCCCGAGACTTAAAAAATAGGCTTAATTAGATATATTTTATAGTTGCTTCCTTTTACTGGAGAAGTTGCTACCATGACTTTTCCGTTAGGGTAAAGTAACCTTTGTTTTTCAATTGAAAAAAAAATCGCCCTGCATATAGCCGACATCGTTGCACTTTTGCAATTAATATACTATGGTCTAAATTTGTCACGTGATAGACACCTACGGCGGTGAAAATGTATGGAAGCCTACTACGTATTGGTATGAACGTTGATTCTTTCTCGGATATTTTACTTTGAAAATTATCCATATAAAACGGACTGTTTTTATGTATGCATTACACTTTATTTTTATATGGGACGCCTTAATTCTATTGAGTACTAAGTTTGATGTCTGTCAAGAAAAGGGTTCTCAAGATATTGAACCGACAGTATATTTCTATGTCCAGTTTGACTCTTCACCTTTGACCATGTGACCTCAATATCAATAAGGATCATCTTCTCCTGTAGATGTACCAGTGTATCAAGTTTGATGTTCTCAAGATATTGAGCAGACAGTATATTCCAATGTCCAGTTTGGACCTTGCCCTTTAAACAAATTACCTCAAAATCAATTGGGGTCATCTTCTGAAGTCTGCTTTTTGCAATTCTTGGCCTATTATCTTGTGTGATAGAAGATAGCTGCCTTCTACAAGGAGACCTAAATGCTGCAAATATTCCCGAGATAGAATGTTCATCAGAGATGGAATCGAATAGTATAGCAGCCACATCTGTAGTTCAGAACCTTTAAAATTATGGAGATTGCTTTAACTTTTCTTGGTAAGCGATGAATTTGATCTGTTGGTTTCATTTCTTTTTTTTTTTAGAATTCTGTCAGTACTTTTGATGTTTCTTTCCAACAAGGTATGGTTTCATGGTGAAAACAACAGGGAAATAATTTTGTTGGTCACTCCTAAGCAGCAAACCGTGCTTGTAATCGGGTACCATTCCATATACCATGTCAAACCAATCTAGTTCAAGTAGGGGAGATACACCTTTAATCCCCAACTCCACATTCCCATTCTCCATTGATGATAATCTATTCAGCCCAAAACATTTGATATCTAAGGTATAATGATACTTACTCTAGGCTTTAGTCACACCAACTGTGTACTAAGACATGTATAGCAATAACAACTAGGCAAACATACATAATTTTTGGAAACATTGGTATTTTGTTGGCTGTATGTCATTTGTTTAAACTCGTGGTCTTCCCAACTAAACTATTATCCAAGTGACAATACGAAATTGATTGGTTTAGTAAGTACACCCAAAGTCTGTAATAATAATTTATTTGAAATATATAAAGATTTCTTACCACCGAGTCTCTTTTTATTTCGAAGCCGTATATGGTCTCCTGTATCTTAAATACTTTGTATTTCTTGTGGACCATCATCTTTTTGATGTCATTCTCACGGAATGAATTAATCGATGAGAGATCTTACCATCGATTAGTCCTTCCGTGAGAAATTTCTCAGTATCTCCAAATCGCGTCTTCATTGGTCTGGTTTGAATCTCTTCTAATATGTAAACCTTCACATTCTGAAAAATATAAAGCTTTCAAATGTCATATGATTTTAATATGTCTTGGAGGGTGACCTGGGATTTTTCTAGGTTTTTACTACCGGTATAAGGTACCTTTTCCCTTTGGCATCAAATGGATATTTCCCCTACCACAGACAAAAAAATTCCCCTTCATTTGTAGAATCTTGACAAAATTGTATGAGAATTTTCAACAAAAATAATTTTTTTTAAATATATTACAAGTCATTATATAGATAAAATAAGTAATCAATCAATTTATATGGCTGTAATAATCTGGATATTATTATATTCCATAGATGTCCCCATCACCATCCCCTGGAAGCTCAATGACTGCATTCGCAAAAAATTCCCCTTACATTTAAAATGGGTAGTAACATTTAAATGCTGGGTAAAACCCTGGTGACTGTTTGATGGAGTTCTAAGCACTACGTTCCGGATCAAGGAAAGAATCTCTCTTTTTATTCTAACATTTAGTAACTAGTGGTGGGAAATCAGTTAATTTTCATAATCAATCATCAGTTAGAATCGGCTGCTGATTCCTGTGTGTAAAACACTTAAATTATATCTTTAATGCTATTGATACTAAATTGAAAGCAATCCTTTACCAAAGTCGGGCTCCCGAAACGTCCGTAATTCGTCTTGGCCCCATTTCACTTCAAGTTACAGTAACTGACTCGTATACAAGTCCAAACTGGGTATGAAGCTTTATACAAATAAATCTTACATAAACTATAATCCAGATATTCAGGAACTGCATTACTGCAACTGGCAAGGTCTCCAACATCAGCAAAACTTATTTGAAACAACAAAGTCAGGGATGACAGGTGCTGTAAAAAGTTTACTGCACTCAAAAGTTACAAAACCCAGGGTAAAACAAAAATCTCATCAGGATAAAATCTAATTGCAAAATGACTTGTATGATATTTTTTTGGTAATAAATATTTGAAACTACTAACATTGAATGTAATGTATAATTTGATTAATTAATTCCTCGAAGTAAAGGAAGTGATTTCATTACATTGTTTATGTAATAGTTGGGCACTATGGAAGATGTACAACAGTGAAGGAAAATAAAAAAAATTACAATGAATTCAAACTCTGTCTGATGGGACATTTCAGACACTTGTGTATCTAAATGGTGATCACCAGACCAATGCAGATTCAAATAGCTTATAAAAATTTAAAAAGAAACTCGCTGTTCTGAATCAGCAGATATACCTCCATATTTACATAGACCATCCGGCACGGGATCAATGGTATTGGATTGTGTCACCTCAACACTGGTTGATTGGAAATGAAAGTCTCTAGAAGAACTCGAACATACAACAAGGAAAATAAAGGCACATGTATTTCACTCCCTAAAATTCTATCAAGTGTTATGTAGACTAACAATATATTTTTATCGATGTGTTTCAACTTTAAAACCATACCTCCCGTCTTTCTTATTTTCCCCATACAAGAAACGGTGTTCTTAGTATCAAGACATGCCTGTTTCCTCAGAGGAATGTCCTTGTGTGTATGCGATGCGACTTGTTCGGTAGCAGCCAAATCTAAAATGTAGAAGAAAAATATTATATAGTTTACTTTTAATAAAAATAACACTACTTGTTATGGTCAATCCTTGAAATTACCAGAGGAGAAAACCATTGGTCCTGTTTCTGTACTTACTTTAGGATTAGAAATTGATACAATTCATATCCTCGTAAAAATCCCTCAGGCAAAACTGGAAATTCTTAAACAAATTATACAAGATGTTTTGGCATGGAAATCGGTTTTATTGAAGGAACTAGAATCATTAGTAGGAATGTTTCTTTGGAAAAGCAATAAGGTCAAGCAACGCATTTAATCGCAGATTTTATGATGCCATGAGTTGTGCTTCAGAAGCCCACCATCATATAAGGTTATCGACTGAGTTGAAGGAGGACTTGTACATGTGATCTAGGTTTGTAGAACAGTTCAATGGGATTTCATAGTTTCCTATGGAACGCCGCAGCTGTCTTAAGGCTATAAAATATGCAGTATATTGTCACTGATATATAATATCAAGTTTATTCCTTATTCAATGGGTCTATTCTCTATACCATTAAGGCCATTTTTTATATCATTACGTCTACTTGATATAATATGTAGTGAAAAACCAATAACATGATGTCAAATCAATGTATTACATAGTTGGGTATACATAATATTCAATCTAAAATCTATAATATGTTGTCGAGGTTGTATTTCATTAAGTCATATTCATAAATCAGAGGGTTCAGACGTTATAAGATGACGTCAAAACAACATGTCACTCCGTCGTTTTAAACAACGACATCAAACACACACAATATCAAGTCTATCCTCTGTATCATCAAGTTCATTTATTATGACATGCAGTGAAAACACTATAATATGATGTCACAACAATACATCATTAAATCCTTTTCACATGACATGTGGTTCAATGTATAATAATTTAAGTAAAAATTTTATATCAGTTTCTCGTGTTTACTGTTATTTACTCTGTTTTAAATGACGCGCTGTGAAATATTTATAACACATTGTCAAAGTTAGGTTTCATTTCATCGTTCATAAGTTACATATACCGCTACGTTATTATACGATGTCAAGACAATACACCGTTATGTTGGTTTTATATATTATGTTGTTGTATTCCGAATGATTTAAAGTGCATTCGGAGTTTCTCTCGCCGAATCCTGGTGGTTTCGCCTCAATTACATGTTCGCCCCAGTCACAGTAGTCGAGTGGTATCGCCGATTGAAATTCCACACAATTCCTATCACACATTTTGCAAATTCTTTTCCCTATTTCCTTTAAGTATAACTTTCTTTCCGTCAGTGTTATTCTTACCTCTCACTTTCAATTCTGAGATTATGAGCACTTTTTCTAATTTCGCAGTTTTAAAAACCTTTTAAAAATATATTTTTCATTTTCGAAATTTGTTTACAGTCAAAATATGTAAGAGATTCTACACAGGTAAAAGGGGGGGGGGGGGACCCGACTATATAAATAACGCAGCAGGCGCGGATCCAGAAATTTTTTCCAGGGGGGTGGGGTCGAACCTATTATATATAATATAATAACAGTCAACTCAATTTTCTTATAAATCGTTATATTGTAATTTTTTTTATCTTTGCAAATTCCGGGGGGAGGGGGGGGGGGTCCGGATCACGTAAGAAAGAAAAGTTTATCACGCTGCATTTTCTCTGCTTGGCACACACAGGACAGAAGAGTGTCCCAAACGGCAACGAAAAAGAAGTTTTGAATAAAGCAGGACTAGGAAAGAAAAAAATTCTTTTGAAAAAATCTGATGATGAGAAGGAATTAGCAGAAACACTTATTTCGAAAGAAGTAAATGAAGATGGTGATTTTGTCGGCTTTCCAAAATTAGCAGATGGGGGTGGTTTTGAATTACTTCGCAGTACTCAAAACTGCAGAGATTTAACTTTAATAAACTGTTCATGGTCAGCTAAAGAATTGCAGAAAAATGTGAACCCACAGGTTACCATATACATTAGACCAATACAGAAAAATTTATCGACTGAAGCTATCGTTAATCGTCCTGAAAAATTGGCAGAATTGAGCATTGAAGAAAAATGTGTGACATGTGGAAGAAAATTTTTAGTAAGGGAACTACGAAAACACACAGAAACATGTGACCAAGCACCCTCAGTTTCTACAGATGTTGATACTACCAGTATAGTGCCAGTAACACAAATCGTGCAAACTGATGTACCAGTTGATGTTAATGGAATGAGTTTTTTTCAGGGCCTATTCGAAAGTAATGACATTACCCTTACAGTGGCCCCAACAGTTGATATCGAAAGTGTTGCAACCCCATCGATAGAGTTTGAAAATGTTACAACCCCATCCATCAAGGATGAAAGTGTTGCAACCCCTGTGCATGTTGAAACTGTAACAGGTGTGACAAATAGAATAGTTAATTTTTGCAAAACACAAAATATATTGGACCCTGTTGAAATTTTGCGTAAAGTTCAAAATGAAATGGTGACTGGTAGACCTTTGGAAGTCGTTGACGTTACAAATAGTTCTGAAGGCGACACAAACTTCATTTTGGTAGACAGAACTCATCTTTTGGAGACATCGTTTGATGAAATCAAAGGAATTGAGGATCTTAGAAAGACTTTAGAAGTACAGTTTTATGATGAGGTTGGTATAGATATTTAAGAAATGCATATAGAGTGATGATAAAATTTGAAAAAAATGGTAACAAATTACTTTTAAGAACAAATGTGGGGTGATTATGACATCAAATATGGCATCTTTGGTGGCCAAGGGTTTATGATCCTCTCCGCTTCTCTACAGGTGTAGAAAAGCGGAGCGGCGGATCACAAACCCTTGGCTAGCGAAGATAACAATATGGCTGAAGAGTAGAGAAACAACCTAGGAATGCTAAAGTTTTATTATATGAAGTGTGACTGTCAAAATTCTAAAGGATGAAAGCACTAACAGATGACAATATTGTTGGGTTTAGTGAATATTGACTTTTGGGAGGGGGGATATTTTATTATTGTATCAAGATTTGGATTTACAAACTATGTAATTATGCATAAATTTATATGCATATATATACTTTTTGTTGTAGACGGCTGTAGATTATGGAGGCCCCAGGAAGGAGTTTTTCAGATTAGTTTTGCAGGCCATCAAGGAGAAATATTTTGACAGTGGACTGAGAGAATTACTTCATGAAGATTATGAAGTTGTTGGAAAGACTTTTGGTTTGTATTAAACTTTTAATTTATAATAGTGTGCTAATTAAGTAACTACATTTAAACGAATGTCAAACAAGAAATTTCAGTGCAAAGAGCCAAGACACTTTGGCCTGAAAACTGTCATCCAAAAGACCAAAAGGGGAGGGGGATTTGCCTTATAAATTTTGTACCCTCCCAATTTTACTATAAATGTAACATATGAATAATCAAATGTTACAATATATTGAATAATCATATTAAAGTACTCCTGGTGTATAATATCATGATTTTAATTGTTTTCTCTTTCTTTTTAGGGGGTTGGTGGGGTAGCGATATCTAATAGAATTATATGTTCTTGTTATTGTATGAATAAAATTTTGTACATTTATTAACATCTACTTTTACACAAAAGTATAGAAATATTTCATCATCAACACTAGAGACAATGATGCCTTGTTATGATTCTGTAATAAGCAATATTGTTGAGTTTTTATAGAAATAATGTTTAAAATGTGCTTCTTTTTGTTAATAATGCCTTCCGGGGCCCTTGATTGGTCGATGAAATACCTTGTTCAGGGAAAGTAGGGTTTTAAAAAAGACTTATCATAAATTATGATACAGATACTAAGATGTACAATGTAAATTAAAGCTGATTTCAGAATTTAGGGAGACTCTTAAGTTAAGCTAACAGGAACTCTTTTACATAGAAGCTTGAATGTTATCTTAATGTATTATAAATGATAATGTTACAGACCTTTGGAGTTTAAATGCATGTGATTACAAGTATGTTTGTATTGCAGCTTTAAGTATTCTACAAAATGGCAAAATCCCAACTTTTTTGGACCCAGATGTAATCCAGAAGATATTTTCTGATTCCACAGACAATCCATGCATAACAAGCTTGAGAGGAGGGCTTGAGACATTGGGACTGTATTCAGTAATACTTCTAGTATAATTTTGATTTCAAAGACCTTCATAATTGTGTGAATATCAAATTTACTCATGTACTGGAAAAAGTGCTATGGATATATGTACATTAGGGCTGTGCGGTGCACCGAAAATTCCAATACATTGAGTTTTATACCATTCGATTCTATGTACTGATTACAAATTCCGGATTTCGGTTTGGTTTAGATTTTGCATGCACCAAAACAACAAGTATGGCGGATGTGCAGACGTGTATTTTTATACAACAGAGAATCAAATCATGACTGTTGAGATTTAACATTTTCACCACTCAGATACATGTACCAACTGGGCAACAGAATATGATCAGCCAGATCATTGCAGTGTATCTTTACATGATTTATGACTTTTCTGTCAGTGCTGGGGATCGTAGATGATGACACAGATTAAATGATTTGACAGTTGATATGAGAGAGAAGTAAAGATTTTCAAAGACTCAATTGATTATGATAGAATTGTTGAATTTTGACATAAATGAAAACAATATCATATACATTTTAGATTGACTAATAGATTTGTATGATAATCCAAAAACTATGCTGCACATTAATATAACAAAATTTAATAGACTGTTAGTGAATGTTTTCTTTTTTTATCAAAGTTAAAATATGCAGTTATAGATATGATGTTTACAAATGACGGCATATAGTTAAATAAAACTTGAATGAAATTAGATGAAGTATGCTACTCATTAAGAATATAAATTTTTGTACTGTTATTGAATAAATTGGACCGAACATGAACTGAATCGTAATCTAACTTAATCGTGCTGCTCTGAATCGAAACGGAATTGAACTAACCCTGAATCGTCGCAGCCCTATATGTAATGAATTTGCCATCAATGCTGTGTACATAAGTAATTGTGTGCTATTTTGGAATCGATCAACAGTTACAATCAATGAAAATATGTGCTGAAGGTTTATTAATATGTGAGATTTTTTTAACACTTAATGATTGATGTCTACCCATCTGTCTGTCACAATCTGTAAACTTCTCACATTATTAGATATCATCTGTAGATTGAACCAAACTTGCACACATATGCATTCTTGTGTATAGGGCTTTAAAAATTACTAAATCATATCTACATGTGTACCATACCCTGGCATTTAGAAAGGGAGGAGGGATTATTGAACATAGGTACAATGTAGTGATCATTCGAAATCTTTCACAAAAACTTACAAAACTTCTGTGAAAGAATTATTGTACATTCTAAATTGTTCAATCAGTGGACTCGGGCTGCTCCCACAATTGTCAAATCAATATGAAAACATCCTTATACTGAGTATAATGCAGATTCTGTATATTTCACAAACTATTCTCTGGGGCCACGAAGGGGCATAGATTTTAACATAGATTTATATTGGAAAACATCTTTAGAATTTTCTCAGTACCAGTAAATACCCAAACTATCAGATAGATATGAAAGCTTGTTGAAAATATGGCATTAGGGAAAAAATATAGTGTGGGTTTAAAGATATTCAAGTTCATGCTGTTTGAGATTGATTGACATAGTAAATCCCCAGAAGATTGCATGATGACGACTTTCATCAAAGGTAGTATATTCTTAATTCTATTGCATTTTTCTTTTAGATTTGTATGCAGCTTCCAAGTTTTCTGTACCTTTTCCAAAAACATTCATTACCCTTGACATTTAGGATGCTCACATTCCTTCTAAAGCCTCAATTTTCTCAAGAGGGCAGCAACAACATTGAAGTTGAAAAGAAGGTCTACGCTGCATTTGTTCGATATCTAAGAGAAGTCGCAAGTAAGACATGCAAGTCTGTGTAACGGTTTTGAGAATGTTTTCCTGTTTTAAAGAGTCCAGGTAGACATTTTGGTTTTTAAGCTCACCTGAGCTGAAAGCTCAATTGAGCTTTTCTGATCGCCTGTTGTCTGTCTGTCCGTCTGTCTGTACACTTTTTACATTTTTGACTTCTTTTCCAGAACCACTGGACCAATTTCAAGCAAAGTATTCGATATGCAAATTTGGTAAAAGGCATCCTTTGGTGAAGGGCTTTCAAGTTTGTTCAAATGAAGGGTCATGTCCATTGCAAAGGGGAGATAAACACAAAAATGCAAAAATAGGGTGGGGCACAGGGGCTAAGTCTGTTTGGGCCCAAACTCTGTGATACCAAAAATGTAGAAAGGGGTCTAACTTTAACCCAGATCAAAAACTACCCACTCACTTCAAATGCCCAAAAAATCAGAAAATGAGTGCAGTATGCATAATTTACCGGTCTCCTTGCATAGATTAATGTCTTAACTACTTGCATGCCAAATTTCAATCCACAGGTTCTTAAAATAACAGAGATATACATCATTGTTCTCTCGATTTCACTTGTTTATTTTTACTAAGACATTTACCAGTCCAGTTCACCAGGTGGTTTATCACCTAAGACAGCAGCAAAATTCAGACTAGTGTGGAAGATTTTGGACCTATCAATTAAAATTTCACATTGATAAATAAAAAAGCCAAAGGTGCACAGATTAGGTCCCACGCGAAATGGATATATGAAGGGGAAACGAATTTGTCCTTTTTTCTCAAACATGAATCTTCCCACCAAGAAAATAATATTATTAAATGTATCAAATATGAAGATAATATTGCCACTATTTGTAATGATATTTAAGGTAAAATGTATGATTTCTACACAAAACTATATAAATGATCAAATATTGACGACAATAACATGAAATTCTACTTAGATAGTACCACTATATTGTATAAAGTTAACGACAAACAGAAATTAGAATTAGACCGGTAAATTACGCATATTGCACTTATTTTCTGATTTTTTTAAGCATTTGAAGCAAGTGGGTAGTTTTTGATTGGGGTTAGAGTTTGACCCCTTTCTCTATTTATGGTATCACAGAGTTCGGGCCCAAACCGGCTTAGCCCCTGTGGGGTAGGGTCATTTAAAAATCTTCTCAAGAATCACTAGGCCAAAAGAGCTAAAAAGAGCTAAAATTAGTCTAGTCAATCTAGCTCATATATGAGCAAAACCTCAAACTAATTGCAACAGAAATTAAATTTTGATTATTCATGCAAGAAAACACATGCAAACAACAAATTAAAAATCGGCTTTTGTATTTCAATGGGAAAATTGGAATTTTGGGGTAAAATGATGCGCTTACCATTCCAGTCCTATGTTTCACATATTTAAAACAGTGTATAGTAAAGCTTACGTTACCAATTCTTTATTAAGCTGAGTTTTATAATAGTTTGTACTACATCTATGACGAAACAAGGTTCAGTTTCTTCGATTTTATAAAGAAATCTTTAATACGTGCACTTCGTCAAATTCTAGAGTTTGGGAAAGAGGGAGGGGGGGTATAGCCGTATTTGACATAGTTCTATCCAAATTATTGTGCAATTAATATCGAGAATTTCAGAAGTAATCTGTTTTAAAAACAATGGACACATAGAATTAAAAGCAAAATGAATCAGGCACGAGCATCGTAAAAAAAAAAATGGGTTGGGGTGGGGGAGTTTAAAGATAATTTCACAATATTGCCTGAAAATTGACAAGTAAATTTTAATCCAAAGTTATGAAAATCCTTGATGGTGGGGGGGGGGGGGGGGGGGGGGGGGGGGCTAAGGTTGTTCTCTCAGTTCAATTTTACACTTCCACTCTGTACAGTTCACGACAATGCTATTTTTTTTAAAAAGAGGAGGGAGGGCAACCAATCTGTCTAAAAATCGACCTCTGCGCCTAAAAATTTATCAACTTTGCATGTAATGATAAAAGGGGGTAGAGCCATTGTTGCTACATGCCCGATAATTATATAAGTGATCATTTTAGTAATTGCAGTACAGTTCAGTCCATGTTTTTACAAGTACAACGGCTAGTGTCACAATTTACCTTGCATTTACAGCGAATAACGTTCAAAAGTTTATCTGGCGCGACTTGTAATTTCGTTAACGGATACAAAAATTGCTGAAAGCAGTGATAAACCCCAGTTCGAAGGATCCAAATTAATTATTTCTTTAGTCCACTGTATGACTTAAAAAAAATTCTTGCAGTGCTCCTCTTCTGCAGCTGTAATTAGTAGTTAGTGGCAATGACTGAACTTATAAAAATGATATTGTGTTAGACAATACTTCACAAAGCAAATCTCCTATAGGTGTCTCTATGGTATTCCATCGTACAAAGTCGATATGACATTGACACCAGAAGATATCTTTTTCTCTATGGAATCCTCATTAAGGAAGGTGAAGATAACGAACAGTGATCCATCTTGTAACTCCTATAAGCAATACAAAATAGAGAGGTGGGCAAACACGGACCCCTGGATATACTAGAAGTGTGATCAGGTGCCTATGAGGAGTAAGCACCCCCTGTTGACCGGTTGCACCCGCCGTGAGTCCTATATCTTAATCAGGCAAACAGAGTTACCCTTATTCAATACCATTGTGCCAAAAAACGGCCCAACAATCGATATTAAACAAATCAGACAGATTTGACCCAATGATGTTGTATTGGCAAAGTAGATTGTTATAACGACCCTAGAATTTGTGAAATGCTGACTTTAAACGAGACAGTTGAACCCCTGCACCATCAACTTGTTTGTCAGTAGCCTGCCCCCATTTAAAAACTAATCATATACAGAATTTGTTCCCGATTTATCTACATTTTGACATTCCATTGCTTTCTTAAGTATACAGGACCCGTTCCGATGCCGAACATTCTTGACGTGTCGCATCCTGTGAATGCATGTAGAAATGGCAAGGATTGACAAACTTCGTTTCCTAAAAAGACGTCTTGTTTTAACGATATTCTTCACTATGGGGCAATATCATTAAGGAAATAATTTTATAATTCAATTTAAAGTTAGGAAATACAATATTCTATTATTTGTATAATTAAAAGTTCAATTATTTTGTATCTTTAATTTTTTTTGTAAATCTACCAGTTGGTAGAAGTTACATTGTATCGTCAATATATATGTTGTTACAAGGTGAAGGTCAGTTGATCCGGGTGTGTATTGAATTTGAAGAGCAAAACAGAATGTATGCTATAGGCCTACCAGTGCTTATAGCTTCGATATATCCATTTTCTCGCAGTTTATCAGGGTCTCTGTCCAAGCGGGTTTTGAAAAGGTGACTGGGTGTGTTTTTAGCTCACCTGAGCTGAAAGCTCAAGTGAGCTTTTCTGATCGCTTTTTGTCCATCGTCTGTCTGTCTGTCCGTCTGTCTGTTAAACTTTTCACATTTTCGACTTCTTCTCCAAAACCACTGGGCCAATTTCAACCAAACATGGCCAAAAGCATCCTTGGGTGAAGGGCTTTCAGGTTTGTTCAAATGAAGGGCCATGTCCCTTTCAAAGGGGAGATAATCACAAAAATGCAAATATAGGGTGGGGTCATTTAAAAATCTTCTCAAGAACCACTGGGCCAGAAGAGCTGAAATTTACCTGAAAGCTTCCTGACATATTGCAGATTCAAGTTTGTTCAAATCATGGCCCCCGGTAGTAGGATGGGGCCACAAGGGGGGATCAAAGTTTTACATACAAATATATAGGGAAAAACTTTTAAAATCTTCTTCTCAAGAACCACTAAGCCAGAAAAGCTGAGATTTACATGAAAGCTTCCTGACATAATGCAGATTCAAGTTTGTTCAAATCATGGGCCCCTGGGGTTGGATGGGGCCACAATAGGGGATCAAAGTTTTACATACAAATATATAGAAAAAATCTTCTTCTCAAGGACCACTGAGTCAGAAAAGCTAATTTTTACATGAAAACTTTCTGACATAGTGCAGATTCAAGTTTGTTCAAATCATGGCCGTGGGGGGGGGGGGGGTCAAAGTTTTACATACAAATATAGGAAAAAGCTTTAAAAATTTTCTTCTCAAGAACCATTGGGCCAAAGAAGTTGACATTTACATGAAAGCTTTATGACATAGTGTAGATTCAAGTTTGCAAAGGGTAGTTTGGGCCATAATAGGGACTAAGGTTTTACATGCAAATATATATGGAAAGTCTTCAGATATGGGCCAAGGTGACTCAGGTGAGCGATGTGGCCCATGGGCCTCTTGTTTCATGATGGTGCTATTAATGTAATGTTAATCACTGATTGAAAATAATGACAGTTTACTTTATTTTTTTACACAGATATTATGATATAATAACATAAATAAAGTCTAGTAAAGTTCTTTCTTCTCCAGGTGGTCGGAGAGAACACTTGTCCTTAGCAAACGTACTACAGTTTGTGACAGGAGCTGATGAGGAGCCACTACTGGGGTTCAAAATCCCACCCACTATCCAGTTTCCAGAAGTCATGAACTCATTCATTCCAACTGCCAACACATGCATCAACTCTCTCCAGCTTCCAAGACCAAAACCAGACTTAAATGTGAACTTTCCTTTAGATGAAAAGCTATTTGAATTATATGATTATGCTTTCTTAAACCTCTTTTATGGACTGCATTAAGTTTTTAACAAATTTTTAGTCATTCTCTATCACCCAATCAAGTCTCAATTTTTTTTATAAGAATATGTAACACAATTATACAAGTATCACCACATACTTATTACAAAAAATTCTACAGTTTGTATGTAGGGTCCATGGGTACAGCTTTAGGGGATTTGTTTCATAAAACTTGCTGAATTTAAAAGAAATTTGTTATATCAATATAAAATAATCTTCATATATACTGAAGAACTAGTAAAGTGCACTGGTCTGGGTCAGGACAGGACTATTTTTAGTGCAAAGTTTGATGTAAATTTACACAATGTATCTTAAAAGATCTTCCTTCAAAATGTGTAGTAAGAACCTGACCAATTGATATGAAAGCATTCTTGTATAATAATGCACATTCAAGTTAGTTCAAATATTGGTACCAGGGGAGTTGATGAGGCCACAATAGAATTTCAAAGTTAAATGTATAGAATACCAAAGTTGGCACAAAGCATCCTTAGGTAAAGGGAATTCTAAATTGTTAAAATAAAGGCCACCTTCCAAGGGGAGATAAGAAAAGGTAAAAATAGAGTAGGGTCATTAAAAAATCTTCTCAAGAACCACTGGGCCAGAAAAGATGAAATTTATAGATGAGCTTTATTAGGTAGTGCAGATTCTAAATTGATAAAATCATAGCCCCCGGGGGTTGGATGGGGCCACAATAGGGGATCAAATTTTTACATACAAATATATAGGGAAAATCTTTAAAAATCTTCTTCTCAAGAACCACTGAGCCAGAAAAGCTGATTTTTACATGAAAGCTTTCTGACATAGTGCAGATTCAAGTTTTTCAAATCATGGCCCCCGGGGGTAGGATCGGGCCACAAGGGAGGATCAAAGTTTTACATAGAAATATATAGGAAAAATCATTAAAAATCTTCTCAAGAACCATTGGGCCAAAGAAGTTGACATTTACATGGAAGCTTTGTGATATAGTGTAGATTCAAGTTTGCAAAAATCATGGCCTCCAGGGGTAGGTTGGAGCCATAATGGGGACTAAGGTTTTACATGCACATATATATGGAAAGTCTTCAGGTATGGGTCAAGGTGATTCAGGTGAGCAATGTGGCCCATGGGCCTCTTGTTAACTCATCTGAGTCGAAGGCTCAAGTGAGCTTTTCTGATCAAAATTTGTCAGTTGTCTGTCAACGTCGTCGTAAACTTTTCACATTTTCCTCTTCTCCTGCAGAACTATTGGGCTAATTTCAACCAAACTTGGCACAAAGCACCATTTGGTAAAGGGGATTCAATTTTGTTCAAATGAAGGGCCATGCCTCTCTCAAAGGGGAGATAATCACAAAAATGCAAAAATAGGGTGGGGTCATTTAAAAATAGTCTTCTCAAGAACCACTGGCAGGGCAAAAACTGTCCAAAATCAATTAATTTTCAAAAATCCTTTCTTTACAACTACACATCTACATGTATATGAAAAGCAGGAACGCCTCCACCAAAATTATAAATTCATAATACCCTGGATAGTAGTTTTTGACTCAATTTATTATCAATAGCAATAAAGATGATGTTATTTAAATGTTTTACACAAATTTCATAATCACAGGGGTAGGGATTTTGGTTTGAGGGTGGGACCAACATCATCATAATGATTATTGTCTTTACTTCTTAAATTTTACTGAAACTGTATAAAAACTAAATGTATAATAAAAAACAGCAGAAAAGTACGCACTAATTTTGAATTTCATAACAAGGGTTGTGACTCGAGGGCTGGTCCAAAATAGCCGTATAGTGGGTTGGTAACAAGCCATCCGATGCGATTTTGTAACAATTTAATCCGTCATGTTATAATGGGGAATCCCCCCATATGGGTGTACTTCTGTTTTGGGCAGTATGTGGTTGTCTATATTGTAGCAGGTCGAAGATTGTTTTTCCTTTACATTTAACATGTGTATTATTGTCAATGCCACATGTAATTGAAATCCATTACTTTATGATTTTTTGTATTCTACATCTTGCCATAAGTTACAGGTATAACTCTGTCTCAAAGTCCTTCTAGTCAAAAGTCTGGTCATTTTGTACTTGTAACATTTTTGCTCTTGGTGTGAATTACCATATATGTCTTCTTCATTATTTAATGATTCTGTGTATATATGTTTACATTTTGTCATTTATTGAATTAATAAATGACAGTTTTAATCACCTTCATCTGGTGTTCACGTATGTTGACATAAATCATATAATATGTAGTTTTTCAGTAGTATGGGCAGTTTTGGGGTAATTTATGTTTGCAGAGCACATCTTGTTTAATCCTGTTGCCGAATATTAGAATTTAGCTTTGATATGCTGAACAAAAATTCCTCTAGATTTCATGGCCCTTGGGACTAATGATTCTTTTAACTGATCCTCGGGTGATCGATAAGACCTTTGGGCCTCTTGTTTTATGCTCGTCTTTAAATCAGACATATTAAGGTACTGTAATGTCTTTGTCTGCATGTTTGTCCCCCCAACTCCAACCTAAGTTTTCATGTTACAAAGTTCTTGTATATGTTACAGAATGTTTGTATGAGTATTGAAGATTTGAATTACATTAAGACTAGGAATTGTTTTGGCTCAAGTGAGCTTTTCTCTTCAAAATTTGTCCGTTGTCTGGCATCGGCGTAAACTTTTCACATTTTCATTTTCTTCTCCAGAACCACTGGGGCAATTTCAACCAAACTTGTCACAAAGCATCCTTGGGTGAAGGGCTTTCAAGTTTGTTCAAATGAAGGGCCATGCCTCCTTCAAAGGGGAGATAATCACAAAAATAGGGTGGGGTCATTTAAAAACTTCTTCTCAAGAACCACTGGGCTGAAATTGACATGAAAGCTTCCTGACATAATGTAGATTCAGTTTGTTCAAATCATGGCCCCTTGGAGTAGGTTGTGACCACAATAAGGGATCAAAGTTTTACATGGGAATAAATAGGGAAAATTAAAAATTCTTCTCAAGAACCACTGGGCCAGAATAGCCGAGATTTACATGAAAGCTTCCTGACATAGTGCAGATTCACGTTTGTAAAAATCATGGTCCCCGGTGGTATATTGGGGCCATAATAGGGACCAAAGTTTTAAATGCAAATATATATGGAAAATCTTTAGATATGGGCCAAGGTGACTGGTGAGCGATGTGGCCCATGGCCTCTTGTTTAATTTGTGAGAAAAATTGCAGGGTTTTGAATTACGTAGTTTGCCTGTTTAACTCCTCCTAAAATGAGTAAGTTAAAAAAAATCATACAAATTTAATGTATTGGTATTAAAGAGCAGCAAATTGCAAGAGTTTTCATTTTCCCCATTTTGAGAAAATAACTGCTTGCTAAACTTCGTCATTTTAGATGAAATATTACTTAAGGAGACAAGTGTTTTTTTGTTTTTGCTTCAAATATGTTGTGAAGTATCACTTTTTTATGCACCTTGTACATGTAAAGACCATCACATGGTTGTGCAAGTCAGCTTTCAGCAACAGGCTTCATTTTGATGCAGGATATATTTTTTGTCCATTCATAATAAATTTTCATATTCATGTATATTTCGGACCTGTTTCATACTGGGTTTTTTAAGAGCAATATGGTCATTTGGTCTCTTCTTTATTTGTACATTTATAATTGATAGGAAGCACAAGTATTTAAGTTATTAGTGTTTATGATTTTTTTATATTAACTAAAAAAAAACTTGTCATAATTGGGGGGGGGGGGGGTAAATAACTTACTGACAATTAATTGAACTTTCTAATGCCAATACATGTACTTTGTATGAAGTGAATGATTATAAATTTTATTTATGAGGATACCATCCTATGGGAGGAATAAAAATGTTTCATCTACACACATTGATAGAAATTGCAGCAATGTATCAACAAGCCAAAAGTAGATGAAACTCATTTGAGTTGATCATTAGGTTTTGTTTGAATAGAAAACTCTGTGTAAGCTACACTATTGATTTGTTACAACATTAAATATAATTCTAAAAGTTGTTGTTTTGTCTCTTTATTTTCATTTGTACAATTTTACTGATGGTTCTTTATTATATCAAGGACTTTTAAGTAAACGTCAATTCCAAAATTTGTAGAATTCCAAGAACTAGTTATTTCCTGGTCAAGTTGGTGTTTGCAAGCGGAAGTGATCATGCTATCTGAAACGGAGGTAATGATTGGTCTGCCATCTACATCATCATGATCATTGGAATTTATTCCAAAACCCTCAGTTCCATATTCTGCATTGACAAAGTCTATGCCCGTAGGATTCTGAATATGTCCCGAGGTCCATAAAGCTTTCGGGGACGATTTTGTTGTTCTCATTCTATGTCCAGCCCAAGCATCTTGCCAAATTTTTAGTTTCTGATTTATAAATGGAATGTATGTATAATGTAGAGCTGCTATCTGCAAATCATCAAGTGGATCCAAAATCCCATCATCTTCCATGTAGTAGAATAATTTGTAGAAAAGAGCCAACACACCAGTATAGACATCTCTCCACAAGCGCTCTATTCTTTGATTGTGCACACTTTTACCAGTAAGCATGCTTCCTCTGCCAATTCCTCGATTGGCAATCATAAAATCAGCAATTGCAGTATTTTCTAATCCCTTATCTGAACGAACTCTGAGTGGAAGGCCAAATTGAGAAACACCCTCAGTAAAACATTTCAACAATGTTCCAGCTTTATTATTGTCGAGACAGTTCAAGAAAATTATCAAACGACTGAAACCATCAATGCATCCTGCGATGATCAAATGCCACCGAATGAGTTTATGGTTGGTATCTATATGCCATAGATGATTTGGTCCTCTGACATCATAGACTCTGCGTTTTAATCTGCCCCTTTTTCTTTCGTTCACACCCGTCTCATTCACACGATGCAAACTATCTCTGAGACGCCAGCGTGGGACAATTATACCTTTCTGTTTTATTATTTGTCCTAAAATGTTCTCTCCGCAATATGGAAAATTGTTTGACGCATCCAAAACATAATTATCTAGCTCAATGTCGTTGATATCGGAAAAACTTTTCTTGGACATTCCAAACTTTCTCATTCTGCGATATACCGTGCTTTCGGAGATTGAAAGGAGTCTTGATATTTCTTTAATTGAAAACCCGTCGTTTAAGAGGTTTTCTAGGACATTCTGCGGAACTACAAATTCCTTTGGACCAAATCTAGAAAAATCTTGTTCGGGTCTTCGAGGACCATATGAAACACATGCATATCTTAGTTTAACCATGTCAGACTTGTTACCAATTCCCAATGACTTCATTTCTTCAGCTGATAATAAACCCACAATGTCAGGAGAAATGTCCTGCTCTTCAAAGTGTCTAGAGTATTCTCCAAAGCCCAGCTCTTCCAGAATGTGGCGCATTTCCGACATTTTCAAATGGATTTATACAAAGCATCGACTCTTGTGTGAAAAACTTCAAATGCAAGTCTTCGAAACACATGATATACATACACGACATTATATATCAAAGTAACTACGTAGTGTATAGTTTTGACAGTGTATTAAATGATGTAGCTACATTTTATATGCAAACGATTGTATGATATAGAATTAAAACCCTATATTTTAACGTTTTCGCAATTTATCATATAAAAATGACTTAATAACATACAGTCACATCAAACTGTTATAAGAAAATGAAATGATAGTAAGGTGTTTTGACATCATGTGGATACATTTGAACCACATGTCATGCAGAAATGACTTATTGGTATATAGTTTTCACAAGTTATATCAGAATTCAAACTGTATAATTATTGTTGTGACATCATATTATAGTGTTTTCACTGCATGTCATAATAAATGAACTTGATGATACAGAGGATAGACTTGATATTGTGTGTGTTTGATGTCGTTGTTTAAAACGACGGAGTGACATGTTGTTTTGACGTCATCTTATAACGTCTGAACCCTCTGATTTATGAATATGACTTAATGAAATACAACCTCGACAACATATTATAGATTTTAGATTGAATATTATGTATACCCAACTATGTAATACATTGATTTGACATCATGTTATTGGTTTTTCACTACATATTATATCAAGTAGACGTAATGATATAAAAAATGGCCTTAATGGTATAGAGAATAGACCCATTGAATAAGGAATAAACTTGATATTATATATCAGTGACAATATACTGCATATTTTATAGCCTTAAGACAGCTGCGGCGTTCCATAGTTTCCAGCTAAAGAGTGGATAAGTTCTGATGTTCTAAAATTATTGGGGTTGTCAAATTGATCAAAAATTAGTAACCGGTTACTCGGTTGTCTTTGCGATCGAGTACTCAGTCGTCATTCAAAAGAACATTCAAAATCTTAAAACATAGTTGATACTACTTAATAACACAGACTACATCCATCATCCTGCTGTTTATGTATTTGTAATTTCGGGATCTCGATCCCGACGTTAAATCAGAGTACAAAGGGAAAAAATCATTTTTTTTTAATGAATAGAAATGTACATGATTATAAAAATAAACATTCAGTTTTTATTTAGTCCAGCTTTGGTAACATTATAAGTATTAAACGTATATACATTTATGAATTTGTATGTTCGTCATCTTAAAGCTCCTTTTAACTAGAGTTTTTATTCAAGAAAATTATTTGATCTATACATGAGGAAGATAGCCTGCTTCGAAGTTTTGTAACAATTAGACCGGCAGATGAAAAAATGCGCTCGGATGGAACAGATGTTGCTGGGATCGCAAAGTATCGGCGAGCTAATACAGCAAGTCGCGGATACTTTGCCGATTTCGCCTGCCACCAGTTTAATGGATCTTCCATTTCTGAACAATCGCGCTAATAAATTTCACAATCGTTATGTCGTTTGTCTAAAGGCGCTTCAATGAGAAAGTCGAGCATCTTCGGAGCTTTTGGCTTTGGCGGCGACGAATCTCTTGGAGTATTTAAAGCTGGTTTTACGGGAACTTACTCAAGTTCAGCTTCCAGAGTTTCGGTTGCTAGTTTACGCTGCGTCTTAGATAGAAATTGAAGATGTTTATGTCTTGGGTCCAGAAGGGAGGAAAGGATCGGAGAGGTTGAGGCAGTTGCATCATCGTCTGGTTTGAACCGTGAACGTAGTTCATTAGCAATATAATGTTTGACTTTTGCTATAACACAAGTATCGTCATCAGATATTGTGAGATGGTTTTCAGGAGACCGCAAACAATTGGATAAATTACAGTGGTCAAAACAACACTGTCGGATGACATATAAGTATTGACCTTTGTAAGTTTCCCCAGCACATCGGAAAGTTCTGATAAGGAATCCCATTCCTTGTTCTTAAGCTGCATATGAACGTCTGCTTTCTTTGTTACGGAATTGTCGAGCATAACACCAGTAATGACGCGGCGTTGTTGTACTAACCTTTCTATCATAAGTTGAGTAGAGTTCCATCGCGTGACAACATCTTGAATAAGTTCGTTCTGTGGCAGATCCAATATTTTTTTTTTACATTTTCGCATCTCTGCGGTGATCGTTGTTGAATGTTTAAATTGAACCTCACATAAACTGATCATTTTAAATTCAGTTTAAAAAGTTTTAGATTATAATCATTCAACTTGCCTCTGTAGACATTAACCGGTGACTGGAAACGACAACCCATGCTATGACTACAACTTTCAGAGTGGCTTCGACCCACACCAGAGACACCCCACTCTGATTTTTGTGAAAACATTGTGACATGGTTACAATAGAAGGTGACATTGATAATATATGCCTTTTCAATTTTTACTCAATTAAAAAAAATATCCTTATTAGAAACAATTTCCCCCTATAACATTATACTGGTCTGCCATAGCTTTAATTCTGTTGAATTGTTGAGATCTCAATTTTGCAATTTTCACTTTGAAAAATTCCTATTATTGTATAACAAAAAATAATGCACTGCTTATTCCGCATATCAACAATACACCTACAAAAACCAAATCGGATGAGCGCAAGTTTCCAGGCATAACATTCACTTAGTGGGTACTATTAATTTGAACTTTAAAAACATTAAAGTATAGATTTAATACGGTAAGTGATACGTATTAAACTCTATGATAAAATTTTACTTTAATATTCTATTCAGAGAGGTCTGCAAAAGAGACCATGGTATACATCTTTAATTGAAACATCCTTTTTAAAGTTACTGGAAACTTGTATCTATGCACTACTTACAACAATGGCTTTACATCACAGTGAATTAAAATTTCAAAATAGAAACAGTAAGGCTGGGGTTCTCCGAATCAAAAATTTCAGTGTAAACTTAGCTAATTTGGGAGTTTTTAAGCTTTTTATTACCATAACAAACAATTGTTTATAACAAATCAAGATTATTATTTTTATGAATTATTTAATTACTATACTTGTGACCTTGACCTTGGAGTTTGACCTACTTTTTGAAAACTAACCTTGCTAATAACTTTTGAACAGTAAGTGATAGAGCTTTGATATTTGACTTGAGTATTCCTTGTGACAAGACCTTTCCGTGGGTACCAACATTTTTTACCCTTGACCTTGGAAATTGACCTACTTTTTGAAAACTTTAACATTGCTAATACCTTTTGAACAGTAAGTGATAGAGCTTTGATATTTCACATGGGTATTCCTTGTGACAAGACCTTTCTGTGGGTACCAACATTTCTGACCCCGTAATCTTGACCTTGGAGTTTGACCTACTTTTTGAAAACTTTAACCTTGCTAATAACTTTTGAACAGTAAGAGATAGAGCTTTGATATTTCACATAAGTATTCCTTGTTACAAGATCTTTCCGTTGGTATTGAACCTTTTGACCTTGACATTTGACCTACTTTAAAAAAAATTTTTTTTACATTGGTCATAACTTCTAAATGGTAAATATTAGAGCTTTCATATTGTACATGAGCATTTCTTTTGACAAGATCTTTCTACTGGTACCAAGATATTTGCCCTTGTGACCTTGGTCATCTTCGGAATTGGCCATTATCGGGGGCATTTGTGTTTCACAAACACATCTTGTTCTGTTAGTGTTAATTACAAATAATTGTTTCTAGACAAACAAATGTTTATGAACTTCAGATGAAGGAGCTTTCAGATTTACTGTCCTCGGTTTGCTCGACAGAGCACTGCCTACTTTCCAGACTACTTAGAATTATTAGAATGTACTAACATGTAAAAGTGGTCTGAGTTTGTCTATACTGGATTAAAAATTAGACTTGGGAAAAAACCTCCCGAATTATGATACATGTAATTGAAAGTCAGATGCAAGACATCATCAACAAATATATACAAGTTGGTTTTTCACCAAAAAAATCTAACTATGTAAAGAACATCTAGCATAGCAATGACAACTCTTTCAATATCACTGTAGTCACTAACAAACTGTTGTAGCATGGACATATATCACTGCTGTATTAGAAAATAAAAACCTGAGTATTATAACTAAATATACAAAGTGAAAATCACCTGAGTAATCTTTGGATAACACAGGGATGTACAATGAGTTAAAAGTTAATATTGTATTAGAAGGTTGAATTAAAAAGAACGGGAAGTATAAAAACCAAATAAACAAGTTCATATTCAAAATCCTAATAATCTCTAAACATTTACCAATAAACAAGTGGATTTTTCACAAAAAGTACCCACTCTGGTGAGCCCAGTTTGACCCCCTAAAGTAATCGGGGCCCACCTCCCCAATCACCCAGCCACTCTCCACACACCGATTCATGAGCAACTCAATGGTGTCAGACGTTACCCCTGCAACCTGGGTCGGATGTAAGCCAACAACAGTTACCCAACCTGGTTCTGGGGATGAGTCAGCAGGTGGCGTTTGGCCATCAATATAGATAGCACCTCCCTTATGACCTGGACAGGAATATCCTCCGAAATCGGGAGGTGTGCAATTCCCTCAGTAAGAGAGACCAAGTAAGGGATACAATTCAGGAGCATTAACATTCAAATTTTCTCGTACAAAATTATTGTTTTTGTCTTCCTGTTGAAGTATAAATGCGGCTGTTCTGTTTTCCTTACCATTATCCATTTGAACTGAATTCAAGGAATCTATATCACTGCATACTTCGCTTAGTGCCCTGAGCTCTCCTTCAGTTTCCTCCACTTCACGTTCTTTAGATTAGCTTGGATTGAAGCTTGTTCTTTAACTCTGCCTCTTTCCTGTACATACTTAGTTCTAACTTTAGCTGCTGCAAATTTCATGTTTAGTTTAAAAAATTAAGACCTTTAAATTGTCGAGCATTATCTTTATTGATGTCCCCTTTCCCCCGAAAATTCTAGACTAAATCGATTTTTGAAACCATTTATCAAGTATTGTGCTTTATTACTGTCATATCTTTCTAAATCTGTGGATTCTAATGGTAGTGAGAAGATTGTTAATCCTTTTTCTCTCGGCAGATTGGGATGTGCAAGTCTTCTCTATGTTTGTCTCTTGGTATAATTTGCTCTGCCATTATCTTTCCAGCATTGGGATTTTGGGTGGTTTTTGTAGCGTGTTGCAGAGATGTGAGGTAATTTGCATTGTGTGTGGCATGTTTTGCCTTCATTGAATCTGAAACAGTACTGACGAAAGGGCTGCTTACGAAGAGTACCTAGCTACACTACCTTGGGAACCCCCCAATGCTTTTTTCATTTGAGCCCTACTATAGAGAACTTGATCTATTTGTCTCCAGGACAAGGTATTGTCCGCCTGCTTAGCCTTTCTGACATAAACATCATAATGGTACAAGACCCCCCCCCCCCATCTTTTTGCAACGACCGGATCAAATCCATGTCAATAGCTAAATCTTAATGCAGATTAACCTCAGTTATGTAAAAATGTCTTGAGGACTGATGTATAGATACTAATTCAGACATTAATGCCTGAAAATTAGGTTTGCAAAACTTTTTCAACTAAATTTTTAATATAAAAATTACTCGATTTTTAAAGTATATTTATCTTAGTTGGAGGAACTGGAAATATTTGGTGGGAGTGTTTTCTTCCTTTTCTGAATGCATTGTAATTAGATTTGAATTCAATTCTATTTGCTCCAAAACCTTATCCATCAATTCTGATATGAATCCACAAATGTCTCTATAATAGTGACCCAGTCAACAACAGCAATGTGTCAGAGCACAGATGCATACTGGGAAATAATGGATGATCTCCATAAACCTTTAACTTAGAGTGTTTAATTGATCAAATCTCGTAATAGAAACAAGTAAGTCTATTAAGTTTATTATGCAACAAATATTTTTTATCATATTCACTTCCTTTAAAGTTTTCTTTCCGTGGTAAGTACATCTTGTTAATGCAGGTTGTTACCTCAATAAAGGATATAGATGGCGGTATTACAAAGCATAGCATTTTGACTACGGATAACTCCGTTTACCTGATCAGGATATAAGGCTCACAGCGGGTGTGACCGGTCGACAGGGGATGCTTACTCCTCTTAGGCACCTGATCCCACCTCTGGTGTGTCCAGGGATCGTGTTTGCCCAACTATCTATTTTGTATTCATTTTAGGAGTTGAGATTGATAACTGTTCGTTATCTTCACCTTTCATAGCAACGGTTCTTTCTCCGAACATGTGATGAATGATGTTATGCTTTCCATCGTAACAGGCTCACACCTTCCAGATTTACAAACACTTATAGTTACCTTGAGAACCGGATCTTTCGGACCTTTAGCACCCGTAGAATATGGGTTAGAGTCATATACTTGCACAGAAATGTTACGAAAATCAAATCCCTCCACAAGTAGAAGCGATCGGTTATCGTTACATCTGAGGTATACTCGCCATAAATCTCTGTCTAACTGTATACAATGGATTTCATCACCCACTTTTTCATTAATGGCCTCATATAATTTGGGGATCAGTGATTCCATCATCGAATTCTGACTGTAGCTGTTTGTTTTTCACATACACAGGTTTAATCATCGATAACTCTATTTGGAAAGCCGTGTTCTTGTAGAACACACTGCACACTACGCAGAGTCACAAAGCTGAGAAGAACTCACCTGGGTGAGATTTAACTCGTGTCGATGAATGCAAAGACACACAAATAACTTCTCTAAACTTAGTCGAATGTTGAAAGTAATTGAGAAAATCTAAACACAAATTGAAACAGTAACATAAGCATTAAATCCAACGCAAAATTGTCAAACATACGGAGCAGATGAAAACACGTCTGTCTACCTGCCCGTCACGTGACCTTTGGTCAGTTCTAGTTGAAGGATGTACAGCTGCCTGGTCAGTTCTAGTTGAAGGATGTACAGCTGCCTGGTCAGTTCTAGTTGAATGATGTACAGCTGCCTGGTCAGTTCTAGTTGAAGGAGGTACAGCTGCCTGATCAGTTCTAGTTGAAAGTGGTACAGCTGCTGAAACATTTCAATGACCAATGAGTTGAATTGGTACCAATGCCTAGTGACATCTCAGGCAGATTTTCTATTTGTTTGAGTGACTGACAGATGACTGAATCGAAGATAGTAAATTTGCCTTTTTTGACAATTTTCATTGATTTTAAATCAAAGGGATATGAAATAAATTTTGACAGGTCTTCAATGGCTCTATAATTGAATTGATCATCAGCATTAGGCAAATAACTGACCTTTTAACATGGCGGATGCCACTGACTTCCATTGCTCTTCGGTCATGGGAGTCTTTGGAATAGTAATACATTTTTTCGGTTTTCCATTCAGTCGCACCGAATGATTCATCTTTCCTCCCAAAGCCTGAATTTCCTTACGAAGGCTGGGGTCTTTAATTAGGTCACTCTTGACTGCAAATGTTGAATTGACGATGGTGGTTAACACCATTCCTGTGCTGTGGAATAGAGCTAAATTCTCCGTGCCACCCTATGGTTCATAGGTTGGGCTTTCATAGTGGACCCTCTAGGGGTTCAGAAATTGAGCTAAATTCTCCATGCCACCAAATCAAGCATTTGATGCTTTAATACCTATGTAGGGGGACGCTGGAGTCCAGCGCCCTCTCAACCGCGATTGGACCACTCCCAAGTGGGAGTAAGTACATTCCCCAACCCTGGGAAGCCCCTTACGCAACATGTTACACCGGTTTGTCATGTTCACTTGGTGTCGTCTCCATACGATGTATCACCATAGAAAGGTCGATAGGAATACTCGTGTGAAGCTCTAGTACTTACTGTTTTAAAGTTATTATCAGGTTGAGTTTTCAAACTGTAGTTCAAACTCTAGAACCGCCGCGGTGGCTTAGAGGTTAGACACTAATTCTCACTAATAATGTGCAATTCGACTTGAAAAAAGAGCGAGAATAAATTGTCATTCAGCCAATATCTTTCCACATATTTATAATATTCAAGTATTCATGAACAACTATGCAAAATTTCAATAGCACCAAATGTAAACTTTAGAAGCAAGAGGAGCACAAAGTTGATGACACGTAATGACTTTTATAACCGTGATATTTACGTTGCTAAGATATTCCCGTACGTGTTTATCAAAGTTGAAA
The DNA here is from genome assembly GCF_947568905.1 of Ostrea edulis. Lineage (NCBI taxonomy): Eukaryota > Metazoa > Mollusca > Bivalvia > Ostreida > Ostreidae > Ostrea > Ostrea edulis. The sequence goes on from NC_079171.1 coordinate 27,975,556, forward strand.
GCATTGAACAACACATACCATAGAAATATGTACGGACAGAAGCCTTAGTGAAAGAAAAAAGGCAAATCACTGTGTCATGTCGCCTTGAAAGTAGAATTCGACGGCTGAAAATGGACATTGCATTCTCAAGAATCAATAGATCTTAAAGTTTCATAAACTTTAATACAAATTACCAAGAAACTACATGCAATGAATCCAGAAAGGTGAATGTATTTTTAAGATTAACACTTAATATAAGAAAAAATACCGGACAGAGCAGACGAATAATTAAAATATGATCGATTTTGAACATACACAAATAGTGAATTCTGGACGTTTCGGCACCAGCAAAGACGTTTCGGCACTAAGACGTTTCGGCACCAGCGAAGACGTTTCGCTACCAAGACGTTTCGGCACCAAAACGTTTCAGCAAAAATCCTGAGTTTTACTAACATTATATTGTAAATTTGAGGGGCCTTTCTGAATCGGCCAATGTGTAGGACGTTTCGGCACCTGTTATTTTTGTACATTTGATTAGAGTTTACTTTTATACTAAATTGCATTGTGCATGGTATTTATTCATTTCCTTTAGATTACAGTTAATGATGAATATATTTTTTTTGAAATAATCTTTTCATGTAAACAGATCACTGAAAGAGACAATATTTGTCGAAAAGCGTATCTTGTGAATAAAAATTCGAACCGTGTATAAGCCCTGGATCGTGATAGTTGACTGTTAGTCCTCAAGGGTTTCAACAGTCCAGTAGCTATTTACTTCGTTACTAGCTTGAAAATATGGATTCAATTGTTATGATGAAATGTAGAAATTTATTTCAAAATTAAGGACTCTCTCTCTCTCTCTCTCTCTCTCTCTCTCTCTCTCTCTCTCTCTTTCTCTCTCTTGCATAGCTCTGATCTTTGGGTGAATTTGACTCCATTTATTGGCACTCGATGATTTTTCTCCAACTCTTCAAAGTTTATTATCATTTCGAATTTCCAACGTTTTAGGCTTCACCATTACTGAAGGGACATTATTGACATTATTTGTTGAAATGCGAATCTGGTGCATCAAAATTGGTACCGTTTAAGTTTTACATTAAAGCAAGGAACACTGTTCAATTTTAATGCTGTACTATATTTTTATTACAATGCAGATGATCCAGTATATTAACACAAAAACTAATACACAACTGACACAGTACATATATAAAGAAAAAGCACTAGATGATATTGCATACCAATGATAATGGTACCTTCACACTCACGGAATTTTCTTACGCATCCTTACGTATTCCACAAATCCGTAAAAGTAAACGGATTGTTACGATTTAGACACTTTAAAGAGTTGTTTAAGAACGTTCTAAAAGTATTTACGGTTTATTACGAGTTCTTGCGATGCATTTACGGCACACATTTACGATTTAGGGATTGTTACGAGTATTTTACGAAAATTTACGATTTAGCTGAGCTTTTACGTGTAAATTACCACCTGTTAACGTGTTGATAATGTGCTGTTACGAATAGTTAAGAGTTAGTAACGATTGTTTACGTTTTTGACTCAAAAGTGTTCGCAATTGGCTTTGTATCATCATTCGACAACTGACATTACTTGTAACAGCATGTATGTATATTGTATGCAAGATGTGTTACTTCTTTGATGTCTTGATAACAACTGAAAGAAACTGTCAGATTTTGCGTCTTTTATACCTTTCCTTAATCGTAAAGTTTAAGTATGTACTCGTAAAGTAATCGTGTTTATACGTAAAGTGCTCGTAATGACTCTGAACAATCCGCAAAGCGATTGTAACCCGACGTAATATCACTTAGACATTCGCAATAATCCATAAACAACTCGTAAGCTATCCGTAACATATCGTAAACTAACAGCAAAGATTCGTTAAAAAAAACTTTTTACGAGTGTTTTACGGATTCTTGCAAATGTACAGCAGTTTACGTGTTCTTGCGATCAGTTTACGATACTTACGGATTGTTACAAGTTATTTACGGAAAATGAAGTCCGTGGACAATCGTGAAATTTTTTTGACATGTCCAAAAATTTGCCCCTAATTTCACGAATCCCTACGAGTGTGTGCGAGTTGTGACGAGTTATTAACGGATACCGAAGAGTGATTTACGAATGCTTGCGGTTGACTACGAGTCGGAGATCCGTAAGGACTCGTAAGAAAAATCCGTGAGTGTGAAGGTGGTATAAGGCATGTTAAATGTGAAATTTAATATTATTTATTTCAAAGTTAACATCTGTAGTTCGTCAGCAGTCAGCTGCAGTCAAAACTCTCCTGTTGTCTAGCCAGTTCCCGATACCGTTGTCTACTGATTCCTATAAATTATCAGAAATTAAGCTTTCATCATTCGAATAAAGATGCCTTTAAATATAAACAGTCAATGTCTATATTTTTGGCATTCAAAAATGAAAATATTTGAAGAACATTAATGTAAATTATTTTTCCACATCACAACGTATAACAAATTAAACTGTATTATAATTAATGCACACATTTTTACTAGCATTGATAAAATACACGATTGTTTCGAAAAATCAAGGCTTGATATTTAAATAAGTGTAATTGAATGATACCCTTGAATTAGAGATTTGAACATATTCCCAAGTCAAGGGGTTTTGATCCGCTCCGCTCCACATAAACGTTTATGTGGGGCAGAGCGGATCAGAAACTCTTGACTTGGGAAGATGAGATTTGAGTGGTTGAAGCTTACTTTACTTAACGCAAGGAATTTAATTTTTTTTTATTTAATTATAATTTACCATAATACTTGTGCATTTCATGTACCTGAATTACATGTTCGGTGTTGCCAATGTTCACAGTGTATAGCTTCCTGTCGATGTCGTACCAACCCACTGGCACTTGATACAGTTGTCTACAAAATAGAGAAAGGAATATGAGAGAGAGAGAGAGAGAGAGATGGGAGTTGTAATAATTCTAAAACTGTCTACTGATGGTTGTTACCGATCACAAAATCCATTTTTATCATCATCGACAATTGATACCATCAATATGGTGTTCACTTCTGTAACTGCTAGGGTCATCAATGTTAATTAACTTTTTCCATTAACATTTATTTTTTAAGAAAGGTAGAACTGGTCATGGTTATTGGTCTATAATTAAGCTGCTCTGAAAATTGAATTTTTGTTTGCTTTTCTCAGCTAATGTGTGTGCATTAGTGACGCCGACGTCTGTATCAACTATTTATAGTATTTGATACAATATTATTATTTTTCTATAAAGCTAAGTATACCTTTTAAAAAGAAATTAAAATATATTTACCCATATAAACTGCATATAGTTAGGACTCTGATTATGCACGAAAATGAAAATTACTGTCTCCAGAACATGTATATATATTTTTTTTATTTCAGTGATATCAAATTAACGCATAACATAAGGAATATGAAATGATTTATAGCGATACGACGTTGCTCAGAATCAGTACGTGTGGCTCTATAAGATGTAGTAGAATTTTTATTTATATTAAATGATTTGTATAGAAGAATTACGTATTTAAGTTGGTAACGTACATATCATCTGCAATTTTACGTACGATGCAATTCTGGGAGGAGAACTTGTTACTTTTTATTTGCGACTCTATAAGATATCAAGCATGTAGAATCGGGGGTGGGGGGGATCTGCCCCTTTTTTTAAACAATGGACATTTTGTAATACAAATAGAGATATATTTCAATTGCTTATTGAAAAAATATATCAGAATTGCTATTATTATTACAAATGTAGAAAACGTAATTAATATTAATATTTGATATATGATATTTAAGCGTAACAATAGAATACCATGCCAAAAATATTTTTTCTCCGTCCAAGGAGTAGTTTTCCAGCTACAGGGAATATATACTCCAAGACACTGTTTCCATTCATGTTTTCAAAGTTCTTCAATTGTGGCATATGAATTTTCGTTTTGAAATGCCTTTTGCTATAGTAACTATGTCACCTCTATTTTTCTCTTATTATACCCCCCGCAACAAGTTGTGGGGGGGGGGGGGGTGTATACTGGAATCAGGTTGTCCGTCTGTCTGTCCGTCCGTCCGTCCGTCCGTCTGTAGACGCAATGGTTTCCGGACTCTAAAGCATTATCCTTTCCACCTACCGTCACCATATCATATATATGGACTACCCATGGGATGAAGATGTTCCCTATCGATTTTAAGGTCAAAGGTCAAGCGCACTGGACATCGAAGTAGCAATATGGTTTCCGGGCTCTAAAGCGTTATCCTTTCCACCTACAGTCACCATATCATACATATGGACTACCCATGGGATGAAGATGTTCCCTATCGATTTTGGGGTCAAAAGGTCAAAGGTCACGCGCACTGGATATCGAAGTAGCAATATGGTTTCCGGGCTCTAAAGCGTTATCCTTTCCACCTACAGTCACCATATCATACATATGGACTACCCATGGGATGAAGATGTTCCCTATCGATTTTGGGGTCAAAAGGTCAAAGGTCACGCGCACTGGATATCGAAGTAGCAATATGGTTTCCGGGCTCTAAAGCGTTATCCTTTCCACCTACAGTCACCATATCTTACATATGGACTACCCATGGGATGAAGATGTTCCCTATCGATTTTGGGGTCAAAAGGTCAAAGGTCACGCGCACTGGACATCGAAGTAGCAATATGGTTCGGTTTGTCATGCCATTTGTTTTTTACACTCAGAAAAGAGGTAGTTTATACCTATTACCAACACCCTTTGGGAGATTGGGGTAAGCGGGGGGTATTCTTAGTGAGCATTGCTCACAGTACCTCTTGTTTACGATTATTTACCTATATGAAAGAAGGGTAATATTAGACTACTATATTCTTTCAGCAAATAGAAACATGAAATGCACTTATTATCGGTGACAGAGAATGGGTGTGTTTCATATATAAATCACTAGAACAGTTGCAGGCTATATCTTTTTACCATCAACAATTAAGTTATGGAACGATGTCTATAGATCAGAGAAAATGTTCTGGGTTTTTTTTTTTTTTTACCAAAAACTAACACAATTAAAAAAAAAACACTCAAAGATCTACAAAAATATTTTAGAATATTTTAACAATAAGGAACAAGGTGTTGCATCTATGTACACATGTGGCATACAACTAAATATACACTGTACAACAAAATTTATCTGAAATTGATGATGAGTTACCCATCATATTTTTTGTCAATGTTCGTTAGTTTTGTGCTTAAAACAAAGCTAGTATAATGTATAACAATCCAACTATATCCTTTTTGTTTAATTTAATATATATATATATAATTCAATTCAATTCATACTAACCTGACATCGTTAGTTCTTCAAGACTCTTTTCAGAAATGAAGTGTGAAGCCCTCATTGTGTACCAGGGGCTCTTCATTATCTCCTCCTAATTAGCACATAGTCACAGAATAGGGAGAAGGATATGGGTGTTGTTGTTTTTACAATTTACACATTCAATGGAGGGCCCATTTCAATTGCTTTGTTATACACTCCCCAAAAGATTTTCAATTATCCGAAGTTAGTATATAATAGCAAATTAATGTATAATATAAAATGCAGATTAAAATAAAATAATATGTTATCAAATCAATTATAAATCTAATTAATATAAAACTAAATTAATATGATATAAAAAAAAGAAAGAAAGAATTGTTGGTGCCGAAACATCTTAAAGTAGGTGCCGAAACGTCTTAATAATAAAGTGCCGAAACGTCTTGGTGCCGAAAAGTCCTGCACCCCAAATAGTAACGTATGTATCTTATTGTCATCATTACATACTCATGAAATACAATGCCATTTATTTAACATTAAATGTTTCTTATTAGTTAAATTTGGCATTCGCGCAGATATAGTTGTTTTTGCATATGATTAAAGACCCAAAAAAACACCGTAGGGTTGCTCCACGGATCACTGAATGTGGGCGGAGCTTATCCATGGTCAATGTTATTTACCTGGCCAAGAGATCGGTTGTTGTGTATATTTTTATGATATACACAGGGAATTTCTCAGGTTATTACAAATTATGCTTAGTGTCTTGATTTGTGCAAAAAAATTTTAAAATTTCTACCTACATGCATACCGCATTTCTATTTCCCGTAAACCTTCAAACTTGGTCATATTTATGTATTGCAAATGACAGGTTTAGCCCATTTCTAAACCTTTGCTTTTTATAACTTCTAATTAAATTGTTATTATATATCGTATATAAATAATTTCCTAAATATAATATTACCCGGCGTTTCCGGGCACTTCCTGGTGTCCTGGGAGTTCGCTGTGTCGTGGGTGTAGTAGGTAAAATATCCATGTTTCGAGAGAATGAATAAATCCCAAGTAGATCTGTGTACATGTACAACCAAATGAAGAATGATCAAGATACCCCTCAATATGGGCCGTCTGTAGGGTTTCTGTAGCTGCAGTGTTTGCGTAATGGTGGTATCCCAAACAGAAGCTGACACGAAGTCTACCCCCCCTCCTCTCTCTCTCTCTCTCTCTCTCTCTCTCTCTCTCTCTCTCTCTCTCTCTCTCTCTCTCTCTCTCTCTCTCTTTAGGGTTTCTGTGGACGTGGTGTTTGTGTAACGATGGCATCCCAAACAGAAGCTGACACGAAGTCTACACCCCCTCCTCTCTCTCTCTTTAGGGTTTCTGTGGACGTAGTGTATGTGTAACGATGGTATCCCAAACAGAAGCTGACACATAGCTAGTCTACACCCCCATTTCTCTCTCTCCCTTACTCTCAATCATTGACTAAATGAGTAATTATTGTCATACGTATGCAACACTATTGCCATGTCATATTATTTCATCTATATTATTGCTACAGTTTTACACATTTCTCTCTCTCTCTTTATAAATATAAAACCGTAATAAATTATAAATAGAAATATCTCAATAACTCTCTCTATAAATATAAAGCCGTGATAAATTTTAAATAGAAATATCTCAGTAACTCTCTCTCTCTCTCTCTCTCTCTCTCTCTCTCTCTCTCTCTCTCAATATAAAGCCGTGATGAATTATAAATAGAAATATCTCAATAACTTATTTATGCTTTTTTATGCGCCAAGCGTAGCTTGAGCGCTTATTGCCGCCAGTTGGATTTTGCTTTCGTCATCATGTTTCCGGTTTATCGCCTCCTATAGGCGAATTTATGCATCGCTGTAGTCAAGTCGTGTTTAAAGTAGTCGTAATTTTGCAACCGATCTAGCACGGGGATAACATTCATATCTGCAGTTGCATCCCGCCCCCCCCCCTCCCCCCCCCCCCCCCCCCCCCCCCGGAAATACAGTTTGTTGAACAGTGAATAAAATATGAACAAAAAGGGTAATATTTTTGTCCTCATTTTTTGGGAAAGTCAGACACAGATGCAGGTCATTCTTCAGTTAAAATTCCCATTTGAATCTGCGTCTGTAATAATTAAAGTGATTCAAAATCTAAAATTGAATAAGAATATGTATATGAAACCGTTTTAGCTAGGGTGCCTTTGCATTGTTACCTTTGCATGGCGCTTAGAGGCCAGGAAAATCAATTTGCATGGTGCAATCTATAATTAGAAACCACGTCATTAAGCTATACACGAATCAGTAGGGTTTTCCACGTGTGTTTTGGCTGCTGTTCCGACTCAGTAAAATTTTTGTCCGACGCTGCAAAAATGTGTGCAACACAGTAAAAAAATTAACTGATCCTCGTCCATTGTGAACGAGAAAGAATTTGTGCACGATTATGCTTTGGCAGCGAAGGACAGAGATCGGTGTCTCAGAAGGATGATATTGCGTAACTGCGTACACCTTCCCCGATCATATATATAAGTCAGTCATGCAGAAATTTAGAGGATGCAACGGTGTAACTTAAGCTTACTTTATAATTCCTAAACGACCAAGATATTCTTCAGAATCATCGTCAACACAATCAAATTTGATTTCGTGAATTTAGTTTCAAAAATGAGACAAAAATAATAGTCTTGGGACAAGGAAAAGATAAAAGGTACAACATTATATTATATTATATTATGGAAGACAATACCCCGGTTTCAAGTATTCAAAACACCGCGTGGAATTTTACGAGGGCTGTATACTGAAATACATATGTTTAGAACAAGTGTTAGATAAACATTGCCATTGTGTCAAGCATGAATGTGAAATCGTTTGCGGTCCACAGCACGCTACATACAACGAAAAGTAATCGTGTTTTCAATTTCTTTGTACTTCAAACAAACAATTGACAATGACATGCATATGCTACATGTATTTCCGAACGTAAAAATGATGAAGAAGGGGGAGGGGCATGGATGTACTGTCGTTTTTCCCTGTCCCCATGTTTTGTTTTCGCTGAACGATCTTTTCATATAAAAAAGATGCATTTAGTTTTTTGGTGAGATGCCTCTTCATTATTTCTAACAGCGGTTTGAACATTACCGTTTGAAAATTACTTTTGTAACTTTTCAGTGCCTAGTTTGGGATTCTCATTTAGCTGCATTTACATGTTGTAAATTTTGCATTTTTATTGCGAGTCACTTCTGTTACGTTTTTTTTTTCATATTAGAACTCCTACACAAGCTTTGAATCTTGTAGTGTTTTGCTAAGGTTATTAGCATTTTCATATAAAGAACTGTTTTATAAAATTAAAACAATAGCAATGTGTATTATGTCTCATTCAGACAAACGGATGAGTCTCCTTTGCAATATGAATATGAGCTTTTACACAAGAAGTGTAATACACACAAATTGATGAGTACAGCGTTTAATGTACCTGTGTACAAACTCTTGGGGTTTTTTTTCGTTGTTTTTTTTTTTTTTTTTTTTTAGATTTACGTATAACAAACAATCACTACAATTGCTAAATGTAAATCCATGCTTATATGTTAGTCTAATTCATCATCATATTTGAATTAGTATATCCCCTTGCACTAACTTTCATGTTAAAAATGAGCTATCTCCACTCTTGTTGATGACGCAGCATTCAGTTTCAAAGTAATATTGCACATGTATGATGAACATCTTTTCTAAATAACTTCCAAAATTTTGTTTTCAGTTATACATGTATTTATCGGACTTATTTGGAATCAGATTCTCTCCAACCTGATTTTGAATTGAAAATAACTTCATTATTGATTACCAAAAAAAATTCCACTTTCATGGTTTGATTGCTATTTACAGATAATTATGCACTGGATTCTGTAGTACAAGTCATACAGATGCATGTTTATCTGTGTATTTAAATGATTTCTGGTAAGGTAATGAAATGGATGTAAAGCGTTTCATAATCCTGTATTATTGGTGTGTTTTGACATGTGGCATTTGTTAGTGTATGTGCATGTGTAATTTTTAGGTCACCTGAATTCATTCAGGTGACCTGTTGCTATCTGTTTTTGTCCGTCGTCGTTCGTCGTGCGTCGTGCGTTAACATTTGAACATTTTCAGCTTCTTCTCTGAAACCCCTGAACCAATTTTGGCATATAGCATCTGTGGGTGAAGGGGAACAAAAATTGTGAAATTCGTGGTCCCTGCCCCCCTGGGGCCTGAGGGGTGGGGCAAAAACCATCAAAATGAGTGTAATTTTAAAAAATCTTCTTCTTTACTCCTGGACATCAAGAAGCCAAACTGTGGGCATAATTATAATGAGCATTGAGCCCTCTACCAAAATTGTGAAATTCATGGCCCCTGGGGCAGGGGTTCTTGTGTTAGAGGGGGGGGGGGGGGGGCTCTATTGGTCATGTAGTGAAAATGGCAAAAACCATCAAAATGAGTGTAATTTTAAAAAATCTTCTTCTTTACTCCTGGACATCAAGAAGCCAAACTGTGGGCATAATTATAATGAGCATTGAGCCCTCTACCAAAATTGTGAAATTCATGGCCCCTGGGCAGCGGTTCTTGGGTTAGGGTGGGGCTCTATTGGTCATATAGTGAAAATGTAGAAATTCTTTGAAAATCTTCTCTGTCTCTGGGTATTAAGTAGACAAACTAATAGCATGGTAATGATGAGCAAGGATACCTCTTTATACCCTCCGCAACAAGTTGTGGGGGGGGGGGGGGTATACTGGAATCGAGTTGTCCGTCTGTAGATGCAATGGTTTCCGGGCTCTAAAGCATTATCCTTTCCACCTACAGTCACCATATCATATATATGGACTACCCATAGGATGAAGATGTTCCCTATCGATTTTAGGGTCCAAAGGTCAAGCGCACTGGACATTGAAGTAGCAATATGGTTTCCGGGCTCTAAAGCGTTATCCTTTCCACCTACAGTCACCATATCAAACATATGGACTACCCATGGGATGAAGATGTTCCCTATCGATTTTGGGGTCAAAGGTCAAGTGCACTGGACATTGAAGTAGCAATATGGTTTCCGGGCTTTAAAGCGTTATCCTTTCCACCTAGTCACCATATCATATATATGGACTACTAATGGGATGAAGATGATCCCTATCGATTTTGGGGTCAAAAGGTCAAAGGTCAAGCGCACTGGACATTGAAGTAGCAATATGGTTTCCGGGCTCTAAAGCGTTATCCTTTCCACCTACAGTCACCATATCATATATATGGACTACTAATGGGATGAAGATGATCCCTATCGATTTTGGGGTCAAAATGTCAAAGGTCACGCGCACTGGACATTGAAGTAGTAATATGGTTTCCGGGCTCTAAAGCGTTATCCTTTCCACCTACAGTCACCATATCATATATATGGACTACTAATGGGATGAAGATGATCCCTATCGATTTTGGGGTCAAAATGTCAAAGGTCACGCGCACTGGACATTGAAGTAGTAATGTGGTTTCCGGGCTCTAAAGCGTTATCCTTTCCACCTACAGTCACCATATCATACATATGGACTACCCATGGGATGAAGATGTTCCCTATCGACTTTGGGGTCAAAAGGTCAAAGGTCATGCGCACTGGACATCGAAGTAGCAACACTCAGAAAAGAGGTAGTTTATACCTATTACCAACACCCTTTGGGAGATTGGGGTAAGCGGGGGGTATTCTTAGTGAGCATTGCTCACAGTACCTCTTGTTAAAAATTGTGAAATTCATGGCCCTTGGATCAGGGGTTCTGGTGCTAGGGTGGGGCTCTATAAGTCATATAGTGAAAATGCATTATTTCTTTGAAAATCTTCTTCTCTGTCCTTGGGTATTAAGTAGACAAACCAATAGCATGATTATGATGAGCAAGGATGCCTCTTTCAAAATTGTGAAATTTATGGCCCCTGGGTCAGAGGTTCTGGTATTAGGGTGGGGCCCTATTGATGATATAGTGAAAATGCATTTTATTTCTTTGAAAATCTTCTCTGCTGCTGGGTATTAAGTAGACAAACTAATAGTATGATAATGATGATCAAGGATGCTTCTTTCAAAACTGAAATTTATGGCCCCTGGGTCAGGGGTTCTGGTGCAAAGGCGGGGCTGACCACATAGCTATTCAATGTTTCTTCCATCCAAAAGTAAAATTCTTATATTTAAACACAAACCTAATTCAAACATTGGAAGGTTGTTACATGATACTCAGGTGACCTATAAGGCCCCTGGGCCTCTTGTCTTTTTTGTCCAGTTTGTTTTGTTCCTTTCTATTATAAGTGACTTACATATATGTATCAAACTATTGATTTGTTTCATTTCAGTTGTATTCTAAAGATATTTCATACACTATTTAACTGGAACACAACAGTAGGTTAGTTGCATAATAACAATTGAACACTTTATACCGAAAACTACCATTACAACTGTTTTCACATTTTCTATCAAAAATGTTCTTCTCTATAACATCACATCTGTAAGAGAAAAAAATGCGTAGTCATATAGAGCATTTAATGATCCAGGGACCGGAGCAGAGCGGAACAGAAACCTTTGCCTTGGGAAGATGGGTGGGAGCTAAACAGGGTATACAGTTTTCATTTGTCAAATATTTGAATAACATAGCCTTAAATGCTATTGATTGATTGTATCTTGTTTAACGTTCTTCTCAATAATTTTTAATTCATATGGAGACGTCACCAAGACCGGTGAAGGGCTTCAAATTTAGGCCTATGCTCGGCGCTTACGGCCATTGAGCAGTGAAGGTTCTTTAGCGTGCCACACCTACTGTGACACGGGACATCCATTTTAAAGGCCATCTCCGAGGACCCGTGACATTCACACCTGATGCCGAGAGTTTGGTGATGGAACTGTCACTACCTGTTTAACGAACTAAGTCAGTCGCGGCCGGGATTCGAACCCCGACCGTCCGTATACAGAGCGAACACTTTACCTCTGGACCACCGCAGCGGTGATAATGCTATTGATACTAAATTCTGATAATAGATATTTAATAAGAACAGGTGTCTTTTACCAAAATTGTAAATTTCATGATCCAAGGACAGGGTTTTAGTTTAGTGTGGGATCAAAATTATCATAGTGACCATTGTTTTAACAACATCATATAAAATTTATATTTCAACGTGTTGAAAAGTTTCAGGACATTGCTTCCAATCCATGAATTCATGAAGTCAGCTTAGCGCTTTTCAGTACTTTCAGTACTTTGATTTTTTTTTTTACTATTGTTTGATTTCTGATTGTGTAATTTATAATCCATGTGGTATCTCAAACAGAAGCATTTTTTAAAACTACTGTAACAGTTTTACGCATGGGTAATATAACCATTATACATGTTGATGTGCTGCGCCAATAAAGAATTGTTCATGTTTTTGTAAATATAAAGCCACAATAAATCATTGATAGAAAATATTCCAATAACTTATGTTTGTTTGGTTTTGTTTTTTTTATTATTATTGTTTGATTTCTGATTGTTTAATCTATAATACATGTATAAAGATGGAGAGAGAAAATACGATGATAAATTGCATTGTATAGGGGACGTTAGAAATTAAAATATTCTAGGTGCGAGTCAATGCTATCAAAACTCAGGTATACTGGGGCTACCGGTCATCATTAGCCATGATTGTTATCAAAACATCTTTTTCAGGTAGCTGTAGACCACGGTCTCTGCAAACGTCAATCAACCTAAGCTCTATTGTTAAAAGTTTGATTGACCAGCGGCTTATCATTGATCGCGACACAGGTAAAATTTGGGGCCGTTAACTTAAAGTTGGGTCTTTAACACATCAAATCATGAAAGGCTGTTTCTTCATGTAGATATATATGATCATCTGTTGGATGATTCTAAGAAAATAATGCATTATTCTACTTTTACAAAAAAATTGGAAAGCAATTTAAGATCTGCAATTCAACAAGCAAACAAGTTAAGGATAAGGTTGATAATTACATACATTTTGTATCCTATAATGTAAACATTTTTAGTAAAATGTATAGGAAAGGTTTTGTAATGTATGTATTGTTCAGATTAATGAAGGTCACAATTGTTCAAATAGACTGTCTATTTCTTTCGGAATGCTGTCTTTATCTTTCTAATGTCATTTTCATCAATTCTGTAATTTCTCTGTGATTTGCCATATGGTGTTGGGGGCTTTATTATACAGAGAACGTTGGAGAAAGGCACCCAAATGTTATCTTCGTTACGAGGCCAACGGTATTGTTCCTTCGTTTTCTCCATAAATTTAATCTCTATGTCTTGATCATCAATATCAACACTCTCAACAAGTCTAGTCTTTAATTTATCGTGAGGAATGGTCGTGTATAGTGTTGAAAAGTCATAGGTTTTAATGTTATTGATTTGGGGAAAATTCTGTGATTTCAAGTTTACTAAAAGTTCTTTAGAATTTTTTAAAATCCACATTTGATTAACACACTCCTGGCATATATAGTCGCACAGTAAGTTTGAAGTTTCTTCTTCACAGCTGTGAACATTTTCGTGAGGAGCAAAGATAGGGGCTTGGTAGAGCACTTACTGGATCCAGCAATGTATCATTGTTTGTAAGGGTTTTTTTTAATGTAGTTTAGGAATCCAGTAACTCATATTCATTAATATATACGGGCCTAATACTGATAACCCTCAATTTTACGAAAATGTACGAAATATTATTTTGGAATTTGACAATGAATATTTTATTCTATTATTATTTAACCTCACATTAAACCCTTCAATGGATACTTATAACTATTGTGGAATTAATAATCACAAAGCACGTGCTAAAGTTCTAGAAATCATGGACGATCTACAACTTTTAGATTACTACAGAGTGCTAAATCCAGATAAAAAAAAGCTTATACATGGCGGGAAAAAAATCCCTTAAAACAAAATCGCCTTGACTACTTTCTTGTATCTGATAGTTTGTCAAATTTGGTTGAAAACTGTACCATTATGTAGCAATATTCCATTGTCACCTGCATATGGTGTTTATATATCTCAACTAATTCGATATGCAAGACCTTGTTCTGGGTATAGTCAGTTTTTAAATCGAGGTAAGCTACTGACAAACAAGTTGATGGTACAGGGATTTCAACAGTCTCGAATGAAGTCAGCATTTCGCAAATTCTATGGTCGTTATAACGATCTAGTTCGTCAATACAACCTCGCATTGGGTCAAATGCTGTCTGACGTGTTTCATACCGATTGTTAAGCCGTTCTTGGCACACTGATTTTGACTGCGGATAACTCCGTTTACCTGATCAGGATATGGGGCTCACGGCGGGTGTGACCGGTCAACAGGGGATGCTTACTCCTCCTAGGCACCTGACCCCACCTCTGGCTAGGAGGTTATAAAAGTTGGCTCGGGCTCCAGCTCCAACTCTAGCTCGAAAACAAGATTTGGAGTATGGCTCCAAATAATTTTAGGTTATAAAAACTGGCTCAAGCTCTGGCTCCAAATCAGGCTCGAAAGTTGTCTTGAAATTTTGAGCCGGAGCACATACTCGAAATGTGGGTTATAAAACTTTTGAGTAAGGAAATCATACTCCAAATGGAGTATGCCATACTTAAATCTCGAGTAAGCTCAATAGCTTACTTGAGATTTAAAGTATGTACTCAAAGTGTCGTTTGCTTTTATAAAAATGGCTGCATGCCGACAAATGCCAATTAGGAAACGTGCTCCACACAATATCAGAGACAGATCATGCAACCCTTTAGAAGAATTATTTGCAGATGATGTTTTTGCAAGATATATTTTCCTACCACACACCATTATGGATCTCTTGCGTCAGCTGCCAGACATATCATCTCCAACTCAGTGGAACCTTCCAATTCCACCCGTCTTTCAAGTACTAGTAACGCTGAGATTTCTAGGTTGGATTTTACAGCTTTTATAGGGCTTGAAATATGTCCTATGTAGTCATTTTTACTATTTTCTGTCATTTTTAATGTGAAATTGATGAAATAACGCAAATTTTAAGGGTTTTTGGAAAAAAGTAAGTTCTCCCCAAAAAAGTTATTAGATAAATCAAAATTTTGTCATTAATTCTCTGAGAGTAAAAGAAATTCTTGCTTTCTTTTATCGTTTACATTTTTCTAAACAAGATACCATGATTTACCTTAAATTCTATAAGTTTAGGGGGGAGGGTACTATCCCTGAAACGTTCTACTTCCCCACTTAAACGGTGAACGCAAAGCGGAATATTTCGGATTTTACCCTTGATTGTACTTATTTTATAACAAAGGTAGGGAATATATATTTATATATATATATATATATATATATATATATATAAGCACGAAAACCTAACAACACCCTACTTTCATAAAGTGTCGGATCTGAGAAGATACAAGACCAGTAAAGAAATTTATAAAAGCACCGAAAAGGCAGTTAATCAACAGTGTATCATTCTTGTTACCAATGTAGTTTATTGATACTTGTCGTTTTCGTGATGTGTGTTATTTGTTTATGTAATATACGTCTCTTGATAAAGACGAGGGTTTTAAATAACCAACAGTGTCGTGGCCTTTTCAGTGCTTTTATAAAGCACAGAAAATTTCACTTTATTTGGATACCCACTTCCGCCCCTACCCGGGGTTGAACTCACGACCTGCAGAACCAAATCTCCTAGCAGCATGTAACCAGCGCGCTAGACCGCTCGACCATCTAGGCAAGTCAAAAAACTTACTTTCGACGACGCTGGAATTCTCGCCACGCTGTCACACGCTACACGGTCACTGAGAATGGAAATGGGATACAGTTATTTAATGTACATTTAAGAGGATCATACATGATACACATTGCATCGAAATATTTCACACACACACACACACACACACACACACACACACACACACACACACACACACACACACACACATATATATATATATATATTTTCAAAGTCTCTTTTTTGGAAGTAAAATACAGAAAAAACTCTAAACACTTTGTTGAAATATTTCGACCGTGTTACCGGTCTTCTTCAGTCGAAACACGGCTGAAGAAGACCGGTAACACGGTCGAAATATTTCAACAGTGTTTAGTTTTCTCTCTCTCTCTCTCTCTCTCTCTCTCTCTCTCTCTCTCTCTCTCTCTCTCTCTCTCTATATATATATACAGTATATATAATCGATTCGGGAACTGAATGTTCTACAGTTCTGAATACATCTGTATGTCTATTTCTCATGAAATGATCGTAAAAAGGGTGGTATAGGTACCTCGTGTTGATGCCTGAACGCTTCTAAATAGTATAAAAGGTTCATTCCCACGTTACATTTTGTGTAATTCACTATATTGCAACTACATGTACAGTATATCGACCTGAGGAAATAATCTCAGAATTAATGTATGTACGAAATAGTGTCACCATGAATTACATTTAGATTGTGCAATATATATTTGATGCGGATAAAACTGTTTATTGTATACTGAACTACACGTATATTATATGTAGGACAGAAATGTACGAGAAAAAATTACATCTTTATATTAGAGATTGATTGATTGATTGTATCTTGCTTAACGTCTCGCTCGAGAATATTTCACCCATATGGAGACGTCACCAAGACCGGTGAAGGGCTTCAAATTTAAGCCTATGCTCGGCGCTTACGGCCATTGAGCAGTGAGGGTTCTTTAGCGTGCCACACCTACTGTGACACGAGTCATCCGTTTTTAAGGTAATCTCCGAGGACCCGTGACATTCACATCTTATGCCGAGCGTTTGGCGATGGAACTGTCACTACCTGTTTTTAACGACTTAGGTCTGTCGCGGCCGGGATTCGAACCCCGGCCTTCCGCATGCGGGGCAAACGCTCCAACCTCTCTGTTTCAAAAGTTGGGGAAAGGAGTAAATACATTTATTGACAATGTCTTTCATAAAGTTAAACATAGGCGTAAAATAATCATGAAATACTTGTCAAATCAGTTTGACATTTTGGCACGATTGTGCATTGAAATGTAGCATCAAGTTACTTTTTTAAGATAGCAGGGGGGGGGGGGGGGGGGGGGGACTTAAGGAAAAACGATGACTTGTGTAAAATTCTTGTGAAGTGAGACAAAATAATAATAATAGTAAATTGTGCTTTTACCCAACCTTGTAAATGCAAAAATGATAATTTGGGGGGGGGGGGGGGGGAGGATTGTTGGGGGATGTGAGGTATTTATTGATTGTCATAAACTGCCTAATTTTTGTACATGTACCAGCACTCATCCTGTGTAACGTGTGCATGTATAAGGGTTGAATTCATAACTGCAGGTTCTTACATTCTTCTCTCATTCAGAACTAACACCCCCCCCCCCCCCACTTTTAAACCAAACAATAATTATGTTTTGTAATATAATGAAAATGATTTATTCTATTTTGGTGAGTGATTTGCAATTTTCCTTGAATTTTCAGTTGATAATCCTGACATTTGAACTCTATAAATTCAATTTTTGATATAAGAAAATTAAAGTTTACTTACGCACACGTTCCTTTTTCATTTTTGCCTTGCTATGAAGATCGATCCTTTCACTTTGGTGTAACGGCGATTTGTGAACGGTGAACGCAAAACTGTAAACGGAGAGCGAACGGGAAAATGGTAAAGTATCTAATGGACACAGACTACCAATTATTTTGCTATACATTCCTTTATAACATAAAAATTAATATAAAAAATTCCACCGCCTCAACTTACCTGAAATTTGACACAGACTTAGAGCAATTCAGGTCCAAAAATATTGGTGAATTTCAGGAAAATCCACCGCACACAAGTCCTGTTATGACACCGCAAGTAACCCCTATCCTGCATATTTCCCTTTCCCTTTGAGAAGCAGATAAACAATGGCCTATTTACACCCTTCCTACTACACACTTAAGAGCAGAATTTCCCATTATTATCAAAAAAAAATTTTCCAGACCCTCTTCTTTCCATCTATGCCCTATAATAAACACAAATCCACCCCACATACAAATCCCAGGAATTTTTAAGAAAAAAACTCTATTTATAAACGGGCACTACAATGAAATAGGGGTAAAATTAGTAGCCTGTAACCTAATGTTTCAGGGATTGTAAATCCGCCACTGGCTATACAGCTCTGCAGACGATAGCGAAATTTTATGTTGTAAATGTCTATGATATATACATGATACACAGTAAAAATGGTAATAAACATGCATATATATATATATATATAGCCCTTTATATTTACAGAAATTACATCTAATTCAACGAATATTTCTTTTTAAAAAACATTTAGAACGTTTTAGCAAAGTACTGGCACTAAATAACTCTTATAAGGATTGGAATATTGCTGTGAACTGCCGTCAAAATAAACACATGGGCGCCGCCATTACGGAAGAAGTCTAAAAAAGGCCGCTTGTGCAATTAAAAATAGTTTTGAGTACGAGCTCGAAAACTGGAGTAAGTACTCCTAGGAGTACATACTCGGAATGTTTTATAACCTTAGAATCTGACCACGTACTCCTAGGAGTATGATTTTGAATTCGAGCTAGAGTTGGAGCTGGAGCCCGAGTCAACTTTTATAACCTCCTAGCCTGGTGTGTCCAGGGGTCCGTGTTTGCCCAACTGTCTATTTTGTATTGCTTGTAGGAGTTATGAGATTGATCACTGTTCGTTATCTTCACCTTGCACCATAAAGCCAGGATATAGATCTGATCATTCTGTTGTTATTCTTGAATTAAAATTTAATCCTTTTACAAGAGGGTGTGGCCTTTGGAAATTTAATATAAATTTATTAACAGACAAAAAATATGTTATGAAGGTCAAAGAAACTATTCAATCTGTTACTAGCCAATATTTGGATAATATAAATTTTCAGTGCAAAAAAGTCGTGTTTAGTGTTATCCAAAGACTCATTTATTGTCGCAGTATCAAGTCGTGTTTACATGTTAGTGTTATTCAAACTTTTTGATCACGGTGTAAAAGACGATGCATATTATTCGCCATTTATCACCATTCAACTTCAAATAAGTACAAAAATAATACTTATGAGTGAATTCCCAAAATATTGGGAGCAAGATGAGGGTTTTTATTTGACAAATACATCTACTTTTGGCTTTAAATAGGGGTTAATGTGCCTGATATAGATCTGGTTATCAAATGGGGAGAACTAATGTCTATTGAGGAGTTCATGCAAGAATCTGGGAGGGGTGGTCAAGATGGTAGGGAAGCCATGTTTGTATTGTGTTATGGAATTATTGATTGATTGATGTTTTCCGCCAAACTCAACAATTTTTCAGTTAAGTGGTGGCGCCCAGTTGTTTTTTTTTTCTCTTTCTTTTTTTGGTGGAAGAGAGCACCCAGTTACAGTCTACCTTGAAGGAGACCACCGACCTTCCGAAAGTAAACTGGAAAAATTTCTCACCGGCGCGACCGGGATTCCAACCCGCGCCGACCAAAGGTGAGAGGCCGTGTGATTTTGAGCGCGATGCTCTAACCACTCGGCGCCTTTATTTGAGGAACCAACTAAGAAGGCACGAAAGTACAAGTTCGAATAGTTGACACCAAATATGATCCTTTTGAAACACAAAGATTTTCAAATGTTTGCGGTTTTTGTGCAGTGAACAATGTCATACGAGATTTCTCTGCATCTTTCGCCATTGAACAGAATTACTGATGCACCCTGGGTAAACATGTTGATCAACCCCTCTTACGGCGTTAGTCAAAGAGGAGAAGCTATGCGTGACAGAGAAGGCTTCTACAGTGTTGGAAGTTGTTCGTTCAGCTCTGCGAAGTAATCATGGTTTTGAAATGATCGACCTGCGCCCACAGAGTATTCTTGGACTCGCATCCACCGATGTTGGAAACACGGTTGAAAATACTTTGCTAAATTCTTCTCAGGAAGATAATATTAAATCCTCTCACCAAAAACACTGGATACCAGTCAAAGAAATTAATGGGAGGTTTTTGTTGAGGGATACTAACAAATCGCAACCAAGATACTTGAAAGGAAATCCTCACACCGATATGCCATGGAGAGGTGTTTTCATTTGAAATGATCCTATAGCCAGGCAGATATGGAGAGGTGACCTTAATTTTTTTTCTGATAAATGATAAAATTTGTATTATAGTACAGGAGAGGAGAAAATCTATGGTTGGACCGGGAATCGAACCCGGGACCCCTGCATTACCAGTAAGGTAATCTAACCACTGAGCTATCAAAGCACGGTCCATATAGCCCTAACTATTATATACTACTCAAAATTTGATAAGGATCACTAGGTTATATGTGTGTAATTTACCACTAACATAACAAAAGACATAAATTTGACTCAGAAACGTGTTTACTCAGGTTATGAATGACAATTCATGAACGGCATGAACTTTTATCAATACGGAATGCTTGAAATCTGATAACAACACCAAAAGGCATTTCATTACAAAAAGTTAACAGCAAACCAGAGAAAGAATTAAACAGTTTTTGGGGATAGTCCATCATTACACTTAGTCGATAAAGTGTTCATACCGGATATGACCTCCCCTTGCAACAATGACGGCTTGACAACGTGGAGCCATGCTGTCAATAAGCACCCGGATGTTTACAGTGGGAAGGTTGTTCCACTCTTCCACGAGGGTGTTTCCGAGCTCTGCCAAAGTCGTGGGTTGTGCTCTACGGCGTGAATGGGCAACCTGCAGCATGTTCCATACATGCTCAATCGAGTTCAAGTCCGGCGAGCGCGCTGGCCATTCCATACGGACAATTGTCTCCTGCTGAAGGTACTGCTCCACCACCCCTGGCGCGATGAGGACGGGCGTTATCGTCCATCAGGATGAACTCAGGGTCAACAGCAACAGCGTAGGGTCTGACGTAAACATCGGGGATCACATCCCGGTACCGCACACCCGTCATTGTTCCTCTCTCTAGGACATGAAGATCTGTTCTTCCATCCCTGCTGATTCCACCCCAGACCATGATAGAACCACCACCGTGATGTTGGCATCATGGAAACGTTCACGTTGTCGTCGCCACACTCAGTGCCTCCTGTCTGTAAAGTCCAAACAATACCTGGACTCATCGGTAAACAGAACTTGAACCCAATCGTTCTGTGTCATGATCTTCAGCCCAGTCCAATCGCTCCCGCCGGTGTCGAACAGTCGGAGGGACTCAAACACATGCCCTTCTCGAGTTGAGACCTGCATTGTAAAGCAGATTCCGTATCGTCTGAGTGGAGACATTCACCCCCAAGGCGTTCAGGAGGTCGTTACGTAGGCTGGTTGCTGTCCAGAAGCGATGGCATCGTGCCTGAAGAGCCATAAAATGGTCTTGGCGTTGTGTTGTCGACCTCTGACGACCACCCCCATGTCGGTGTGCCGTTGTACCAAAAGTTTGCTGTAGGCGTTTGGTGCATTTGCAACGCCACGTTGTGAATAGCCAGCGTCAACCATTCCAATACATCTGCCCAGTTGTTCTGTCGTCAGGCGACGCCTTACACGTTGAGGGGTCATTGTGTTGATAAACGTAGTGTAAACACTCAAGTGAGTTACATCACTCATACTATACACACACTCTGTACAAAACTCACACTATACACACACTCTGTACATCACTCATACTATACACACACACTGTACATCACTCACACTATACACACACTGTACATCACTCATACTATACACACACACTGTACATCACTCACACACTGTACACCACTCACACTATACACACACACACTGTACATCACTCATACTATACACACACACTGTACATCACTCATACTATACACACACACACTGTACATCACTCATACTATACACACACACTGTACATCACTCAAACTATACACACACTGTACAACAGTCACACTATACACGAACTGTACACCACTCATACTACACACACACACTGTACATTACGCACACTATACACCACGGACACTATAAACACACTGTACATCAGTCACACTATACACACACACTCTGTACAACACTCACAGTATATACACACACTATACATCACTCACACTATACACACGCACTGTACACCACTCGCACTATACATACACTCTGTACATCACACACTATACACATACTCTGTACATCACTCATACTATGCAGACACTCTGTACCTCACTCACACTACACACACACTGTACATCATTATACCCCTCGCAACAAGTTGTGGGGGGGTATACTGGAATCGGGTTGTCCGTCTGTCTGTCCGTCCGTCCGTCCGTCTGTAGACGCAATGGTTTCCGGACTCTAAAGCATTATCCTTTCCACCTACCGTCACCATATCATACATATGGACTACCCATGGGATGAAGATGTTCCCTATCGATTTTGGGGTCCAAAGGTCAAGCACACTGGACATCGAAGTAGCAATATGGTTTCCGGGCTCTAAAGCGTTATCCTTTCCACCTACAGTCACCATATCATACATATGGACTACCCATGGGATGAATATGTTCCCTATCGATTTTGGGGTCAAAAGGTCAAAGGTCACGCGCATTGGACATCGAAGTAGCAATATGGTTTCCGGGCTCTAAAGCATTATCCTTTCCACCTACAGTCACCATATCATACATATGGACTACCCATGGGATGAAGATCTTCCTTATCGATTTTGGGGTCAAAAGGTCAAAGGTCACGTGCACTGGACATCGAAGTAGCAATATGGTTTCCGGGCTCTAAAGCATTATCCTTTCCACTTACAGTCACCATATCATACATATGGACTACCCATGGGATGAAGATGTTCCCTATCGATTTTGGGGTAAAAAGATCAAAGGTCAAGCACACTGGACATCGAAGTAGCAATATGGTTTACGGGCTCTAAAGCGTTATCCTTTCCACCTACAGTCACCATATCATACATATGGACTACCCATGGGATGAAGATGTTTCCTATTGATTTTGGGGTAAAAAGATCAAAGGTCAAGCGCACTGGACATCGAAGTAGCAATATGGTTTCCGGGCTCTAAAGCATTATCCTTTCCACCTACAGTCACCATATCATACATATGGACTACCCATGGGATGAAGAGGTTCCCTATCGATTTTGGGGTCAAAAGGTCAAAGGTCACGCGCACTGGACATCGAAGTAGCAATATGGTTCGGTTTGTCATGCCATTTGTTTTTTACACTCAGAAAAGAGGTAGTTTATACCCATTACCAACACCCTTTGGGAGATTGGGGTAAGCGGGGGGTATTCTTAGTGAGCATTGCTCACAGTACCTCTTGTTCACACTATAAACAGTCTGTACAACACTCACATTATACACACACACTGTGCACCACTCACACTATACACACTGTGTACATCACTCACACTATACACACACTGAACATCACTCATACTATACACACACTGTACATCACTCACACTATACACACACTCTGTACATCAATCATACTATACACACACTGTACATCACTCACACTATATACACACTCTGTACATCATTCACACTTTACACACACTGTACATTACTCATACTATACACACACACACTCTGTACATCACTCACACTATACACACACACTCTGAACATCACTCATAGTATACACACACTGTACATCACTCACACTATAAACACACTCTGTACATCAATCATACTATACACACACTGTACATCACTCACACTATATACACACTCTGTACATCATTCACACTTTACACACACTGTACATTACTCATACTATACACACACACACTTTGTACATCACTCACACTATAAACACACTCTGTACATCAATCATACTATACACACACTGTACATCACTCACACTATATACACACACTGTACATCACTCACACTATACACACACTGTACATCACTCATACTATACACACACTGTACATCACTCACACTATACACACACTGTACATCACTCATACTATACAAACACTCTGTACATCACTCACACTTTACACACACTGTACATCACTCATACTATACAAACACACTGTACATCACTCACACTTTACACACACACTGTACATCACTCATACTATACAAACACTCTGTACATCACTCACACTTTACACACACTGTACATCACTCATACTATACAAACACACTGTACATCACTCACACTTTACACAAACACTGTACATCACTCATACTATACACACACTGTACATCACTCACACTATACACACACTCTGTACATCACTCACACGATATAAATATTGTACATAACTCACACTATACACACATTGTACATCAGTCATACTTCACACACACACTGTACACCACTCACACTATACAAACATTGTACATCAGTCACATTACACACACACACACACACACACTGTACATCACTCACACTATACACACAATCTGTACATGACTCATACTATACACACACTCTGTACATCACTCACACTTTACACACTGTATATCACTCACACTATACACACATTGTACATCACTCATACTATGCACACACACACTGTACATTAGTCACACTATATACACAGTGTACATCACTCATACTATACCCACACTGTATATCACTCACAATACACTGTATACCACTCACACTATACACATACACTGTATATCACTCACACTATACACACACTGTGCATCTCTCACACTATACATCACTGATACTATACACACACTGTCCATCATTCACACTTTACACATACTGTACATCACTCACACACTGTACACCACTCACACTATACACACACACACACTTTACATCACTCATACTATACACACACTGTACATCACTCACACTATACACACACTCTGTACATCATTCACACTTTACACACACTGTACATTACTCATACTATACACACGCACACACTCTACATCACTCACATTATACACACACTGTACTTCAGTCACACTATACACACATACTGTACAAACACTCTGTACATCACTCACACTATACACACAATCTGTACATCACTCACACTGTACATCACTCATACTATACAAACACTCTGTACATACCTCACACTTTACATACACTGTACATCACTCATACTATACAAACACTCTGTACATCACTCACAATTTACACACACTGTACATCACTCACTCTATACACACACACTGTACATCACTCACACACTGTACACCACTCACATTATACACACATACTTTACATCACTCATACTATACAAACACACTGTACATAACTCATACTATACACACACTGTACATCACTCGTACTACACACACACACTATCTACATCACTCACATTATACACACACACTGTACATCAGTCATACTACACACACACTGTACATCACACACACTATACACACACTGTACATCACTCATACTATACACACACACTGTACATCACTCACACTATACACACACACTGTACATCACTCATACTATACACACACTGTACATCACTCACACTATACATACACTGTACATCACTCATACTATACAAACACACTGTACATCACTCACACTTTACACACACACTGTACATCACTCATACTATACACACACTGTACATCACTCACACTATACACATACACTGTACATCACTCATACTATACACACACTGTACATCACTCACACTATACACACACTGTACATCACTCATACTATACAAACACACTGTACATCACTCACACTATACACACACACTGTACATCACTCATACTATACACACACTGTACATCACTCACACTATACACACACTGTACATCACTCATACTATACACACACTGTACATCACTCACACTATACACACACTGTACATCACTCATACTATACAAACACTCTGTACATCACTCACACTTTACACACACTATCTACATCACTCACATGATACACTCTACATCACTCACACTATACACACATTGTACACCATTCACACTTTACTCACTCTGTACATCACTCACTCTATACACACACTGTACATCACTCATATTATATACACACACTGTACATCACTCACACAATACAAACACTGTACAGCACTCATACTCTACACACACACTCTGTACATCAAACCCAAACACACACTGTACATAACTCACACTATACACGCACTCTGTACATCACTCACACTATACACACACACTATACATCACTCACACTAAACACACACTGTACATCACTCACACTAAACACACATTGTACATAACTCACAATATACACACACTATGTAGATCACTCATACTATACAAACACTATGTACATACCTCACACTTTACACACACTATACACACTCTGTACATCACTCATACTATACACACATTGTACATCACTCCTACTATGCACACACACATTGTACATTAGTCACACTATATACACAGTGTACATCACTCATACTATACACACACTGTATATCACTCACACTATACACACACACTGTAAATCACTCACAATACACTGTACACCACTCACACCATACACACAATCTGTACATCACTCACACAATACATCACTGATACTATACACACACTCTATACATCATTCACACTTTACACACACTGTACATCACTCATATTATACACAGACTCTGTACATCACTCACAATACACACACACTGTACATCACTCACAATACACACACACTGTACACCACTCACACTATACACACACACTGTATATCACTCACACTTTACACACACTGTACATCACTCACACTATAGACACAATCTGTACATCACTAACACTACACACACACTTTACATCACACATACCATACACACACACTGTGCATCACTCACACTATACATCACTCAAACTATACACACACAATATCTACATCACTCACATGATACACTGTACATCACTCACACTATACACACATTGTACATCATTCACACTTCACTCACTCTATACACACACTGTACATCACTCATATTATACACACACTGTACATCATTCCCAATACACACACACTGTACACCACAAACACTATATACACACACTGTACATCACTCACACAATACACACACTATGCATCTCTTATACTCTACACACACACTCTGTACATCAAACCCAAACACACACTGTACATAACTCACAATATACACACACTATGTAGATCACTCATACTATACACACACTCTGTACATCACTCATAATACACACACTCTGTACATCACTCATACTATACACACTCTCTACATAACTCACAATTTACACACTGTACATCACTCACACTATACACACATTGTACATCACTCATACTATACACACACACAGTACATTATTCACACTTTACACACACTGTACATCACTCATACTACACACACACACTGTACATCACTCACACTTTACACACACTGCACATCACTGATACTATACAAACACTCTGTACATCACTGATACTATACAAACACACTGTACATTATTCACACTATACACACAGTGTACATCACTGATACTATAAACACACTCTGTATATCACTCACACTATACACACACTGTACATCACACACATTATACACAGACTGTACAGCACTCACACTATACGCACAATCTGTACATCACTCACACTATACATCACTGATACTATACAGACACTCTGTACATCGTTCCCACTTTGCACACACTGTAAATCACACATACTATACACACACTCTGTACATCACTAACTTTATACACACACTGTACATCACTCATACTATACACACACTCTGTACATCACTCACACAATACACACACTGTACATCATTCATACTATACACACACACTCTGTGCATCACTCACACAATACACACACTGTTCATCACTCATACTATACACACACTCTGTACATCACTCATACTACATACACACACTGTAGATCACTCATACTATACACAAACGGTATATCACTCAAACTATACACACAGACTCTGTACATCACTCACACTTTACACACACTATACATCACTCAATACACACTCACACACACACACTCTGTACATCACTCCCAGTATGCACACATTGTACATCACTCACACTTTACACACACACTGTACACCACTCACACTCTGTACATCACTCACACAAAACACACACTGTACATAACTCATACTATACACACACACTGTACACCACTCTCACTATACACACACACTTTAAATCACTCACACTATACACACACACTGTATATCACTCATACTATACACACACTGTACATCACTCATACTACACACACACACATACTATCTACATCACTCACATTATACACACTCTGTATATCACTAACACTATACACACACTGTACATCACTCATTCTATACATACACTGTACATCACTCACACTATACACACACACTGTACACCACTCACACTATACACACACACTGTGCATCACTCACACTCTGTACATCACTCATACTATACACACACACTCTGTACATCAAACCCAAACACACACGTACATCACTCACAATATACACACACTATGTAGATCACTCATACTATACACACACTCTGTACATCACTCATAATTCACACACTCTGTACATCACTGATACTATACATACACTGTACATCACCTACACTTTACATCACTGATATTATACACACACACTCTGTACATCACTCACACTATATAGACACTGTACATCACCCACACTATACACACACACTGTACATCACTCATACTATACACACACTGTACATCACTCATACTATACACATACTGTACATCACTCATACTATACACACATTGTATATCATTCACACTTTCAACACACTGTACATCACTCATACTATACACACACACTATACATCACTCACTCTATACACACTGTACATCACTCGTACTATACACACACATTCTGTACATCAAACCCAAACACACACTGTACATCACTGATACTATACACACACTGTACATCACTCATACTATACACACACTGTACATCACTCATACTACACACACACAATGTACACCACTAACACTATTAATTATTGAAATCAACAGTCACCTTAAAAATATTCAAAATGAGATCTGATAAAATAAATATCAAAAGGTGAATATAAACACCATTATGCCCTATTGCAATACTGAAATGAATAGTACAAGTACACAGTAAAGCTTACAAGTCTCGGGAAAATGAATGATCAATGATCCATCTATACAAAAAAATGTTAAAATATGAGGGATGGGAAAACACATAACTTCTTTATACCTACAATTTTCTTATATCCAAGTTCATTATATCGAGCCATTGTGCACCATAAACCTACTGCATAAGACAATAATAGGTCTTCCAACTGACAAACTCTATCCACATTAACTGGTGTCACAATAATTAGGGATGGGGTATGGATATAACTTCCTTGTAACAAAGAATATCTGGTATGCATATAGTAACTGTACCACTTCTTTACATGGGACAATTAAAAAAAAGATGAGACGAGATCATATCTGTGATAAATTCATAAAAGGCCTATGAGCCACATTGCTCACCTGAGTCACCTTGGTCCATATTTATAGATTTTCCCTTTAATATTCAAATGTAACTCTTTGATCCCTTATTGTGGCCCCATCCCACCACCTGAGGCCATGCTTTTAACAAACTTGAATCTGCACTATATCAGGAAGATGTCATGTAAATTTGAACTTTCAGTGACCCCAGTGGTTGTTAAGAAGAACATTTTTAAAGATTTTCCCTACATATTTGAATGCAAAACTTTGATCCTCTATTGTGGCCCCACACTAATCCCGAGGGGGACTTGAATCTGCACTATGTCAGGAAGCTGCCAGGTCAATTTGAACTTTTCTGGCCTGGTGGTTCTTAGAATTTTTTTTCAAGATTTCTTCCTATATCTTCGCATTAAAACTTTGATCCCATACTGTGACCCCACCATACCCCTGGGGACCATGAATTTAACAAATTTAACTTTGAATTTTCTGATCCAGTGGTTCTTGATTATCCCTTCGAAGAGGATATGATCCTTCATTTGAACAAACCTGAATTCCTTTCACCCAAGGATATGATTTGCACTAAGCTGAAATTGGCCAGCTGGTTCTGGAGATGAAGAGTTTTACAATTTGCCAATGTATTTTTGCTTTTTTGCTATGATCTCCCCTTGACGAAAGGTGTTGCCCTTCATTTGAACATGATCAAAGGATGATTGATGCCAAGTTTGGTTAAAGTTGGCCCAGTCGTTCTGGAGAAGTCGAAAATGTGAAAGTTTACAATATAGAGGGACGAATATGTCACTAAATTTGCAACAATACTGAAATGCTAATATTTAGTAATGAAACAGTACAGCATATCTTAATTGTATTAAGCAATTTATTTGGCAAAACAATATGTAATACATTTGAATAAACAAACTTGCTACGTCACAATGTAAAACACATGAAACCAAGAGGCCCATGGGCCACACCTTTCACTTGAGTCATCATGGCCCAAATTTAAAGATTTTCCCTCTATAACATGCAACTTTTTAATCCCCCATTGTGGCCCCATCCCACCCCCTGGGGCCATTACTTTAACATACTTATATATCTGCACTATGTCAGGAAGCTGCCATGTAAATTTGAACTTTTCAGGCCCAGTGGTTCGTGAGAAGATTTTTAAATGACCTCAACCTATTTTTGTGATTATCTCCCTTTAAAGAGAATTTGGCCCTCCATTTTAATAAAGTTGAATCCCCTTTACCCAAGGATGACTTGTACCAAGTTTGATTAAATTTGTTGAATGGTTCTAGAAGAAAAAATATCTTAAGTGAAGATATTTAAAGATTTTATCCATATATTTTCACATGTAAAACTTTGATTCCCAATTGTGGCCCCATCCAGTGTTACGAAGTATCATACATATTAAGATAGACATCATGTATTTAACTTAAAAGACCACATTACACTGTTAAAAAATTTCTCGAGAGCCAGTGCTTCTGTCATTTGTCAGCCACATGCATCAAGGTCGTTTGTGCGCTTGTTGTTAAGTCGAAAATATTTTACGCAGATAGTTTTGGACACGTGGGCTGATATTATTTGATAATATTAAAACTTGGATTCATTATAAACAGAAGCAGCAAATCCGACGAACTAGATTACAAATTGGCATGGCCTAAAAGCAAATACAAATATTTAAGCATTCATGAAAATCTCATTAATTTGGAAAAAATAGATATATTATAAATAAAATAATTTAACATATGTAAAAATTATAACAATTATGTTTATATTCTAACAGAAAATTATTCAAGTCAGTATATAACAGAAAATGATATATATTCATAACAGAAACATAACAATAGCGAATATTCGATCATCAATACATAATAAAGATTTCGATTGTAATGTGGATTAACTCGAATAACTTTTTTCACATTTTGTCATTCTTGACCATTCACTGAACCTTCTTGAAATGAAATTTGAGCGAATATAAAAAAATAAACAAGAAACTCACAGGCCTTATCTGTCACCTGAGTATTAGTTGAAAGGGACATGAAATTTCGGAAAATAAGTTTACAGGTCTGCATATCTACATGTACGCTAAATTCTAAAATTTAGCACAAGATGTGTTATTAAAACTTAAATGTCAATGAAAGTGCCTATACCGATGAAATATGATAAAATATAATTATGCAACATTGACATGATATGACAAATTTGGACCTGTCCTAGAGTCAAAACCCAAGGTTGCAAAATTCACAATTTTGGTACATCCCTTCCATAAATATGCATTTAGTTTTTATAACATATCAGCAAACTTAAAGAAGTCTTTCTAATGATAAAGACAATAATCACTTTAATAATTTTGGCCCACCCTGGAATAAAATTTGTACAATTTATGTCACATTTGCCCAAAAGATGCTCCATACCAAATTTGAAAAGAATTGGAATGGAAGTTATCAAGAAGTTATAAATGTCTTATTGTTCACACATTTAACCACTGACCATTTTGCCCCACCCTGATACCAAAACCCCTACCACTGGAATCATGAAATTTACAATTTGGGCACAGGACTACTTGCTCATTCTAAATATCCATTTAGTTTCAATTTAGTATGAATAACACTAAAGAAAATGTTATTTAAACATTTTACACATAAATACTATATACCAAGTTTGGCCATGCTCAGGGGTCAAAACCTCTACCCTGGGGATCATGAAATTTACAATTTTGGTAGAGGCCCCAATGCTCTACATCACAATGCATTCAGTTTTTCTTAGAGAAATGCATTTGTATAGAAGAAGATTTCTGAAAATAAGTCACTTTTGGCAGTTTTTATCCCACCCTAAGGCCCCAGTGGGACAGGTGTCCTGAAATTTACAATTTATTTCCCCTTTGTCCCCAAGATGCTTCATATCAAATTTGAAAAGAACTGATTAGTAGTTATCAAGAGTAGTTAACACACGACGCACGATGACAGACAACAACCAATTGCAATAGGTCACCTAAAAAAGGAATCAATCAATGAAAAACAAGAGGCCCATGGGCTGTAACAGTCACACGAGTACAATGCTGTTACATCCCTATCACTGGTGTGGCTTAACAATATATTGTTATCAGATGGAGATCTCAAGATAGAAGAATATTTTTGTTGTTCTGAGGAAGGGAATGATCTAAGCACACTACATGTAGCCTTGCTCATCTTAATTATGCACTCTATCTTGCCTCCTAGATGCCCAAGACTAGAGACGTGTATTCTTTAAGAATTTATACATTTCCACTGTATGGTCAAGGCTCTGAAAAAAAGTTGAAAATGTTTTAGAGATTATTAGTAGTTACACATGACAATGGATTACAATATGTCACATGGTGAGGCAGGTGCTTATTTTATGATTTCAAAACTTAACACAACTGTTAACAGGTACGACCTAACATAGAGAGAAAGTTCCAAACATTTCTGCAAATGTGTAACCCTTTACAGATTATATATGTATATATATGTCTACAAGACTGGTCAGATTTCTACAATAAATAATTTGTGCAGTTTACAAAACATAAAGGCTTATTTATGTATAATGTAGGTTACAAAACAATTCCAAATTGATACTGAGGGACATCTGGATTATTCCAGTCAAGATCCTGTAAAATCTTCAGATATTGGGGAACATCTGGATCATTCTAGTCTTACACCAACAGTGATTGGGAAGGCCATGCGCCCTAGTCCCATTCAGGTGAAAATTGGCGCATTAAATTATTTAATTCATGCGCCAAAGTGTGCATTCATTATCGATTATAACTTACGTTTTTTTCTCTAGAAGTGAATTGGGTAGGACTTATTTTTTGTACTTTCATTTTTCATTCCTATATGTATTCTGATACACTGAATCGATACGTACAAATCAAAATAGATAACCAATAAACTATCTCCTCTTACACCACGTCTCATCACCTCTTCTTACATGCTTATTCTTTAGCGTTTAAGCTTCGGAAGTCCAAGGACATATATAGAACAGAAAGTGAAGAAGAAAAATACTGGAAAAAAACAAAACAACGAGAGACCGTCTTCAAATACCAATACCGATAAAGGCAATTATACCATTGAGAAGGGGACATTAAAACAAAGAAGAAACATTTTGATAAAAAAGTGCCTATATTGATTTCAATCTGATTGAAACCAGATCCTGAGATCCGCTCACTTAGATCGCTACACTAGGATCTGACGTAACCCCATATAGGGTCACGTCCGCATGACCTTTCGTTAAGCCAATCAAATTGACCCTGTCGATTTATACCAACGATAATTTTTCTCCCATGAACCTTTGCGTCATTATTTACGTTAGAGATGCCAAAAAAAAAAAAAAAAAAAATGGCTGCGCATTTGACAGACGACTGCACACCTTTCAAAACATGTGATTTAAACAACGTCTGTTTTCTCTGTGGGTTTTCTTTCATTCAAACGTTAAAAAATCCCGATGGAGTTTGAAAGAAAACATATCGCAGCTAGATGCGACGTCACAATGCACCGTTTACGTCGACTGGCGTTATATTCCTCGCGTTATTTAAGTAAACCATCTTGAAAACTATTCAATTCGTACCCGTCCCTATTCATACATAAATCTGAATTCACAATTAATTTAATTTGGGTATATTTCATATTGTACGTTTTGTTGTTTGAATGAACGGAATAGATTAGGCATTATTGCGAAAGTTTAAAATTCGTTATGCGAGAATATACAAATTTACAGTGTGGAATAAACTTCGTGGGAGAGAGATTACAGCAATTTGTTTACGAATTGTCAGGAACCGCCTAAATAGCCATCATTGCCTGTATGGCGCAATCTGACTGGCTGATAGTTCTCATGAATATTCCAAGCGAAAGGTCATGCGGACATGACCCCCTATGGGGTTACGTCAGATCCTAGTGTAGCGATCTAAGTGAGCGGATTTCAGGATCTGGTTTTAATCAGATTGTATTGATTTAAGACTTTATAAAATTATTCACAATTTTGGTACATCCCTTCCTGCTTTTTTGATAAATAAAATTATGTAAGATTCACATGATATGACAAATTTGGATCTATCCTAGACTCAAAACCCAAGGTTGCAAAATTCACAATTTTGGTACATTCCAGAGCAATTAATCTACTGATACTGTTAGCTAAAAGGTTTATATATATCCATAGATGTCAATATACATTACCAAATGTGAAATCCCTGTTTGAATATATAAAATATTTTAGGTGTATTGACATCTACTCCTCCCACTCATTAGGATTACGAAAAGAAAATGAGATTAAAGAGAGCTTGCAGATCATCTCAAAAATCTTATAAATGTTATAGTTTGTATGTAAAGGTATATATGTATGTGTATTTGTATGTATAAGCAATTTGAAAATTAATATGAATGTTCTCTGTGCATAGATTGAGAATAAAAATATAAAAAACAATTTTTTTTTTATACATCCCTTCCTGTTTTTCCTAAATTTGCACTTAATTTTTATACCATATCAGCAAACTTACAGGATTCTTTCAAATGATAAATACAATAAATCACTGTCATAATTTTGGCTCCACCCTGAAATAAAAACTGTTACCCCCTGGGCAATGGTTTCATGAAATTAACAAATATAGTAAAGGACGAACTACTCCATCTAAATATTTATTTAATTTCATTTAATATCAATTGCACTACAGAAGATATCATTTAAATGTTTTACACATATATACACCATATAATACTAAGTTTAGCCCTACCCTGCAGTCAGAATCTCTACTCCAGGGAACATGACATTTATAATTTTTGTATAGGCCTTTCTGCCCAACTTTACTATATGCATTTAGTTTTTCATACAGAAAAGAAATTGTAGAGTTGAAGATATTTGAAAATTGGTCAATTTATGGCAGTTTTTGCCCCACTCCAAAGGCCCAAGAAGTGCAGGTGTCCCAAAATTTATTATAGGTCCCCCTTGTCCCAAAGATGTTTCATACCAAATTTGAAAAGGATTGGAATGGTAGTTATCAAGAGCATTAAAAATGTTCAATTCAAGTCAGGTGACCTAAAACACTTTGAGATATCGGAGGATTCAAGATATCAAGGTAAAATACTTGAATAATAAGTTGGCACTTCCAAATCACTTCGACATATACATGGTATTTGAGATATTGGTGTTCGAGATATCAAGGTTTAACTGTAGTATACATGTACATATTAAAAACAACTTTTTGGGGCTGCAAATATTTGCCTTTAGATGCAACAATCAGTTCAATCATTTTTTGCAGTTTATTATAATAATTTTTTTTGGTAGACTAAAATAGCATCAAACACATTAACTATACTTACTTCTTCCTTGAGATATGCACCTGATCATACGCCCATCTTGAATAGTCCTTCATGGTTTTGGACACAACCAAGCCAATGCATAAATTCACAAACCTCTGCTCTATCTTCTGCTTTCAGCACGTCAAAAGGTCTAGTATAGTGAATCTTTCCTTCAGTTTTGATTGGTTCTTTCAATTGTATGTTTATAAGATGTTCTTTTGGCATTTTCAGATAGACAAATATTAACTGTCAATTAAAAAAAAATATGTAAAACTACTGAGTAAAAGTCTCAAATCTCATGCAACTAGAAAAATGAATCTTATAAACCTTTCAGTCACACACAAGCACATACCATGACCCTTCTTCAGATCAGACAGGGTACACATATAATCACTCCAACAGGAGATTTAAAGCAATACTAGCTTTCATATAATCACTCCAACAGGAGATTTAAAGCAATACTAGCTGTCATATAATCACTCCAACAGGAGATTTAAAGCAATACTAGCTTTCATATAATCACTCCAACAGGAGATTTAAAGCAATACTAGCTGTCATATAATCACTCCAACAGGAGATTTACAGTAATACTAGCTTTCATATAATCACTCCAACAGAAGATTTAAAGCAATACTAGCTTTCATATTACTGTCGAATTGGTTTTGTTGCAAAATTGAGATTTACTAAATGACAGAAAAAATAAGATTTATAAGCTTTTGTTATTAATATTTGTATTAAAAAACCTACCCATAGGCTCCGAATGAAGGAAAATTATATTATTGTCTTCCCCTACAAAATTGATATCTATATTATGCTATATATTCAATAGAACCGAAATCCTTATTTTGATAAAATCTTAACCTTAATTTTAATTTTATCAATGACTATTGTTAAAGTTACATAGAAAACTATCATAATACCACATTTTTACAACAAAATAATTTTTTAGATTGAGAGCTAATATTACTTTGAGGTGAGTTTTACCCCTTCTAGTTCATCTATACGAGACATGATGTCCATGTATTATATCCCTTTTCCTCAGTAGTTATTCCTCAAGAGCCAATAACATTTCCCCTTCTAAAACTACAATGTTTGACAAAAGAAAACATGATTATTCATTTTGAGGAAGAAGAAAAAACAAAGACATAAAAAAAACAACCTCACCTCTGGTTAGCAGGAACCCGTTTTCTGTGTTACGTTTTCAAAATCCATCCAATTATCGTCCTCCTCCTCCTCATCACTATGAAATAAGACTCTTCATCCGGGGGGGGGGGGGGGGGGGGTTGGGGGGTTGGGGGGGGGGGGGTTCAGGTCTTGAGTTCTTAAAATAACCCCACATATCTTTAATGTCGCACAAATTGTTTCGTGGCGATAGCAAAGACAGATCACTAGTTATAATGTCTAAACAAAGAATTAACAATTCATTTAAATGAATTCGTTCATTTTTGTCATCTTATAAAATAACTTAAAAGACTGTTCAAAGCCAATAATTATTCTGATTTAAGACCCCCTTCCGCATTTTTTTTTTAAAAAGTAGTTAACTTTCCGTTTTACAGAAACCATTAGAAATTGCAGTTTACAGTCCCTACACATATTGAAAATTACCGACACTATATGAACGTTTACACACCGCGGATATCACATTACTGTGTTCTTTAGGAAGGGTCACTCAAAGGTTTCAACGTTTTTTTAAATATATGTGTTGATCCCTCAGTTCATTCATTTTCATCGCATATCGTACTACATAGTTACAAATACATAACAAGCATAATTGCACATCGTAATGCAAAACATCTCTCGATCTGAAATCTAACATCTTATTCCTGATTGGTGGGTTTTCTTCTTTCGTCGCTGTCAGTGCAGTACATCAATGTGACATTTCTTTTCCGTTGTCGTACAGGCCCGTTTCTGTAGAGATAAAATCTGCATTACAACTACCCTTGTGTTGTTACTGTGAAGTTATAGCTTTTAAATCACTTGTCACCGGTAGAAGTTGTTGTATATTTACAAAAAAGGGCTATGGTACGTGGATCATAGGTGTCTGTTTCCGACGGAAATTTTATAATCTGGGTTAAAATGAAAATGTGTTTTTAAACATGTTTTATTAAAATCTTGAAATATGCAAATATATCATTATAGTAAGTCATGGCTAGAGTCATTACGTTGTGTAATATATATGAAATATTTGTACCTTTGATCATTAGCCTCAGAATTAAGGGTTATATCCTTAT
The DNA here is from genome assembly GCF_947568905.1 of Ostrea edulis. Taxonomy (NCBI): domain Eukaryota; kingdom Metazoa; phylum Mollusca; class Bivalvia; order Ostreida; family Ostreidae; genus Ostrea; species Ostrea edulis. Next base: position 28,013,692 of record NC_079171.1, read on the forward strand.
ATTTGACGTGACCTGGATTTCACGAAAGAAAACAAAAACTGATATAGGAACTTGGCCTTTTAAGATTTTGTACAAATTCTGACTGCTCAGATGAATGGAGCACAAATTTTGACAGCTCAAATGAATGAAAACTCAAAGTCAAGTTTGAGATTTTATTTGAAAAATCGAAGTCTGGAATTTAAAGTTCATATTCCACAGGTGATACAATCTTCTCTAGATATTGTTCCGAGTTTCATACTTTACTCTAATGACAGAAACCTTGCAACAAAATACCCTAACCCAATAAAATAAATTTGGGAAGAATAATACTGATGCACATAAGCTTGAATGTCGTTTTGCGTTTCATTAACCCAGTGCAACGTTTGTCAATTTAAAGATGTGAACAATATATCGCCTCTTTTATTGAGCATCGTCTCTTTTATTGAGCATGCGAAGGGGGTTGGACATCTTTTATCAACGTTAGAAATACATAAACAGGTAAAGAGATTGATTGATTGATTGATGTTTTCCGCCACACTCAACAATTTTTCAGTTATCTGGTGGAGCCCAGTTTTTGTTGGTGGAAGAGAGAACCCAGATACATTGTACCTGGGAAGAGACCACCGACCTTCCGAAAGTAAACTGGGAAACTTTCTCACTTACCGACGCGAGCGGGATTCGAGGTACCGGGATTCGAACCCGCACCGACAGAGGTGAGAGGCCGTGTGATTTTGAGCGCGATGCTCTAACCACTCGGTCACGGAGAAAAGACCGTGCATAAAAACTGTTGTATCATAAAGGTGTTCAATTTTTTCCTGTAATTCTTGTAAATATTGTATAATATAATGATTGTCAATGTTTTTAAAAAGTCCTTGCATTAATTGCACATTACCAAAAAGTATATTCCACATGGACGTAAAATCCCTGAGGTGAATCTGTTGCAATGTATGTATAAATAGATAAATTCCACACATTATTGGTTTTGATTGAATATTGTTTAACGTCTCTCTCGAGAATATTTCACTCATATGGAGACGTCACCACTGCCGGTGAAGGGCTGGAAAATTTAGGCCTATGCTCGGCGCTTCCGGCATTTGAGCAGGGAGGGAATTTTATCGTGCCACACCCTCTGTGACACGGAACCTCAGTTTTTGCGGTCTCGTCCAAAGGACCGCCCCATTTAGTCGCCTCTTACGACAAGCATGGGGTACGGATGACCTGTTCTAATCCGGGTCCCCACGGGAATATTGATTTTGATTGGGAACATTAAAATTGTATGATACATAATAGAGAACAGATTTTTGTTTCATTCTCTTGTCAATCGTTAACGATACATTGTCGATTCCTATAAACACATCGTTTTACACGTACGAGCTGACATTCCCTGGATACCACCCTATCTAGCCATCAGTCCCTGCGTACAATTTTATTTTTATCAATGTAGATTTACACATGATCTAACAATTCTGTGCAATTGGTTCTTTTTTGTTGTTGTTTGTTTATTTAATGGTGTAATCTTGATTTCAGAAAATTACGCCATCAGCTATGTACAGGTTTAGATGTACATTTGTTTGTGTATTTGATTGAAAACTGATCGAGACTTGTTTACATAACATTGCTTGTAAAATGGGTACATGTGTATATATATATATATATAGAGAGAGAGAGAGAGAGAGAGAGAGAGAGAGAGATGGAGAGAGAGAGATGGAGCTACATTAGGGGAGATACACTGTACATTGATACGTAGAGACATTCAAATCTCGATATTCGATATCATGTGGATTATTGTCATATTTTTAAAATGTATCCTACTTTAAATGTGTGCTTTGTTAACAGGAAATTGATAATTTGTCAATAAACTGTAAAACAAACTGCCGTGTATTTATTTAGAAATACAGGACTTTCAGAAATGTCATGGAATCATTGTCGTGGACAATGTTACCTTATTTTAAATGTTTACTCTTCGTCCGATCATAATCTTCCATTTTCGTTGATGTTTCATGAAGTGATATACTTGCTTTGATAAATAATTTTTTTAAAAAAGTTTTCAAATGCCCTCTCCGCCACGGCATTGAGCCACATACAAGGATAAAAATGCATGGTATTATATCGACTATAAGTGGCGTCTCTTTGTATATCAAAAAACCTTGGTTGGGAAGGGAAAAAAACCGAAAAAAACAACAACAACATGCACCTCACAATACGCAACATTAAAAGCATACTTGTCACAAGGTTGTTTATGAGTGATCGACCAAATACAATGTTATTTGTTTTAAATTAGTTTCAAATAATAAATGAAGCTCTGAATCGCAGTGTCGGAACGCTCAAAATTATTATTTTTAAATATTAAGATTGCAAGTGTCAGATTAGCGCATTGACTGAAATACCTGCGTTCATTCATTCATGAAAGATAGAATTACCGTCTCCCCTTTATTGAAGCCGTAAACACACCATAAAAGTTTCAATGTTTTGTGGTGTTACGAAAATAGCGTCCTGTGTTTGGGTGGCCATGCCTCCGGGTATAACCCCACGAGACGAAATACGATACACAGTGACCCGGAAGTTTTGGAACCAGTCTCGATATAAACATGCAATTTAGCAGTCACTTCACCTGTGATTTATCTGTTTTAACGAAAGTAAAGTTCATATTAAGTTATGGTTTTCACCAGGTATGTTGATTGCAGGTGTCTTTTGATATAGAGACAACACGATGGACAGGTGATGATATTTAACAGATATATTACAGCTGTAGTTTTCACGTGTGATGCCCCATATTCTGTATTTTCCCCGATGAAATTATTTATGGTGATTTATAATAAGAAATATATTTTTATCTCTTCATGTTACATTTTGAATGTTTTCGGTGTACGCTGTTATGGATTATTAAAGAAGTCAAGTGCTACTATAAAATAAAAAGTTTATAGCACAAAAAATGCACGTAATTTAATATTTAAATCAGACATTGTTTTCTTGTGGAAAATGCAGATGTAGGTGGTACCAAGTGCATCTCAAATAGACATCCCCATAATTATGGCTTTATTACATGATGTACGCATTAAAGGTATTCATCCGTTAACTAGAAACTACACGGGTATTTGTTTATTGTTTTAAATATGATATAATATTCGGGGGGGGGGGGGACGTTTTTCCCACGCTTCTGCCAGGAAAATAAAACAAAACATTCCATTTCAATTCTTTTTTGTCCTTGAGTACATTGTGGTGTAAATCTACAGCGAGTACGTTGCAGTGTAAATCAATCACAGTTTAGAAGTTTGGTAGGGAAGTATTACGGGAAATATTTGGTGAGATAATATGAATCTTGCCTACTGCATGATACGTCACTACACGTTCACATCACTGCAATAGTCACAACCATAATCCACGTCATCGATTATAGTTCAAAATTTTCAAAGTTATGGTCATTTTAACTACACATTCAATTACTCCCTTGATAGTTTGGGAAGGGGGCAATGAAAACTAGGCTATTTATCGAGGTCATATGCATGACCTGCAAATTGTTGTATCGAGGAATGTTAAGTACGGGAAGGTCACGTCTGTATAGTTTTCATTTCAATCAATCTACACCATTTCAGTTCTATATACACGTGTCTGTTTTTATTACTCGCTGTGGATTGCTCTCAGCGACATTATTGTGCTCAAGAAGGCTATTGAGAGAAAATAAAAAGTGAAAGAATAATGGTGCAATATTGTTTTTCTAATAAGAACAATATCATACATATAGACTACCCATAGGACGAAGATGTTCTCTATCGAATTTGGGGTCAATAGGTCAAACGCACTGGACATCGAAGTAGCAATATAGTTTCCGGGCTCTAAACCGTTATTCTTTCCACCTACAGTCACCATATCATACATATGGACTACCCATGGGACGAAGATGTTCCTCATCGATTTTGGGGACAAAAGGTCAAAGGTCAGACACACTCGTAGAGGAAAGTTTACCCAGGGTTTTGTTATGCCCTTTCTTTTTTTACACTCAGGAAAGAGGTAATTTGTATCTATGAACAACACCCTTTGTGAGATTGGAGTAAGCGGAGGGTATTCTTACTGAGCATTGTTCACTGTACCGCTTGTTATATCAGTTGACACAAAACGTGATATGCATATACTCAATAAGTATCAGTGAACCTTGCGGGCCTCCGTGGCCGGGTGGTTAGACTATCGCGCTCAAAATCACACAGCCTTTCACCTCTGTCAGCGCGAGTGAATCCCGCTCGCACCGGTAAGTGAGAAAGTTTCCCAGTTTACTTTCGGAAGGTCGGTGGTCTCTTCCCAGGTACATCGTATCTGGGTTCTCTCTTCCGGAAACCAATAAAAACTGGGCGTTACCGGATAACTGAAACATTATTGAGTGTGGCGGAAAAACATCAATCAATCCTCTGACCGAAATCGATTCCACCATCATGATCCTGTAGACAAGCTATAAAGAACCTCACAGTAAAAGGTTCATTCGCTCTTGTTCACCATCTTACTGTTATTTTAGTTTCTCATTATTTTGCCAATGTTCATTCATTCATTATCCTTCTCCCATATTTCAGAATTCTATTTTATGCCTCCTATGAGAAGAAACCGTCCAAGCAGTAACAAAATAACCCAACACTGTAATGCAGTTTTGTCGAATATCTCATTTATTGAATGACATAAGGTAAATTGTTAAGTAAAATGTATAGCAAACCATTAAGGGGGATCACCTGAATAAACAATACCTGCTGAAACATGTAGATAGGTGTCAGGTAAAGTGTGATCCCCCTTTGAGATAATATTGTTTTCTTTAATACATTGCAATTTTCATTATGATAGCACGATAAAGATCCATCCCTGCTAAAAGGCCTTACGCGCCAAGCATAGACCATAATGTTTGGTGACCTCTCCATATGAGTGAAATATTCTCGAGCGTCCCGCTCGAGAATATTTCACTCATATGGAGAGGTCACCAAACAATATACGATCAATCAATATATTTCTACTTATTACTACTTAACTAAGCCAAAAATGTATACCAACCCATGAATCCATATTTTATTGTTTGTATCAAGTGTCCAGAAAATATGTGAATTAAATAAAGAAAGAAATGTCATATTATTCGCAAAAGTTGACGAAACGTTGATACCAGTTGCCAGAGATGAACAATTCAAGGTATGAAATAGTAATTAACATGATTTGCAGAAGATGGATAATTTAAGAATTGATATATTTAATGATTTGCAAGAGATGAAAACTCAATGCACGAGTTCAATCCGTCTCTGATTTACAATTAACGGATGAATAATCCACGAAATGACAGTTCATTGGGTTGCAACAGTACAACGCTTTAAAAAGATTATACATTTAATTTTTGAGATATTTTAGATGATGCGATATAATTATTTTTTTAGAACATGCATGGACAACATTTCACACAAAATCACAGGAAATTTTAAAATCCCACCTAAAAGCCCTGATGAGTACAGACAAATTCAATTACGAACGCATTTAATGCCTTCAGAATCTTTATATTCTAAACTGAATATGGTGGTGATGCGAGCTCCAGTTTTCTGTTGGCTATGACAGTTCACGTGGTACATGTGTATGGAAGTCTTTACGAGAAAGCTCTCAGAATGGTGTGAAAGGATAATTTTATTGTGCTAAAAATAATCGGGTCAAAAGGACAACAATAATCCTAGAGGAGAATAAGAACAAATGATATGTATATGCTCACAGGGGATCCCATATTGTTTCACTGAAGGAAGGAGATGGAGAAAATATGTAGCCTGTTCATTAGCGTTATGTAGCTCATAAGTGGATTTATGAAAAATTATTAAGAGCGTGGACTTTTTGCTCCAAGAAGGAGATTTGTCAAACATTTTAATCGTCGTTACAACGATCTAATATGCTATCACAACCTGTCATTGTATAAAATACTTTAAGGCATCGTACTAATTGCGGTCGGTTTTTACACACTGACATCGACTACAGATTACTCCGTTTACCCGACCGAGATATAGGATTAACGGCGGATATGACCGGTCGACAGGAAATGCTTGCTCCTCTTAGGCGCCTGATCTCACCTCTGGAGTAGTTAGTGGTCCGTGTTTGCCCAACTCTCTATTTTGTATTCATTATTAAAGTTATGAGATTCATTACTGTTCCTTATCCTCACATTTCCTTTTATCTATGTTTGTTATCGTCACCTTTCCACCTGCTACATATTGCTTTTCTTGTTCACCTTCAATGCACCAATTCTTCCCTAACAGCATAGGAATCAAACAGAATATATATATATAGTTTGTATCCTTCGTAAACTCCTTTCAGTGCTGTAAAAAAAAATACAGAAAGCTGAAAACTGTTTCTTTTTCTGCGTAATACATACTGATGAATTTAATAGTGGTGTAAAATCATGCCTTTCAATTAGGGATATCCCGACAATAGTGTTTCTTTGTAAAAAATAGATAAAATCGTAAAACCAACTTTATTAATGAAAATAAGAAAGGAATTTCTGGAACATACGGGTATTCTAGCCCTCTCCTGGAAATCCCTGGCACTCACGCTTCGTACGCGTGGACGCCACCTGAAAAATACAGTCTTTCATCGTCTCTTTGCTTCACCATTTTTATAATATGAAAGTACTGTAATTAACATTGTTTTCTCACTTAAATATATTTTTTCACCCACTCGCAACTTCCCCAACCATATCCTTCTCTTTTAAACACACTGAACATAAGTTCATTTTAATTTACGTTTTGCACTGCAGTAACCATTAGGAATCGCAGTATACAGTCCCTGCACACTGACAATTACAAAACTACGAGTATATCATAATTTACATACCGTGGATATGCTACACGACATATTGATGTCTTTTTTAATGTCGGGTCACTGTAAGGTTTCAACGTTTTTGAAACTGATGTGTTGATCCGGAGGGTTGTTTCATTTTCCCGTATCATCACACATCTCAGGGGTAAAGTTACATTTAAGTACCAAGCATAATCACACCGTAATGCGAAACATCTTGCAATTTAAATTCTAATATCTTAATCCTGATTGGTGGATTCTAGTTCTTTCTTCCTGCTTAGCCTCTGTCGATTTAGTAAACCAACTTGTCATTTCTTGTTCCTGGTCGCACATACCCAGTTCTTTAGCTATGAAGTCTGCGGTATATTGCTGCCTTTTGTTGTTCCTCGCCTCTGAAGTTACAGCTTTCTGTAAGTTGGTTATGTTACTTATGTAATACATGTATTTCAAAAATTAGATATTGCAAAACAATGATTGTTTTAATTTATAAAAAGGTGAATAAAGCAACGAAATATAGAATAACTACGTAACGATTTTAGCTTGCTAATACTTTTGGTACCGTTCCAAATGGCGGGCCCCTTTTGTTTTTGCAATACAAGTCTTATTTTTCTGTCTCTTGTACCGAGAGAAGCTCAGACGGGACCTTTGGTCCACCCTCGGAAGCAAAGCTTTAAAGCTAACACTTGTGTGAATACAAAGAAAAAATAATGACAAAATCCGGCAAAGAATACAGATACTATCTACATAATTTCACTGAAATTGTTGTGATCCAAATGGGCGCTGCCATTTTTTTTTTTATTTTGAATTCCAAAAGTGCAAGACTCTGACGTGCAGTTTGTAATTGAAAAACTAATTTTTTTTATGAATGGTGTGTAGTCAAGTGACAAGACTTTTGTCCGTTTCTTTAATTTATTATGCCAAAGGGCAGCAGTGATCTAAAAAGAACAAAGTACAAATCAGTAAACAACATTTATGAATTATGTACAAAGGTATATCGAATGATGGTTGGTGATGTCATAAAGTAACCTAATACATGTAGTTTATTTATGTAATGTGTGCACACAACCTTTGGTCAAACCACTCAACACTAAAGTCATATGCAAGTATATATAGTGTGAGAGTAACACTAAATATAACACATGATACTATTATGTACTCATGATAAAGTGTAAACACTAATACACTCAAACTAGTCAACTTAACATGACATAGATACTGACTCTTATGATATACAATCGTCCTAAGACCTAACTTCAAATCAATAATATACATAGTCGCTACCAACAAGCAGACATCTACATGTATACAGCCAAGAAAAGTAATATACTTATCCATCAACACAATCATCATCAAACTGATATACCATATGGGGGTCACAAGTCAAAGTTTACAAGACAAGCTACTCCCTTATTATTAAGAACAAAGATTACATGAACAAGATGTGTTTGTGAAACACAAATGCCCCCGATAATGGCCAATTCCGAAGATGGCCAATGTCACAAGGGCAAATATCTTGGTACCAGTAGAAAGATCTTGTCAAAAGAAATGATCATGAACAATATTAAAGCTCTAATATTTACCATTTAGAAGTTATGACCAATGTAAAAAAATAAATAAATAAAAGTAGGTCAAATGTGAAGGTCAAAAGGCAACGGAAAGGTCTTGTAACAAGGAATACTCATGTGAAATATCAAAGCTCTATCTCTTATTGTTCAAAAGTTATTAGCAAGGTTAAAGTTTTCAAAAAGTAGGTCAAACTCCAAGGTCACGGGGTCAAAAATGTTGGTACCCACGGAAAGGTCTTGTCACAAGGAATACTCATGTGAAACATCAAAGCTCTATCACTTATTGTTCAAAAGTTATTAGCAAGGTTAAAGTTTTCAAAAAGTAGGTCAAACTCCAAGGTCACGGGGTCAAAAATGTTGGTACCCACGGAAAGGTCTTGTCACAAGGAATACTCATGTGAAACATCAAAGCTCTATCACTTATTGTTCAAAAGTTATTAGCAAGGTTAAAGTTTTCAAAAAGTAGGTCAAACTCCAAGGTCACGGGTAAAACATGTTGGTACCCATGGAAAGGTCTTATCACAAGGAATACTCATGTGAAATATCAAAGCTCTATCAATTACTGTTCAAAAGTTGTTAGCAAGGTTAAAGTTTCAGACAAAATGACAGACAGGACAAAAACAATATGTCCCCCGATCTTCGATCTCGGGGGCATAAAAATGTAAAGAAGATCATAAGTATTTACATATTGTGAAGTCTTATTCATGCATTTTATGCGTTCAATTACCTTTTATGGTGTTCAAATAAAAACAACTAATCGGTAAACAAAGAAAGAAACAGGTAACTGATATCGCCCACTAAAATCAGAACCTCGACCAAGTTCCGAACTGAGGAAACAATAGTTTCGGAATACTACATATGAATTCCACGAGTACATTACAACTCAAAATAAAGTTGGGACATTGACATTCATACCGTTATGCATAACTATAGTTGAAAGGTAAATTATATAATTGCCTACTTCATTGTCCTATCAATTCCGTCAACCTAAATAATCTAACAGAACAACGCACATGCTGCATATGGCGGGAAATTAGTTCACCGAATACACAACTCGGGAAGCAATCATGGAATTCAATTAAATGCACAATTAATATAATTTACATTATTGCAGACAAAGTAACACGTAGCAAATGTACATAATATACACACCTGTATAACAGCAAAGGTTCTTAATAGTATAAAGAAAAAGGCAGAGTAGCGGTGTGGTCTATGCTGCAGCGTGAGGTAAGAATGACGTCTGCCCTCGTCTGCACTATTAACTACATCCGAAAAATATCAAGACAATCACGTTCTGACAAAGTTGGAAATTGATATAAAAAATAATTAATTTGCACTTGTCCACAGGTGAAAGATGAAGGTATGATTATTGTGTCGCCTGCGTTACGCAGTGGCGACATATAGGGATCACTATCCGTCGTCCTGCGTCGTCGTCTGGCGTCGTCGTCGTCACAAAACATTTCTGTCACAATTTTCTCAAGAACCACATGGGGCAACTCCCTGATATTTGGCACAGAGCATCAGTGTGGCCAACTGTATTGTGTAAGACATTTTCGAATCTGTCGCTTATCAACTTCCTGTTTGCCGGGACTTAGAATTTTTTACAGCAAAAACATTTCTGTCACAGTTTTCTCAAGAACCACATGGGGCAACTCCCTGATATTTGGCACAGAGCATCAGTGTGGCCAACTGTATTGTGTAAGACATTTTCGAATCTGTCGCTTATCAACTTCCTATTTGCCGGGACTTAGAATTTTTTACAACAAAAAAATTTCTGTCACAGTTTTCTCAAGAACCACATGGGGCAACTCCCTGATATTTGGCACAGAGCATCAGTGTGGCCAACTGTATTGTGTAAGACATTTTCGAATCTGTCGCTTATCAACTTCCTGTTTGCCGGGACTTAGAATTTTTTACAGCAAAAAAAAAATTCTGTCACAGTTTTCTCAAGAACCACATGGGGCAACTCCCTGATATTTGGCACAGAGCATCAGTGTGGCCAACTGTATTGTGCAAGACATTTTCGAATCTGTCGCTTATCAACTTCCTATTTGCCGGGACTTAGAATTTTTTACAGCAAAAAATTTTTTGTCACAGTTTTCTCAAGAACCACATGGGGCAACTCCCTGATATTTGGCACAGAGCATCAGTGTGGCCAACTGTATTGTGTAAGACATTTTCGAATCTGTCGCTTATCAACTTCCTGTTTGCCGGGACTTAGAATTTTTTACAGCAAAAACATTTCTGTCACAGTTTTCTCAAGAACCACATGGGGCAACTCCCTGATATTTGGCACAGAGCATCAGTGTGGCCAACTGTATTGTGTAAGACATTTTCGAATCTGTCGCTTATCAACTTCCTATTTGCCGGGACTTAGAATTTTTTACAGCAAAAAATTTTTTGTCACAGTTTTCTCAAGAACCACATGGGGCAACTCCCTGATATTTGGCACAGAGCATCAGTGTGGCCAACTGTATTGTGTAAGACATTTTCGAATCTGTCGCTTATCAACTTCCTGTTTGCCGGGACTTAGAATTTTTTACAGCAAAAACATTTCTGTCACAGTTTTCTCAAGAACCACATGGGGCAACTCCCTGATATTTGGCACAGAGCATCAGTGTGGCCAACTGTATTGTGTAAGACATTTTCGAATCTGTCGCTTATCAACTTCCTATTTGCCGGGACTTAGAATTTTTTACAGCAAAAAAATTTCTGTCACAGTTTTCTCAAGAACCACATGGGGCAACTCCCTGATATTTGGCACAGAGCATCAGTGTGGCCAACTGTATTGTGTAAGACATTTTCGAATCTGTCGCTTATCAACTTCCTATTTGCCGGGACTTAGAATTTTTTACAGCAAAAAAATTTCTGTCACAGTTTTCTCAAGAACCACATGGGGCAACTCCCTGATATTTGGCACAGAGCATCAGTGTGGCCAACTGTATTGTGTAAGACATTTTCGAATCTGTCGCTTATCAACTTCCTGTTTGCCGGGACTTAGAATTTTTTACAGCAAAAAAAAATTTCTGTCACAGTTTTCTCAAGAACCACATGGGGCAACTTCCTGATATTTGGCACAGAGCATCACTGTGGCCAACTGTATTGTGTAAGACATTTTCGAATCTGTCGCTTATCAACTTCCTGTTTAGTGACAAAAACCATTTCAATAATTTACTTTTTCAACATTATACGTGATATATTACATATAGAATGAACTAGCAGGCGACACATGTCTTCCGGGGAAGACTTAATACTGCGTTATTGTTACAGATTTTATCAGTAATACAACTAAATAGATGAACTTTAAATCGAAATATGATATTATTTACGCTCACTTTTTACCAATTTAGATTTGTTGGTTGATTTACATATTAATTATAATCAATTGTTTGGTTTTCTTTCTATGCAATCTGGGGAGGGGGTACATTGCATAGTAACCTGTTGAATATATCTATGTTCAGTGACATACAAATCAAGAGCTGCATTCATACAAATATTATTTTGCTTATTCCGCATTTTATCCACTCTATGATATAGATGTTTTGATACCATTGGCATATCTTATTTCAAATCTAAACATTTCACAACACAGAATTATGATTTAAATAAGCATTTAAACTTACATTTTTAATTATTTTAGCGAAACAATACATGGAAATATCTCAACTGCATTTTGATAAATCCCTTGCATATACAGATATATTCTCAGTGAACATTGCTAGATCAATTGTAGCCTGCCACAGTATTTCTCCAGTTATCATAATAATTGAGATTACATGTATTGTTTTCTCATATATGAACCACTGCGTTGCAGTAACTTACAAGACGCAGACAGTAACTATATAGCGGTTTATATGTGAACGGAACTAGCTACACGTATATACCCACAGTGTTCTCTCTCTCTCTCTCTCTCTCTCTCTCTCTCTCTCTCTCTCTCTCTCTCTCTCTCTCTCTCCTGACCTTTCAATTTCAGTCATGATAATTGTTTACGTAATCTTGGAATATACTACACAGTTTTTATTGATACTCTAACATGGTCAACATTGTGCAGGAAAGGTTTAGCTCTTAATATCCTGGACCCAGTTGCACGAAGGTTAATTAACATTTACACAGTTAACTTGTCATTAACTCTTACATTTATATAGGTTTTAACTAGACGTTAATTGTCAGTTAAAATTAACTAACTTTTGTGCAATTTGGCTACATTTAGAAATGCGGAGAAAATCTGATCAGCGATCACAATCTCCGTCGTTCGTCCTTAAACAGGTCAACAAACGTATAACATTTTCTCCGAATGAAATCCATGTATCTGTCTACTGTCAACGCACAAAGCGCGTTGGAAATCACGTGCTTAGTTGTTACACCTCATGTACGCTAAAAAACACGTCCTAACGGCATTTGCACAAAATATTTAATGTTAATAAGGTCGAAAACTATAGCTTTAGTCAAAGTCATAATCGATGTATGTCATAACAATCACATAATCACACTTTTTGTAAACACGCATGAAACTCACTACCAATAACTCACATTAAAATCACTACAATAAATCTTGAAAAGTGTGTCCTTTACGTGCGTTAGTTCGAGTCGCGCAATGACTTCCAAAACGTCAGAATCATGTCCCTTTAAGCACCTTTAAGTGATGTTTCCCCTGAAAATGATGACGTTTTAACATGAACAAATATTCTGAGAATAAGTAATACGCCTCCGATGCCCCTATCCATTCGGCATTGATGGGTGCAACTCGAGAGAATTTAAATTTTGTCTTGTTTGACCTTGAACTGTGAGCTATAAATATTAGTACTAATTCACCATGTTTATCAGCATTGAGTTGGTTCGATGTTTTGTTGTTCATACAGTTGCCTCGTAGTTCTTATCGGAGTTGAAATAGTCTTAGTTAATTCTTTAATTCAATTCATAAACATGTAATATCCTGCATGCCACGTAGTACATTTGATAACCATGATTGTAAATGTAATCAAGAAAACCCAGCACTCCGTCATCGTACGACGTACCGTTTCCATAGTTTCGATGCAGATCAATAAGCATTAAATATGGGTGACTGGTTCTGCAGAAAATACACATCGATATAACATTCATATCTCTATTTCATTGCCTTGTATAGATAACGAACATGTGCAGACTTCGCTCACCGACTGCAGAAAAATACCCGCGTTATTAATTAACAAAAATATATATTTTCATTGGTATGTTCCTTTTCAAACTAATGTTTTGAAATGGGAAATTAATGACGAGATTATTTCTTTAGTCAGCATCTATTCAGATGCCCTACTTTTACAGTCTTTCCATCGCAACACAATCCAGAGGAATATAAAAAAAAAACCGTAACGATATCAAAATTTCATTTTTGACACCTGTCGATTGATTTTTACGATGATCTGTAGTTAGCCACTCTGAAGCTACACTGCACGTTTGTAATGAATTCTCACAAGCGTAACGGGAACAGTTCTAGAACACTAATGGGACAGAGGGACGGATGGAGATAATATAAACCTATAGTCTCCTTCGCTTTAACAAACGAGTAGGGGCCAAATGATTTTGGAATGGGGAGTAAAAGAACATACAAACTGCCACTTTTTCAATTCTTTAGAAGAATGTTAATGCATGTATTTTTAATTCTATTACTAAAGACAATGTAGCACGCGGAAAGAGCTTCACTGCCTACAAATACAATGAACAAGGTGCTAGACAAATTTACACGTGGAGGATAAATGATGGAAAAAAGGATACATGTCATACTTTTAAAGGGAGAAACTTTAGATTCACGACCGATCTTGGAAAGACTTGCAACATACGGTCTTCAGTGATAACATTTAAAGGTGGGTAGACACATTTATTATCAAAACGTAACATCACAATAGCATAATTAACCATGGTTTCGAACCCACTCATGCCATGGCCGCGTCAAACCTAAGACGTAAACATGGGTAGTGATCGCTCCATCGCCAAACGCTCGGCATTTAGAAATTGATCATCACAGGTCAAAGCAAATGGTTGTCAGCATTCGATGCATTATTTTGGTGAACATTTCATCTGAATTAGAAATGTCTCTGAACATGAATCGAATATGAAGATGAACATGAATCTGAAACGAATATAAAACTACAATAATGCATCCCGATCTCGATGCTTAAAACATAAAATTGTTTAATTCCTTAAAATCGCAAATAGATGAATTTTATTCCATTTCCTTATTTAGTGATCTGCCTTTTAGATTTTGTTAGCTAATAGAGTAGTATCTAAATCACTGATATAAGTCTTATGAATGATCGTTGTCCTAAATGAACGCCCCCCCCCCCCCCACTTGAAACTTTTAAAAAGATTGATTCAAATTGGTGCATTTTCGACTGAAATTTTTGTTCCTTCTTCCTTTCATTAATACTCACCACCTCCTTTATAGGTTCGGCTGTGTTAAAAAAAGAGCGGAAAGGGGGTTCCAAATCCTACCCTCTAAATCCGCCACTGGAACGCTATTCAAAAATAACTTTGTTCTTCGAACTGCACAAAGGCAGACATGATTAGACAGGGTAAGGATTTTCAGTCGACCTTGACCTAGTGCTACATGGGACAGACGCTCTTGAAAAAACATGTCGTGTCTTCATGACCCGTGTTTCTTCAAGGCATTGTATGAAAATATTTAAAATCATCAACAGACGATATGAAAAGGAGAAATATATATGTGTGTGTGGTGAAAGGAGAATGGGTGCGTGGTGTTCGAGAGAGAGAGGATGTGTGCGTGGTGTGTGGAAGAGAGGATGTGTGCGTGGTGTCTGAGAGAGAGAGAGAGAGAGAGGATGTGTACGTGTTGTATAAGAGTGGGTATAAATATATGTGGTGTGTGTGTGTGTGTGAGAGAGAGAGGGGGAGTGTGAGAGAATGGGTGTGTGTGAGAGAGAGGATGCGTTTGTGTGTATGAGAGAGGAAGTGTTTATGTGTGAGAGAGGATGTGTTTATGTGTGTGAGAGAGGATGTGTTTGTGTGTGTGAGAGAGGATGTGTTTATGTGTGTGAGAGGATGTGTTTGTGTGTATGAGAGAGGATGTGTTTGTGTGTGAGAGAGGATGTGTTTATGTGTGTGAGAGAGGATGTGTTTATGTGTATGAGAGAGGATGTGTTTATGTGTATGAGAGAGGATGTGTTTGTGTGTATGAGAGGATGTGTTTGTGTGTGTGTGAGAGAGGATGTGTTTGTGTGTGTGTGAGAGAGGATGTGTTTGTGTGTATGAGAGAGGATGTGTTTGTGTGTGTGAGAGAGGATGTGTTTGTGTGTATGAGAGGATGTGTTTGTGTGTGTGAGAGAGGATGTGTTTGTGTGTGTGAGAGAGGATGTGTTTATGTGTGTGAGAGGATGTGTTTGTGTGTATGAGAGGATGTGTTTGTGTGTGTGTGAGAGGATGTGTTTGTGTGTATGAGAGAGGATGTGTTTGTGTGTGTGTGAGAGGATGTGTTTGTGTATATGAGAGAGGAAGTGTTTGTGTGTATGAGAGAGAAAGTGTTTGTGTGTATGAGAAAGGATGTGTTTGTGTGTATGTGAGAGGATATGTTTGTGTGTGTGTGAGAGGATGTGTTTGTGTGTGTGTGAGAGGATGTGTTTGTGTGTATGAGAGAGGATGTGTTTGTGTGTATGAGAGAGGATGTGTTTGTGTGTGTGAGAGAGGATGTGTTTGTGTGTATGTGAGAGGATGTGTTTGTATGTGTGAGAGAGGATGTGTTTGTGTGTGAGAGGAAGTGTTTGTGTGTATGAGAAAGGATGTGTTTGTGTGTGTGAGAGAGGATGTGTTTGTGTGTGTGTGAGAGGATGTGTTTGTGTGTATGAGAGAGGATGTGTTTGTGTGTGTGAGAGAGGAAGTGTTTGTGTATGTGAGAGAGGAAGTGTTTGTGTGTATGAGAAAGGATGTGTTTGTGTGTGTGTGAGAGGATGTGTTTGTGTGTATGAGAGAGGATGTGTTTGTGTGTATGAGAGAGGATGTGTTTGTGTGTATGAGAGAGGATGTGTTTGTGTGTATGAGAGAGAATGTGTTTGTGTGTGTGTGTGAGAGGATGTGTTTGTGTGTATGAGAGAGGATGTGTTTGTGTGTGTGAGAGATGATGTGTTTGTGTGTGTGAGAGAGGATGTGCTTGTGTGTGTGAGAGAGGATGTGTTTGTGTGTGTGAGAGAGGAAGTGTTTGTGTGTATGAGAGAGGATGTGTTTGTGTGTGAGAGAGAGGATGTGTTTGTGTGTGTGTGAGAAAGGATGTGTTTGTGTGTATGTGAGAGGATGTGTTTGTGTGTGTGAGAGAGGATGTGTTTGTGTATGTGAGAGAGGATGTGCTTGTGTGTGTGAGAGAGGATGTGTTTGTGTGTGTGAGAGAGGAAGTGTTTGTGTGTATGAGAGAAGATGTGTTTGTGTGTATGAGAGAGGATGTGTTTGTGTGTGTGAGAGAGGATGTTTGTGTGTGAGAGATTAAGTGTTTGTGTGTATGAGAGAGGATGTGTTTGTGTGTATGAGAGAGGATGTGTTTATGTGTATGAGAGAGGATGTGTTTGTGTGTGAGAGAGGATGTGTTTGTGTGTGAGAGAGAGGATGTGTTTGTGTGTATGAGAGAGGATATGTTTGTGTGTATGAGATAGGATGTGTTTGTGTGTATGAGAGAGGATGTGTTTGTGTGTATGAGAGAGGATGTGTTTGTGTGTGTGAGAGAGGAAGTGTTTGTGTGTATGAGAGAGGATGTGTTTGTGTGTGTGAGAGAGGATGTTTGTGTGTGAGATATTAAGTGTTTGTGTGTATGAGAGATGATGTGTTTGTGTGTATGAGAGAGGATGTGTTTGTGTGTATGAGAGAGGATGTGTTTATGTGTATGAGAGAGGATGTGTTTGTGTGTGAGAGATGATGTGTTTGTGTGTGAGAGAGAGGATGTGTTTGTGTGTATGAGAGAGGATATGTTTGTGTGTATGAGAGAGGATGTGTTTGTGTGTGTGAGAGAGGATGTGTTTGTGTGTATGAAAGAGGATGTGTTTGTGTGTATGTGAGAGAGAGGAGTGTGAGATAATGGATGTGTGTGACAGAGGATTTATTTGTGTGAGAGAGAAAGGTTGTGTTGGTGTTGTGTGTGAGAGAGAGATGATGTGCGTGTCTGTGAAGGAGAGAGGATGTGTGCGTAGAGAAAGAAACAGAGCATGGGTGCGTGGTGAGATATTGGGGTAAAACTTCTGGTTTGGAGAATCGAACACACTTTCTCCGTTCTTCTCCAAACTCCATTATTACACAACTGAATGTATATAAACATGGAATTCTCATCCTGAATGTCACACTAAAAGACTTACTGGTTTTAAACAACTTTCAGTTATGTACGCATTTTTTTTTTAAAAAGGATGATGTGGGGGGACCCCTCCCAATATCCATGCAGTGTTAAGCATATTTTGTATCTCACAAATATTTAAATCTATTAGTAAAATATAATATTTAAACAAATTTAGTTTTTATCATATAAAACCATGAAATTCCCTGACCCAGTAAATTCAGACTCCGGGTATGTAAAAATATTGTAGTAACGTTAACTGTACATTTTCCGCCGTTTACAAATTACTTTATAAATGATCAAATAACTTGTGTTGAAAAATTTATATTTATATTCATGACAGCTGTATATTTCAAAAACAATTTACTTCGTACTGCTGAGGGGACTAAGCGACTATCACATAAATGAAGTGGCGGCCGCCAGATAAATGAAGTGGCCATTGCCAAACAAATTAGGTGGCGTCCTCCAGACTGTGACAGATAATAAGTGGTGGTTGCAAGTTGAATTAAGTGGCGGCCGCCATATGAATTAACTATCTCCAATTTACTGTGTTTCATGGTCATATTCGGAATTTTCTTTCCAATCAGGATCGGGATGCATCATTTTCATATTTATGTTAATCTTCATATTCGATTCATGTTCAGAAACATCTCTATAACACGATATAAGGCTCCCAGCCGGTGTGACCGGTCAACAGGGGATGCTTAGTCCTCTTAGGTATCTAATACCACCTCTAGTGTATCCAGGGATCTATTCTTGTAATATTCTCAATTTTGTATTATCGACATGTATGTGATCTATAAGATAGATCATTGTATGTTATCTTCATTTTTCTTTTATGCCAATGCACTGTATTTTGCAAGATGTGAATGATATAGATTTTGTGTCCTTTGCTTATTCCAGTAAATAATTATTAAACAAATATGCGGATCCTAATGTCAAGACTCCCTTGTGAAAACATTCTTTTTAGAGCAGGTTGCTTAAATATTAATTACATGCTACTCACATGTTACTTACATGATACTTATATGTTACTTACATGGTACTTATATGTTACTTACATGATACTTATATGTTACTTACATGGTACTTGCATGTTATTTACACTACTAATACCTGTATACACTTACAAGTAAATCTTTTTTGTCGTATTTTCGTCTAATTCTTTTAAAAGTTTCAGAATGGTTTTAGTAATGTAAGGTAAGTTTGTTGTAATTTTGAGTAATGTATAATGCTTTAATATACGATCTCATTCTCTACACATTAATGCAAGTTGAAGATAACGAACAGCGATCAATTGCATAACTCCTATAACCAATACAAAACAGAGAGCTCGGCAAACACTGGACACACCAGAGAAATGGTCAGATCGAGGTATCACAATCGCATGTTGTTTAGCTATGTTGAGGGTAAAACTGACATAAATATGGCGGGTAATCTGAGAAATGGGTATTGTTGCCAGCTTTAATAACTTAGTAGAGATTACTTCCGCTTTGGTATAGAAATTCACAAGTTTAATGTCTTTGTTTCACCTCTACTGTAGGAAATATTTCGGGGATGGCAACATTCCGTTATAGCGACGACTCAAACACTTGGCCATTTAGTGTTTACGAAACATACGTCTCGAACATTACTCAAAAAGTAGAATTTCATCTTCAACGGACTGGACGCCGAGTCGACCTTTCTTTCTGGACCACTAACGACTTTGAATTTGAGTTGTGCGAAATAGAAATATATGGTGAGTTCTTACATCTGAATTTATATATCTAACAAGTTCTCGTTTTGAATTGCTGAAATGAAAATCTGTTGTGGTCTACTGCAAACTTTTGCAGTTTAAACCCATTTCAACTTTAATTACTACACAGTTTTAATTAACCAAAGGAAAACTATTTCATGGATGTAATGACCATCTGCATGACTTTTCATCAATGCATTAAAACACGCTGCAAATGTGAAAAAATAAAAGAATGATTTCAATCGCATTTGAGGAACTTGGTTACCCTTGATAAGGTAACACCCTCTTCCTCTAATTAATTAGATGCTACTACTGAGTGTAAAACTTATACGGTACCAATTTTGATGCACCAGATGCGCATTTTGATAAATAATGTCTCTTCAGTGATGCTCAACCGAAATGTTTGAAATCCAAAAGAACAATGAAGTTTTAGAGCTGTTATAGAAAAAAAAAAAAAAAAAAACCAGTATGCCAAAAAAGTGGAGTCAAATTCGCCTAAGGATAAGAGCTATGCGTGAGAGAGATAATCCTTAATTTTGAAATGAATTTCTAAATTTTATAACAGCAATTAAATATACATCCGTATTTTAAGAAATACTTCTACTGAATATTAATTTATTGACTGATTGTATCTTGCTTAACGTCCCTCTCGAAAATATTACACTCATATGGAGACGTCTCCATTGCCGGTGAAGGACTGCAAAATTTAGACCTGTGCTCGGCACTTAAGGTCTTTGAGCAGGGATAGGTCGTTATTGTGGCACATCTGCTGTGACATGGGACCTCGAGTTTTGCGGTATCATCCTAAGGCCCGCGACACTTTATCGCCTCTTACGACAACCAAGGTGTACCAAGGAAGTATTCTAACCCGGTTCCCTACGAGATTATATAATTTTTTGATAAACCATACACATTTAAAGTGTATTCTCTTGATGTACTTTCGAATTGAGTTGTGCAACTGCGACGTGGATATGTTTGGAAACATTTGGGGAGTTTTAGCACGAGTTAGATGTGATTGGAAACGTTTGGCGAGTTTTTAAATGGGTTAAATGTCAGAGGAAACGTTAGGTGTCTTTTAACATGGGTTATATGTGATTGGAAACGCTTGGTGAGTTTTAGCATGGATTAGATAGGATGTGAAATGTTTCGTGAGTTTTAGCATGGGTTATATGTGATTGGAAACGCTTGGTGAGCTTTAGCATGGGTTAGATATTATGTGACATGTTTGGTGAGTTTTAGCATGGGTTAGATGTGATTGGAAACGCTTGGTGAGTTTTAGCATGGATTAGATAGGATGTGAACTGTTTGGTGAGTTTTAGCCTGGGTTATATGTGATTGGAAATGTTTGGTGAGCTTTAGCATGGGTTAGATATTATGTGACATGTTTGGTGAATTTTAACATGGGTTACATGTGATTGGAAACGTTTAATGAGCTTAAGCACTAGTTAGATGTAATAGGAAATGTTTGGTGACTTTTAACATGGATTAGATATGATTGGAAACGCTTGGTGAGTTTTAACACGGGTTAGTAATGATGTGAAATATTTGGCGAGTTTTAGCATAAGTTAGATGTGATTGGAAATGTTGGGTAAGTTTTATCATGGGATACATATGATTGGAAATATTAGGCGAGTATTAGCATGGGTTAGATATGATGCGAAAATGATGTTTGTTAAGCTTTAGTATGGGTTAGATGTGATTGGAAACGTTTGGTGAGTTTTAGCATCGGTTAGATGTTATTGGAAAGGCTTGGTGAGTTTGAACACGGGTTAGTAATGATGTGAAATATTTGGCGAGTTTTAGCATAAGTTAGATGTAATTGGAAACGTTTCGTAAAATTTAGCATCGGTTAGATGTTATTGGAAATGTTTGGTGAGTTTTAGCATCGGTTAGATGTGATTGGAAATGTTTGGTGAGTTTTAGCATCGGTTAGATGTGATTGGAAATGTTTGGTGAGTTTTAGCATCGGTTAGATGTGATTGGAAATGTTTGGTGAGTTTTAGCATCGGTTAGATGTGATTGGAAACGCTTGGTGAGTTTTAGCATCGGTTAGATGTGATTGGAAATGTTTGGTGAGTTTTAGCATCGGTTAGATGTGATTGGAAATGTTTGGTGAGTTTTAGCATCGGTTAGATGTGATTGGAAATGTTTGGTGAATTTTAGCATCGGTTAGATGTGATTGGAAATGTTTGGTGAGTTTTAACATCGGTTAGATGTGATTGGAAATGTTTGATGAGTTTTAGCATCGGTTAGATGTGATTGGAAATGTTTGGTGAGTTTTAGCATCGGTTAGATGTGATTGGAAATGTTTGGTGAGTTTTAGCATCGGTTAGATGTGATTGGAAATATTTGGTGAGTTTTAGCATCGGTTAGATGTGATTGGAAATGTTTGGTGAGTTTTAGCATCGGTTAGATGTGATTGGAAATGTTTGGTGAGTTTTAGCATCGGTTAGATGTGATTGGAAATGTTTGGTGAGTTTTAGCATGGGGTAAATAGATGACAAGTAACTTACAGAATTTCCAGGCTGGTTGGCAACATCTAAATTTTACGTCAGCAAGAATAAAACCACATTTTAATTAACCTATACCAGAGGAAAATGTCTTCCAGCAATGTTCCAGGAATCTTGGTCTTCAATCAGGGTATATGAAAGGCGAAAATAACGAACAGTGATCAATCTCATAACTCCTACAAGCAATACAAAATAGATAGTTGGGCAAACACGGACCCCTGGACACACCAGAGGTGGGATCAGGTGCCTAGGAGGAGTAAGCATCCCCTGTCGACTGGTCACACCCGCCATGAGCCCTATATCCTGTTCAGGTAAACGGAGATATCCGTAGTCAAATTCAGTGTGCCAATAACGTCTTAACAATCGGTATGAAACACGTCAGACAACATTTGACCCAATGATAGGTTGTATTGACGAACTAGATCGTTATAACGACCATAGAATTTGCGAAATGCTGACTTCAATCGAGACTGTTGAAACCCCTGTACCATCAACTTGTTTGTCAGTAGCTTACCTCGATTTAAAAACTGACTATATGCAGAACAAGCTCTATCATATCAAATCAGTTGAGATATATAAACACTATATGCAGGTGATAATGGAATATTACTATATAAATATGGGAAGTTGACGATGGAGAAGCTGAAATCATCCCGTTTGTCATACAGTTGAGTTGTCAGTTTGCCGTTAATGTCTACTTTCAATAAAATATCTAAGTATGAAGCAGAAGTGAACGACTCTGTGGTGTTCTTTATTTCGAGCTCACAGGAATATATACAATCGACATATGAATGAAAGTTATTATTGTTAATAGACAAAACGTCATCGAAATGTCGAATTGAAGGCCACATCGAGAGATTTTTCTTCTCACGTAGAAGTTTCTGATTTAAAGTGAATTTTATAGAAATGATACACGATACCTAAACGGGTAATTCTATATAGTAATAGGTTTGAAACTTGTTGTTTTTACAGCTTATCTCGTATAACACTGAAATATCCAAAATGAATGTTGAACATTTGATTTGCTTTGGGTACGAAGAATAACACACATAAAAAGACAAATGTGATTTGTAAATCCTTTTAGGTTGTGAGTCAGATTATTTTGGATGTGACTGTCAGCCATGTATCAAGGACGACAACTGTAAAGTATGTGACGTAAACAACGGAGAATGCTACGTCTGCAACACTGGTTACAAGGGGCCTAACTGTAGCACAAGTATATAAACTATCGTAAAGTTTGAAATAACACAAAACTGAATTCCTTGTAATCTATAAATTTTTGAATTCAAATTTCAAATTGGACAGAAATGCATCGGTATTTGAAATTATCATTTTGTAGGTACAGGTACCGATGATAAAGTTCAGATGACAGACACACACCTGTATTACAACGATGGAAATTTTGATGTTCACCTGCCTTCCTATCTACTGGTAGATGGAGACACCACACAGCCAAGCTGTATCGATCTCAGATCTTGCCTAAATAGAGCATGTGCTATGAGATTAGAGGTCATGAATACGCCTAACGTCAAAGATGTGCAGCTTTATTTTGATTACAAAGGTTCAGTGTTACGTTTTCAACTCCTCAACCAAAGAGATCGAAACAAGAGGCCCACAGGTCTTACCAGTCACCTGATTATTTATCACAGGCATCACTAGCTCCAAGCGCTACAAAATTTATAATAATCCGCCCTTGAATTAAACCCTCTACACTGGGGTTACGAAATACACCGTGTTGGTGCATACCTTTCCATATTTCCGAAATATGCATTTAGTTTTAATATTATATTTAATAGCAAAATTAAAGAGGTGGTTCAACTGATAAAGACATTTAATCACTATGACAAATTGTTCTCACCCTGGTAGCAAACCCCTTACCCTTGATATCATGAAATTCACAATTTTCATAACCGATGTGCAGTTGTAGAAAATATTGTTATAGACGGTCATTGTTAGTTATTTTCACCTTTCTTTCATTCAGATGAGCCAAAAAAAGCGTGTGCTAAAATGTCTATTCATTATGGCGTCGATGGCCTAGTGGTTAGGCTGTCGGACTCTCGACCGAAAGGTCGTGGGTTCGAGTCCTGGCCGTGGCAGGACTGGCGTTGTGTCCTTGGGAAAGGCACTTTACATGAATTCCCTCACTTCACCCAAGTGTAAAAGGGGTACTTAGCTATAGACATTGAAAGATATTGTTAGAGTGATAGTGTTCTAGCGCCTGTAACGGCAGCTTGCACTGTATGCTTCCCAGGAAGCTGAGGAAGTTCTAGATTGATAAAAGGTCAGCCGGGGTAATAATGTGTTGTAAAGGGCTTTGAGCAGCATACGCTGGAAAAAGCGCTATATAAAACCAATCATTATTATTAGCGGGATGCATCATCTCTGATTGAAGAATGGGACAAAATATACTAAAAGTGGCAGTATTTTCAAAACTCTTCTCTTCTCCTTCACATGTGGGAGGAAAAAAAAACCTTTATAGCCACACAATTAAAAATGTATAAACAAATTTATATTTTTATTCTACTTTTACAGTCACGGGGAACATCTAAGTGATTATAATGTCTGTAATGTCCTCTTCTTCAATTGTGCTATTCCTGGGTCAGGGATGGGAGTTGAAAGGCGAATATTGTCAAAATGATTTATAAAGCTTCAAACTTCCATTGTTTTTTCTTCTGTAAATGAATAGGAATTTGTGTGCAGATTATGAAAGATCATAAATGTGGGCACAAAGGACTCCATATTGAGGCTTCAATGCAAATATGAGACTCCCTGTAC
Source organism: Ostrea edulis (assembly GCF_947568905.1). NCBI lineage: Eukaryota > Metazoa > Mollusca > Bivalvia > Ostreida > Ostreidae > Ostrea > Ostrea edulis. The sequence continues at coordinate 28,038,346 of NC_079171.1, forward strand.
GTGATATGATACTCAGGTGCCCGTTAAGGTCTGTGAGTCTCTTGTTTGTCAATAGCCTGGTTTGATTTAAAAATTCATTATACGAATGAGACAGGATACATTGACAGCATACACAGAAGATGTGTTCAATACTTTCCTGAGGAATGCCTTGAATGTTTGTTTTATTTACGGACTTGTAATTTTCTAAATAATGAGATTAGGCTAGTAAATCTTTGAAACTAATAAGACGTATGGCTATTTAATACCTTAGATACATTTTCATGACGACTGATGTTATGAATTTATGTTATGACGAAGGAATTAAATCTTGGTACAATGTATATGATTTGATGACGGGATAAATTACTGATGATGACCGATAAAGTTTCTTCCATGCCGTTTACAACAGTTTCATGTTAAATTGAGATTTATGAATTTTGTATTCATTATAGGAATATGGCTGAAAGTAATTATCTAATAAAGATGCATACTCCGGTGTGACACCACAGAGTCGTCCACTTCTGCTTCATACTTAGATATTTTATTGAAAGTACACATTAACAGCAAACTAACAAGTCAACTATATGACAGCTTCTTCGTCGTGAAATTCCCATGTGTATGTAGCAATATTCCATTATCACCTGCATACGGTGTTTATATCTCACAAATCATTCGATACGCAAGAGCTTGTTCTGCATAGGGTCAGTTTTTAAATAAAGGCAAGCTACTGACAAACAAGTTGATGGTGCAGGGGTTTCAACAGTCTCGATTAAAGTTAGCATTTCGCAAATTCTATGGTCCTTATAACGATCTAGTTTTCAACACAACCTACCATTGGGTCTCAATTGCTGTCTGATGTGTTTCATACCGATTGTTATACCGTTCTTAACTGTGGATAACCCCGTTTTACCTGATCAAGATATAGGGCTCACAGCAGGTGTGACCGGTCGACAGGGGATGCTTACTCATCGTAGACACCTTATGCCATCTCTGATGTATCCGGGAGTCCGTGTTTGCCCAACTATCTATTTTGTATTGCTTATATGAGTTATGATATTGATCACTGTTCGTTATCTTCACCTTTCATGCATTCGATAATGCTTTGTTTCCGATATAACCCTACATATGACTATATCACTAGATGAGTTTAAAACACAGCAATTTCTACTTATTAGGGTGTGAACTAAACTACCGCGACAGCTTAAAAAAAATCAAAATATAGTATAGGTGAATCTATTCGGGGTTTAAATTTAGTACCCAGACCCCATGCCTCTTATAATTTTCCACGTCCTCTACAGTGAAATTCTATATGATGTTCGCCCATTTCTATGACAACCATTTATTTATATCCCAATTGCTTTTTTATCATTGACTTTCCTACATCTTCATTTCATATTTTGACAGATGCTGCTGATATTCGAGTCGATTTTACGATGATTTCAAATTCAAATCGGTACCAATCTCGGGTGCCGTTCTATCAAACTGGAGTAGAGAAGATATCCCCGAATATCTCAGAAGTAAAAATGTCATTTCCATATCCTGTAAACTCCATCAATATTACTTTCAAGCTTTCAGTTGACGAACTCGAAGAAATGGGCAATACCTCAGTTTTGCTATGTGAACTGAAAGTTAATGGTAAGCAACCATATATATATATATATATATATATATATATATATATATATAAAACACTATATATATATAACTCAAAAGACCTGTATATGTATCTGTCTATCTTTACACAGCACTAAAATGACCAACGACACGAACAACATGATTGTCAACTTTTCGGGACGACCTGTCCCTTCTTCAGGACAAACGACAAGAATGGCATTTTGTTCTATACATTATGTTATACACAATAACACATATATATATAATAACATTATGTAATACATTATGTGAATCAGAATAAGACATTTCTTGTAAGAATGGCGGCGGACGAGACGTCCTTAAATTCAGAAAATGTCAACACATTAAAGTGATCCAGGGCACTCGCGTTAACATTAAGGTTTTAGTTTATTTGCTGTGTATAGTTACGGCGTTTTGACTTCTGTCATCCTCCAGTCATATCGATGTACAGCGTTACAGGTCTATATTTGATTAATAAGGGACCTCACCTTTTGCGGTCTCATCCGAAGGCCCACCCTTGTAAGCCACCATTTACGACAAACAAGAGGTACTTGGCACCTGTTCGAAACCCAGGTGCATATTGGATATAATAAATGTTACTGTATGTAAAACTTATACGGTATCAATTTTGATGCACTAGATGCGCATTTCGACAAATAATGTCTCTTCAGTGATGCTCAACCGAAATGTTTGAAATCCGAAATAACAATGAGGTTTTAGAACTATTATAGGGAAAAACAATGTAATATAAAATGAAAACTAAGAGTAATCCAGCATATCCATAAACAAGAATTTTCATTCTTTCGTGTGTATTTTTTGTGTTCCACTCAGGATGTCCTCGTAATCATTATGGTAGCCCATGCACACCATGCTATGTGAATTGCGCGGAGTGTCATTCTTTTGACGGGTCCTGTTTTTCATGTTATGCTGGATACATGGGCTGGAACTGCCGACAAGGTAATCAATAAAATGTTACCTATTTGGAAATATTTCCAAAATATTCACCTAACTAGAGATTGTTTATACGGTTGTGACATAGGTTGAACTGCAAGTAATTGTAAATAAGGTTCCTCGAAAATAACACCGTTATGATTAAAACGTAGATTAAAATATGCAAGATTTCAAGCTAATATTTATCTAGAAAAATCAACTGTACTATTGCTATTTACATTGAAATACAGCATAGATGATTTTGATTTACCATGCCCGTTTAATGTATTATTTTGGAATTTAGCTTGTTTCACTGGCACGTATGGACCTAACTGTGCAATGATATGTAGCGATCATTGTTTAACACCTCACGTGTGTGATCATGTGATCGGGACTTGTCATGGAGGATGCACCGCCGGATGGATGAATAATGAATGCAATCAACGTTCGTGTTTAATCTTAATTCATAACCTTTTTGCATTGTATTTATTAGTCCCCTACCGACGAAGTCGAAGGGGACTTTAGGTTTGCGCTCCGTCCGTCTGTCTGTCTGTCCGTCAGTCCAGTTTTTCGCACTTTTGTCTCTGTTCTTGCAGATATTTATTTTATATTTGGTATATTGCTTTGCCATTACAAGTTACTGATCAAGTTCGAATTTGATCCCGGTCCGTTGCTTGTTTTTTTAACTTAAATTGGACTTAGAAAAATAGTGTGAATTATCAGTTTTCCAGACTTTTTGGTTGTTCTTGCAGATATTCATTTGATATTTGGTACATTGCTTTGTCATAACAAGTTATAGAACCAGTTCAAATTTCGTCGTGGTTCGTTGATTTTTCATTAATTTATGGCCCTTGGACTTAAAAAATAGCATGGATTATAAGTTTTCTAGACTTTTTTTGGTTGTGCTTGCAGATATTCAATTGATATTTGGTACATTGCATTGGCATAACAAGTTACCGATCAAGTTCGAAATTCATCTCGGTCCATTGATTTTTCATTAAGTAATGACCCTTGGACTTAGAAAAATAGCATGAATTGTTAGGTTACATCCAAGTTTCTTATCTCTGTAAATAGAACACTCATTATAACTTCTAGCATAGTAATACAACAAAATAGCTAAATTATTCACGATCACCTATATTTCACAGTTTGTTGACTTGGTTAAAGACCTAATTAAACCTAATTGTAAATTTCTCTTTTTTCCCCTGGTCTAATCTCTATTCGAATAGTAGTTAATTTCCTATCGTGGTTCCCCAATTTTCCATTTTACCATAATCTACATAATGAACTTTGAATAATGTTGTGGTACAGTAATTTTTGCAACCGGTAGGGGACTATGTATTGTCATGTAATACCCATCAGAATGCTTATTTCCTATCAATAAGGACATATTGTATAATTTCGCATTAGAAGTAACGCCTTGATAATATATAACTAGACAAATGAATTGTATTGTCAAACAGATGTTTTTCATTTACCATAGACATTTAATACATTTGTTGAATTTAGCTTGTTACAATGGTTGGTATGGACAGAACTGTGGAATGAGATGTAGCAGACACTGTATGACATCTTACCAGTGTGATCACGTTACCGGAACTTGTCATGGAGGATGCGCCGCCGGATGGACAAATGATACATGCAATTCTGGTTTGTGTTTGATCATAATTATTTTTGGGGTATTTTAAGTCACCTGAATCACTCTTGTGATCTATTACAATTGGTGTACATCGTTCGTTAACAACTAAACATTGGTGTACCTTCTTGATAACCACCATTCCGATTTTCAGAAATCCTCTCTATATAAGTCATGTAGAGCAGAAAGGTCCCTGCCAAAATAGTAAATTTCTGGAACTCCATAATAGAAGTTCAAATCCAGGGTGAAGTTATATTGTGTTTTATGTATAAAACAATTCGAATAAAATCACTTTATATACTTGAAACTAAATTACCAAAATAGTAAATTTCATGATCCCAGGGATAGGAGCTTTCATACCAGGGTAGGACAAAAAAAAGCCATACTGTTTAAATGACTTCGTGATAACTACCATTCCAATTCTTTTCAAATTCGGTATGGAATATCTTGTGGGGGCCATGAATTGTAAATTTCAGTATTCCTTCTTCCACGGGATCTATGGGGAGGGACAAAAACTGCCAAAGTTTGACCAGTTTGCAAAATATTTCTATACAACTGCACATATATAAGAGAAGTCAAATGCACTGTCATGTAGAACAATAACGCCTCTACCATAATTGTAAATTTTGTGAATTTTGAGGTAGCAGTTCTAACTCCACAGAAAGGGCAAGCTTGTTGTAAAGTGTTTATGTGTAAAACATTTAAATACATATACTAAATTGAGAGAAATAATTATAAGAAGTAGTCAATCCTTTCCCGGTATTGTAAATTCCATGATTCCAGGGTTTTGGAATGGGGTCAAAATATTCTAAGGGAACATTGTGTTCTTTATTTTTGTTGATTCCGTATTAAAGCAAAATACATGTTTATGAATAACAGAACGGAATTCACCAATTTCGTGAGTTTCGAAACCTCTGGGTTCGAACTCTAAGGTGGGTTCCAAATAGTTATACTGTGTTAATATAATATATATTTGTGAGGTCGAAATAAAAGACACCAGAGTAGTCCACTTCTGCTTCATACTTAGATATTTTATTGAAAGTAGACATTAACGGCAAACTGACAACTCAACTGTATGACAAACGGGATGATTTCAGCTTCTCCATCGTCACCTTTTCATATTTTTGTAGCAATATTCCATTGTCACCTGCATATGGTGTTTATATATCCCAACGGATTCGATCCACAAGAGCTTGTTCTGCGCATAGTCAGTTTTTAAATAGAGGCAAGCTACTGACAAACAAGTTGATGGTACAGGGGTTTCAACAGTCTCGATTGAAGTCAGCATTTCGCAAATTATATATTCTTTATAACGATCTAGTTCATCAATACAACCTATCATGGTGTCAAATGCTGTCTGACATGTTGCATTCCGATCGTTAAGCCGTTCTTGACACACTGATTTTGACTACGGATAACTCCGTTTACCTGATCATGATATGGAACTCACGGCGGGTTTGTTTGGTCGACGGAGGATGCTTACTCCTCCTACGCACCTGATCCCACCTCTGGTGTGTCCAGGGATCCGGGTTTGCCCAACTATCTACTTTGTATTGCTTATAGGAGTTATGAGATTGATCACTGTTCGTTATTTACCTTTCAGATATTGAAATCTAAGACAGATACATACAGGTTTGATTGGCCATACTTGTGTAATGTTTATTTTTCGAAACTAGTTTGCATCAGCGGCTCTTATGGACCGAACTGTGAAAGGACATGTAGTAGTCACTGTGTAACACCCCACTTGTGTGATCACGTGACCGGATATTGTACCGGAGGATGCGCCGCCGGGTGGAAAAGTCATGCATGCGATTCTGGTTTGTGTTGGACCTTAATCTATTAGCATTTGGTGCATTTTATTTGTTTATTATTGATAGCTAACGATTATTTCTTGTATTTCATTTATTTTCTATCGATAATGAAATAATTCAAGTTATGTCAGTAGAAGCAACATCTTGATAATACATTCTCTAAGAGAAATTAAGCCTGTATATTTTCGAGAAGAAATATTTTATACAAGAAATTTACACACTGATTTATATATGATAATTTATCTTGATGGATTATTAAGTTACGCAACAACATGTCGAAAGAAATACTGCATCAAAATTATGTGTAATACATGTACATGCAAACAGTCTATTACAGTTGTCATTTACTTGTTCCTTTACCTAAATAAAGGAGTGTACGATAAAATAAATCAAACTTTAAATTTAATTAACGAGAATAGTAAACAATATCGACACTTGTGTGTTGGTATTGTTTTGCGTTAACAACCTCTTTTGAAAAAAATACTAACAGAAATTTCGTAATAAGTGTGGATCCTTTATGACAATAGAAAGCGATTGTTAAACATCACAAGGAGTTTAAAATGGAGGAAAAAAAATTAAAAAACCAAATTCGTTATAAAACGTGATTTATACGTTCATTTTTAATTCAAGGGGAATATGAATTTACTTCGTTGTATCCATAAATTCGTTATATCCATGTTCGTTATAGACGCATACTTTTATATAGAATAGATAAAGAATTTGCCGGGGAAATTGATTTCACTTCGCTATAGCCGTAATTTCGCTATATTCGTGTTCGTTATATTCGAGTTTTACTGTATCTAACTAATCAACTCTTTTGTATAAGACATATAGCTTAGATAAACCATACCCGTTTAATGATTGTTTCTTAATTTAGCGTGTAGCAGTGGCTGGTATGGAGAGAAATGTGCAATGAGATGCAGTAGTCACTGTTTAACACCCCACTTATGTGATCACGTGAACGGAACCTGTCTTGAAGGATGCGCCATAGGATGGATAAATGATACTTGCGATTCGTGTACGTTGTTTTAAAAGATATATGAATCTAACAGTTATTTTGCACTTCATTCATTTTCTATCGATACGTAACGTTTGCGTTTTGTATTTCGTTGATTTCGATGAGTAAAGATTTTGTTGACTTTTTCTTACAGTAGACACGGAATACTGTGAGTATAAATGATGTCCACTTTTAAGATGAAACCATTTTTTTAATGGCAGAGTTTCGAGTTACTAAGGGATACGGGTTTTACTACACGCCTTTTGATATGTTTAAGCATTATTTCCAGTTTTTGCTACGTAATACTAAACATAAAAAATCCGAAGACATGATAGATTTCCATGACACTTTAGATGTAACAGAACTCAAACAATATTTCCCAAAGCGGATTTTATATGACTAGTACCCTGAAGTGATATTAAAAGATACTGGGTATCCACATTGACCATCTCTATGTATACTTTGGTGATCAGGTCTATTAATCGTCTGTTGGAAATCCCATCCTTTGTCAGCTGATTTTTTTTATACGCCCGTCATTTGGGACGTATTATGTTTCGGCGCTCTCCGTGCGTCTGCTTGGCTGTCCGTCCGTTCGAGGTAAAGTGTTTTAATTTTTTTTCAGTAACAGACGCATGTACGACATTGAAATTTAGTCACAATTTTCCCTCAGAAAATGTAAGAGTGGGTTTTCATTTCAGCTGAATTGGTCCGTCCTTGATCTACTTTAGGGCTATAAGTAAGTCAAACTTTTTTCGTTACAGATACAGATATTGCCTTGACATTTACTCATAAAATTCCTCAAAGAGGAATACAAATTCAGTTTGCATTTAAGCTGGATTGGTCCATCCATCCATGACCTACATTAGGGTTAAATGTAGGTCAAATAGTTTTCCGAGCCTTTTTATAGGGTTAAATGTAGGTCAAATAGTTTTCCGAGCTTTTTTTATAAGTACATATATTGCTCTGAAATTCAGTCACTGGCTTCCTCTTGGAGGAATACAAGTTCAGGTTGCATTTCATCTGGATTGACCCATCATTGACCCACTGTTGGGCTAAAAATACGTGAAAGTTTTCCAGGCTTTTTTCATAACGGATACAGATGTTTCCTTGAAATTTAGTCGCAGGTTTCCTCTTGCTGGAATACTGGTTTAGTCTGTATTTCAGCTGGATGAATCCGTCCTTGACATACTTTTGAGCTAAGAATAGTTCAAACAGTTTTCCACTTTTTTCCTTACGGATACATATATTGCCCTGCTTTTTAGTCAAAGGTTTCCTCTCAGAGGAATAGCAGTTCAGCTGGATTGGTCCATTATTTACCTACTTTTGGGCTAAAAATAAGTCAAACAGTTTTCCAGGTATTTCTTTTTTCGTCACGGATACAGATACTGCCCAGATATATATTGAAAGGCTTTCTCGCGTAGGAATACCAGTGAAAATAGCATTTCAACAGGATTGGTGCACTATGACCTACTTTAGGAATAGAAGTACGTCAAACAGTTTTCCAGATTTTTATTTAACGTTTTAGAAATCATACTATAAATACTTGAATATGTACACGTTTGAAGTATCGCCGACAAATAAAACGGCCAAATCACGAGACTGCAGTGAATACATTCAGAATAAAACGGTAGTAAGTTGAATCTCTATTATGTGAACGTTTTATGGTCATGTATGTGTTCTGGTTTCTTTGTGGGTCTCAGGCGTTGACTGGGTGCCACCGGATGTGTCCGTAAACTATCATAATATAACATGGAGAGAAGAGGATGTCGGGTTTGTGGTCAGATACGATCCTGCTGTTACCCTTGTATGCAACTTCAGCGTGAAGTCCGACGAAGATTTGTTATATGACGTCACTTGGTTCATTGATGGACTGGAAGTATTTAATCAGACTGTGGACTCGTCCAGCAACTACACTGCTGTGATAACGGCGCATGACTTCCTGACAGCTCGAAAGAAAATGGGATCAAATGTAAAGTGTTATGCCTTTAAATGTATCGTACTTTTTATTACGTCATGCAATATTAACATTCAGCAAACGTGTACGCTTTGTTTTAGCTCACCTGAGCTGAAAGCTCAAATGAGCTTTGTCCGTCGTCTGTCTGTAAACGTTTACATTTTCAACTTATTCTCCAGAACCACAGTGCTAATTTCAACCAAACTTGGCCAAAAGCATCCTTGGGTGAAGGACTTTCAAGTTTGTTCAAATGAAGGGCCATGTCCCTTTCAAAGGGGAGATAATCACAAAAATGCAAAAATAGGGTGGGGTCATTTAAAAATCGTATTTACAAAGAAACCACCGAGCCAGAAAAGCTGATATTTACATGAAAGCCTCCTAACATAGTGCAAATTTAAGTTTGTACAAACTATGGTCCCTGGGGGTATGATGGGGCCACAATAGAGGATCAAAGTTTTACATACAGATATATAGGGAAAATCTTTAAAAATATTAAGAACTACTGAGGCAGAAAAGCTGATATTTACATGACAGCTTTCTGACAATGTAGATTCAAGTTTGTTCAAATCATGGCCTCGGGGTAGGATGGGGCCACAAGGGGGATCAAAGTATTGCATATCAATATATAGGGAACATCTTTAAAAATCTTCTTCTCACAAACCACTGAGCCAGAAAAGCTGATATTTACATGAAAGCTTCCTAACATAGTGCAAATTTAAGTTTGTTCAAACCATGGTCCCCCCGGAGTAGGATGGGGCCACAATAGGGGATCAAAGTTTTACATACAAATATATAGGAAATTTTTTCTTTTAAATCTTCTTAAGAATCACTGAGGCAGAAACGCTAATATTTACATGAAAGCTTTCTGACGTAGTACAGATTCAAGTTTGTTCAAGCCATGACCCCCGGGGGTAGGATGGGGCCACAACAGGGGATCAAAGTTTTATATACAAATATAAAGGGAAATGTTTTAAAAAGCTCCTTAAGAACCACCGAGATAGAAAAACTGACATTGACATGAATGCTTTCTGACATAGTGCAAATTTAAGTTTGTTCAAATCATGGCCTCCGGGTGTAAGATGGCGTCACAAGGGGGAATCAACGTTTTTCATACAAATATATAGGGAAAATCTTTGAAAATTTTCTTCTCAAGAACCATTAGCCCAAAGAAGTTGACATTTACATGAAAGCTTTCTGACATAGTGTAGATTCAAGGTTGCAAAAACATGGCCTCCAGGGGTAGTAGGTTGGGGCCATAATAGGGACTAAGTTTTACATGCAAATATATATGGAAAGTCTTCAGATATGGGCCAAGGTGACTTAGGTGAGCGATGTGGCCCATGGGCCTCTTCAGTTTTAACACATCTTGGATTTCCTGATCACCTGTGTGTCGTCTGTGTATTCCTTCGTCTGTCTGTTTATCTGTATGTAAAATGTTCCCATTGTGTAATACACCATCTTCTCCAGAATCACTGGATAAAATTCAATCAAAATAAATTTGATATAAACTATGCTTGGGGGAAAGGTATTAAAGTTTGTTCAAATAAAAGGTAATGCTCTTTCAAGGGAAATATAATGAAAGCAAAACCGAGTGTCAAGTCATTTACAACTCTTCTTATCAAGAACCACTGGGCCAGAAAAGTTGAAATTTACATTAAAGCTTCCTGATAGAGTTGATACAGGTTTGTTAACATCCAGTGGTGGAGTGGAGCTACAATAGGTGATCATTTTCAATGTTCGATATATGGATAAACTTTTTAAGACTTGTTAAAATCATTCTAGTTTATTCAAACAAAGGGCTGGAGGTTGAGGCTTCGATAGAGCATCGAAGATTTATGGTGAAATATACAGGGGATTATTTTAAATGAAAAGGCGAAGATAAGAAACGGTGATATATCTCATAACTCACATACGGAATACACAATTAAGATGTGGAACTAGGAGGAGTGAGTATCCCTTGTCGACGGGTCACACCCACCGTGAGACATAGATCAGGTAAACCGTGCAGTGCACCGTAAATATTAGCGTGTAAAGTTTACGACCTAAGAATAAGTATGTAATACGTCTGACAGCATTTGACCTAATGATAGGTTGTTATGGCAAACTAGATCGGTTTAACGTCCATAAAATTCACGAAATGCTGATTTTAAACGAGAATGTTGACTCCCCTTTAACACCTACGTGCCTGCACAATTCAAATATGATCAAATTAATTTCAAAAGTATTAGGATCACACTAAATTATATCGAAATGCAATTGTTTCCACATTATTTGGATTCATACTAATTACCCACTCCCCGGGTTAGGGTTATGGAAGCCTATAGCCTATTCGAGACAAATTGTTTTGTATTTTTTATCAGATAATTCAAACTTCCTCATAACTTTTCAATAGTGAGTGATATGTCTCTCGTATATCATATGCACATTCCTTGCACGAATACTTTTTCTTTTGTATCAAAGTTTTTAAACTTTAGAATTTAACCTTTGAAAATATGTGTCAACATTTTCATGGGAATCAAGGTCAAGACACAAGATCCCACCTCTGGTGTGTCCAGGGGTCCGTGTTTGCCCAACTATCTATTTTGTATTACTTATAGGAGTTATGAGATTGATCACTGTTTGTTATCTGATCACTGTTCATTATCTTCACCTTTCATTGAAAGAAAGAAAATCGATTAAAAATCAAATATCACATCTGAACAACAGCATGTGCAGGGCGACTAAGGTGATCGTATGTTTCCTGTTCGTTTTTGTTGTTGTTTTTTTTTGCTGTTGTTTCAAATGGATATCTGATATGTTTAAAATCATGAGACCAATTCAACTTAATTGATAAATTATCATCCCCACTCGCCCCTAAAAAAATAGGCCCGCCCCGAATTTTTTAAATTTATTTTGCGAAACTTGCGATTTCCGAAAACTTTTCTTGTCCGACTCTGGTATTTATACTTCTTGTTTACATTTCCGGTATAGCAAAGTGAAGGAAATATAGTTTTCTTAATTTATCACGTTCTTACGTACGAAAGCCGGATAGTCTCATATTTGAAAAAGTAAAAAAAAAATTAACTCGTAATAACGAGTTAGTATCTCGTAATAACGATTTAATATCTCGTTATAACCAGTTAATTATCTCGTTATAACGAGTTAGATATCTCGTTATAACGAGTTAGATATCTCGTTATAACGAGTTAATATCTCGTTATAATGAGTTAAGTATCTCGTTATGACGAGTTAGTATCTCGTAATAACGAGTTAATTATCTCGTTATAACGAGTTAATTATCTCGTTATAACGAGTTAGTATCTCGTTATAACGAATTAATTATCTCGTTATAACGAGTTAGTTATTTCGTTATAACGAGTTAGTTATCTCGTTATAACGAGTTAAGTATCTCGTTATAACGAATTAGTATTTATGGAGGGCCTGTACTTTCCAAAATTTCGACAAACTGATTAGAAATTATTTGAATTGCATATGATTATTTCATAATGACTATTATGCAAGATTTTATTTGTCGTAAAGATGACAAGAAAATGTTAGTTATTGCTTCAAACAAATTAACATGTGATGATTCATTTTTTTTCTACTCAACAAAAATACCTACTTTCCCTTGTCAAAAATAAATGTAAATTGTGTCGTTTTGATAACACGTCGAGTAAATACAACAATGCTTTGGCAAAATGTTTGAGCTAATTTCATATTTGAGCAAAAATCAGCCAGCCTAGATGCTGATGATTCTTTTGAGAATATAGATATATTTATACATCTTATGCAAGTTTGTTAGTACAGGAACTAAAGTCCCCTTTCCCCTTTTTAACAGCGTTGATTTACCGTTATTTACTACATTAAAAACTTTCTTTGCAATCCAAAGTAAGATAGTTTGGGTTATTCTCCCTTTTATTTCTTTTTTTTTCAAAGTATATCGAGTGTTAAGGATGTAGACTTGAACAAGTAGAGGTAACGAACGTTGACGGTCACACAGCCGTGAACCCTATATCTGTAAGAGATACAAGACTCCGATGGTCTATCATGTCAGATACGGGACTGGCACGATCCGCGCAGCGGCGAGTGATCAGTCCCGTATCTGACATAATAGACCATCGGATTCTTGTATCTTACTTAAAATATTGTTCTGTCTAAAACAGTACTTCTCATAATATTGGCCTGCTCTTAATAATACTGGACTATGTTCAGTACAGTATGAAAAATAAAGTACTGGCTACACAAAGAACTAACGTCACAACAATGTTTTAATGATCAGGTAAACAAGTAATCCGTGGTTAAAATTGAATGTGCTACACGGGCAGATGAAAACAACCCATGATCTCGCGCGGAAGTGGAGAAAATGAAAGAAACGTATCCGTAAATAGCATTTATCCGGAATGCTAAGTGCACAATGGCGGCAAAAACAAACGAAACGGAGCAGATGAATGAAAAGAATTTTTTCTTCCATAATTTTATATCAAAAAGATTTGTATTTACTTTAAAGAATAAAATATACGAAATTTAATCTCTTACTTGTATCACAACCCCATTATACTGAAATTATCGTTATATTTGGGTTTGACTCATGACGTCATCGGGTTATTGTCAATGCTACAAAACATGAATATGGCGATGAGCTGCACTCTTATTTTCAAGGTCCTTGTAAGTATACCAGTAAGCTTTCTATAATCTATAAATCAGGGCAGTGTATGTGTTACTCCTTCTTGTCCAACCCCAAACTATTTAGCAACATAATATTTATTCATTTGACATGTACAACGTAGTTAGACATACAGAAGGGGGTGGGTAGGGTAGTGTTATGTTGGAAGTGGGAGGGATGCGCCGTTGAATTAGATACATGTATGTTGAAAAAAATATATAATAATGTAATATGGAATAAAATCTACCTCGATTTGATTCTATTCTGTAATATATATGTAATGCTCTCTCTCTCTCTCTCTCTCTCTCTCTCTCTCTCTCTCTCTCTCTCTCTCTCTCTCTCTCTCTCTCTCTCTCTCTTCTATGATACTCTATTCACAGGTGCTTGTTTCATATTAAACTTTGAAAGCTATACTACAGTGTATATAATAAAAAAAAGGTCTCTACTTTTTTCAGGACCAAAAAATATGGCTGGCAAAGTTTACCAAACAAGGCGTGACTGAATATATGTTGTATATATAATTATATATATTTATTGTATTATTTATTATATCCTATCATATTCTGTATATTCTATCAGACAGGGTGCAGGAATTTATCTAGATTATTTTTACTACATGTAAAAGGTACCTTTCCCCTTTGGCAACAAATGGATATTTCCCCTTCCACGGATAAAAAATCCCCTTCATTTATAAAAACTTCACATAATTGTATGAGAATTTTCAACAAAAATCATTTTTATATATTATAAGTCATTTTCTGTAATTGTCAGACTCTTACAATTTAGATAAAATGAGTACAATCAATCAATTTATATGGCTGTAATAATCTGTGGATATTATATTCCATGGATGTCCCCCATCCTATGGAAGATCATGACTGCATTCTCAAAAATTCCCCATAAATATAAAATGGGTAGTAACATCTAAATGCTGGATAAAACCCTGGGGTATAAAGGAATGTAAACATGATTCGATCTATGTAACAAATGTAAAAATGAATAAATAATTGTAGATAACGAGTGCTAATAATGATAATGCACTTATATGGGATTAAATATTGGGAGCTGTATGTTTTGTTTTATTTTTCAGGTGTACATACTGAGCTTGGCCATGCCGAGTTGCAGTATGTATTCAGGGATAGATCATGACTACTTTATTTTTTCAGTAAGTGTAATTATAATTACTTGGAAGGGATTTCAGTAATGTTAGAATTATATCATTGATATTGACAGACACTATTTGAATTCAATTTAACCACCATCATTCTTGAATATTATTAAATTAATGATGTATTCCTATTCACAGGAAAATAGGCCACAAATTCCAATCCCTGGTAGTGAAGAGGTTTTACATTTAAATGACAACTTCACGACAACAGAATCGAATGTCACACAAGAAATTAATGTAAGCAATGTTTACGTTATGGATTATCTAAAAATAATAACATTTATTAATGTACATGTATTACTGTTGATAATGTTTTAATACATGTGATATTTCTGGAAAAAATCAATAACCTCTATTAAGAAGATGGGATACCCAAATAAAAATTAATACCTACTAAATATAAACCTAAAGAATAAATTTGCAGGATGTTTCTTTTGTCGATAAAGATTATATGAAGCTCTATAAATAAATATCTGTAAAATTACAGCTTGATAGTATTGTGTTGGAAGAAGTTTCCTTGAACATGAAGGAGGTAAGTTATTTCAAAGACATTATCATGTGTCAACCATATCATTAGCTAACATGAGCTGCATGTTTGTGACCTTGACTTTGGAGTTTTACCAAAATTTCAAAACTGTAATGGAAACTTGAACCTTGCTCATAACTGTTGATTGATCAGACTCTCATATTTTATATATGCATTCATAACAGTAACTGAACAACGTACAGCAAGGCCAAGTTGACTCATGTGAGCAATGTGGCCTATTGACCCACTTCTTTTTCTAATAATTGCAGTTTACTTAGTTGCTTTCCAACGGAGATGTGGGTATAGCAACTTGTGTATCACATGCAATTTTAATGATTCGAACCATTTATTGCATGTCTTAACTATTATATATTACAATGCATCTGTTTTATTTTACTGGCATTCATCTTTTTATATGTAGGCTGATGATTTTAATGCAGTGTTAAAGGAAAGCATCAATGTTGACTTCGAAGTTGAACAACAAAGTAGGTATTTTACATCGTTTGGTGTACAGAGAAATCCCACAATAGGAGATGGTAACTGTCTTTTCCGGGCAATTAGTGTTTCCCTTTATAGTCATCAAAATAACCATCTTCAACTCCGAAATCTGGCTGTGGATACACTTAGAGGTTTATTTCAAAATTATTTTCTTGAAGGCAGAGGTACCCCTGAGGAGCAAATTAATGTGTTAAGTCAGCCTAATACTTATGCAGGCCAGGAGTCTATTTTAGCTTTGTCAATGGCTTTGAATATAAATATACTGGTAACGTTTGGCAGTGACACACTTGACAACCCAGTCACTACTTATGAAAATACATTTTCTGATGGTGAGCAACCTTAACAAACCATCCATATTGTGTGGCGGCGAGCAGGTGGAGGTCATTATGAATCTGTGACAGAGAAAGGATCTGTAGACCTACTCAGATCAGATTCTGTAAGAATTGAAGGTCAATGTCATGGTGGTAATACAAGGCCATTGCATACAAACTTTTCAAGGCCTGTGGATATGGAAAAATTTATGAAGAAATCACCTACGGCAATATCTACACTGCACTCATATGTAAAGTCTGAGGACAACATCAATATTCAGACTGAGGGAAGCAATACATTGCTGTGCCCAAAATGTAAAATATCTCTTAAATCAAGAGCTAATTTAAAGAAACATATGAATAAATTCCATTCAGATAAGTGTGTTTCTCATACAAGCAAATCCAAGAATAAGCTTCAGGCATGCATGATATCTACATGTCAAATGAAGTTCCAATCAGTAGACCAACTTCTGGAACATGCAATCAATGAACATAATGCTGATATAAAAATAGATCATCATAGTTTTGACAATTTAGATCAGTTTTCAGATTTTCGCAGTAAGGAGGAACTGTCATCTAATACAAGGTTTGTGCGGAGGTCTCGTCCCCAAGTTAACAAGAAAGGAGAAAAGACGTATTCATTAGTATGTCATCGTAATGGACCGGTAAGATCTCACCAACCAAAGGGAGTGCAGGTCAAGACATCACGAAAAAACAAAAAAGGTCATTGCCAAATTAGCAGATTGTGTCCTGCACGGCTATCTATCTGTGAAAGACGCGATGGGAAAGTTACAGCTAAGTATGTAAAATCCCATACTCATTCCTTGTCATTTGAACAATGTAAGTACTTACCTATTCCTGATAGTTTAAAGTCAGAAATTCTTAATATGCTTGCGCTCAAAATTCCGATTACAAATATCATGGACAAAGTTCGAGAACACTTTAGTGACAGGAATAGCAGGGATAATTTAGATGATTTAAAATATTATCATCTTATAGACAGAAAAACTCTCCATGGGTTAAAAAGAAAACTAGCTGATCCAACTGTTATTCAAGACAGCAATGATGCTTTGTCCACAGCTTTAAAGGTAGAGGCTTTGAGTCAGGAATCATTTAATTCAGTTTTATTATTTAAACAACAGGGACATGAAGATCCTTCCAAAAGACTCAACAAAGAAGATTTCATTTTGGCCATCATGACAAAGCAACAACTGGAAATGTATAAGAAATTTGCAAGCAGAATTTTATGCATGGATTCCACCCACAAAACAAACAGCTATTCCTTTAAGCTTGTGACACTTATGGTAGCTGATGAATTTCGGAAAGGTTATCCTGTAGCATTTTGTATATCAAATAGAGAGGATGAAACAGTAATGAATCTATTTTTGTCTTCAGTTAAGGCTCTCTCTCCTGAAACCAAAGTCAATGTTATTATGACTGACGATGACAATGCAGGATGGAATGCTGCACAATCAGTATATGGCGGTAATCTTCAGCACTTCTTATGTATCTGGAATATTCAAAGGTCTTGGGTTAGAAATATTCATAGTCATTTTAAAAATGATGTGCAGAAGACAGAAGTTTATTGTTACTTATGTGCAATGATTCATTTGAAGAAGAGATATCTCTATAACTATGAGAGATATCTCTCTGATTTCAAGAGATATATCTTACTTGAAAGAGATACCTCTTTAAACAAAAGAGATATCTCTTTAACTAAAAATATATCTCTTTAAAGAAAAGATATATCTCTTTATGCTAGGGAGATATCTTTTTTTCTTTGAGAGATATCTCTTTTGAAGCTAGAGAGATATCTCTCAAAGAGAAAGATATCTTTCAGAGTAAAAGAGATATATCTTTAAGTGAAGGAGATATCTCTTAAAGTAAAAGAGATATCTTTCAGAGTAAATAAGATATATCATTAAGTGAAATAGATATCTCTCAAAGTGAATGAGGTATCTCTCTAAGTGAAAGAGATATCTAAGTGTAAGAGATATCTCTAAAAGTAAGATATATCTTTCTAAGTAAAAGAGATATATCTCTAAGTGAAAGAGATATCTCATTTTAGAGAGATATCTCTTTAGAATAAGAGATATCTCTTTGATTCAAAGAGATATCTCATTTTTCAAATAAATAGTAAAAGTGCTTGCCATAGATGCCCCTTTCACTTAGAAAGATATCTCTTTGAATTTGAGAGAGATCTCTTTCACTTAGAGAGATCTCTCTTTAAGATAAAGAGATCTCTCTTAAAGTTAATAAGATATCTTTCATTTTAAAAGATATTTTTATAAGATTTTGAATGAGAGATATCTCTTAAACCAAAAATGATATCTCTTTCCAAGTGTAACAAAGATATCTCTCCAGTTGGAAGAGATATCTCTGTCGAGTTTTAAGAATTATTCTTAATGCACTCAGATTTCTTTTGTTTTCAATTTTATGTATGTAGATAGCCATCTGTATATATATGTAACATACCTTCATATACCATTTTAAATTGTATCTGCATAACACTGCTGTCTGTATGTAATGTTTTCAGAACCACAATGTAAACTAGTTTTTTTTAATTCATTGTGATTTCCTGTATATATTATATACTATTTATTTTCTTTGGAAATTGCAGACAAGAGGGACACACAAATCCACCATCTGCGGAAGTGGCCACAGCTGAAACATCTCATGGCTCTGTGGCACCATATCCACCATTGCGATTAGTCCCTCCGCAACAACAACCAATACAACTGCCCACCAATGAAGAACAGAATTTGTTTGCGTAAGCATTTTGTAATTCTTAATAGTTCACCAATCTGTAGTTCACGATAATCTAATGATACTGATTTTATGATTTATATATATCCATATACATGAAAGTTATTTAGAATATAGAAATCTGATTTTCTTTTATATTTTGTAAAATGAACAAATTTGCAAAACACAACTAATATCTAAAAAACAAAATTAACATCAGTGTCGGTCAGGGTGGACTGGGTCAGCCATCTTGGATGAGGATTCCACCTTCAATGCTGGGGAAAAGAATTACAGTTATCCAGAATGGAAAACCACAACAAATTATATTTTCTGCACGTGGTATGTTTCTTTCTGTTGTATTACATACAGTGAACAGTTTTCAGGAAGTAATTATTTCATATTTTATACCACCCTCCCCAAAATAAAGTCAAGAGGGATATACTTAAACCACCATGTCCTTCTGTTAGTAGACATAATTCATCCAGAGTATATCTTAAAAACTAATGTTCACATCAGATTCAAACTTTCTTTATATATCATATGTATAATGATTTGAGCACCTTTCATTTTTATTGAAATTCATTAACTTAACATTCAACGAAGTTATCAATATTTTAATTATGTCTCTCCTCTTCTATGGGGAGACATATTGTTTATGTACTTTCTGTCCATCTGTCACAAAATCTTGTGATCTCTTCTCCTCCTAATAGTGATTTAGTGTGTTGAGTAACTTTTATTCCAATGAAACATGAACAATGTTGAAAATCATGTCTTTGTGGTCCTGAGGTATACAATATTTCAGATATGCCCCTATATCAATGATCCCAGATGGAGTATTAGGCCCAGTCATCACATATTTCATGAATATTTACATTTCATTGAACAGATGGCAATGGAGATCCTGATCCTGAGTAATGGTAGATGGATTTTGGAGCTTTGACATCATGTCAGTCCAGTATTAGACTGACAAGACAATGGCATATATAGGCTTTAACATTCAAGCCTTAGGCCAGTGTCATTAGATTCATTTATCCTCTTCCATGAAACCAAAGTTTAGGAGCTTACTAATTGCATACTGTTTTTGGTGATTTTGGATGGATTATTTTGGTACAACACATCATGCAAGGTATAATGTTGAAATAAAGACATAAAAGTAGAGGTAAGAGACTAAATATGGTTTGTTTACAAGAAATTTCAAATGAAGATTTTGATCAAATTTTGTCTTCTTCATTTCCTATGATACATCATATTACTTTCTTATGGGGTGGGTGTAGAATCAGTTGGAAATTTCATGAATCATTATTTGATCAGGTGAGCATTGTGGCCATTGGGCATCTTTTGACTTTAACTGTTTCCCAACTGATGATGCCCGGACAGTTAAAGTCACTAGTTGTCAAAGTGTATGAAGCTTTTAAATTTTAATAACATATTCAGTATATTGACATTATTATTTGGGGGGGGGGGTGTCAATAAAGCCTTTACACATTTAGTCAGCTTTTCACAGTATAACCTGCAGGACTACCAAAAGGAAATTACTTCTCTTTTTATTTTAAAATTTATTCAAATATGCAGGGTAAACAAAATACATTAGGTAACTCTAAAACACATGCATACTCAGTACCAATGACAATAAGTCTTAGAAACCTTGTATTGACACTGCTTCCTCTGTAAATACAACAATTAACATTTCAAATACAATAAATCTTCTGTAGTAATAAAAATATTATGCATGGAACATGACTTACCTGATGTACATGTAAATTGGTATAATTGCACCTGGAATTATGTATATGTGTTTTCAAAATAATACATGTACTTTAAAACTTTTAACATTTCATATTGTAATCTTTATCTGTATATTGTCATTTTTGGATATTGGTGCAATCATACCAATAGTAAGGGCAGAAACTCTCATGACAAACTAGATCTATGAGGAAATTCAACTTATATTATGAAAAGTACTGCACTGACCATTGATTAAAAACCTAGCTTTTACATTTATTAAATATTTAAAGAAAAAACAATGTCTGCCGTGTCATGCGGGTCTTGGGGAATTGTTTGAATTAATGACATTATGATATTTATTGTTTTGGCATAAATCATTTCTTGCATTTGTAGAAATTGTCCTTAAAGTGGTATCATGGTACTGATCTTTTTCAATTTTCTAGTATTGACTTGTATGAAATTTGCTATTCCTTTGAAATAGTATTTACACTGTAAAATGCATGTATCATTTAATTTCATTTGATCTGGGTTTACTTACAATTGCATTGATTTTTCAGAAAATTTGCATGCCCTTTGACGGAAATAGGACTTGACCCATAAATGGATGTGCTGGAATCTGCATTAGAGAAACTGTATCGAGACTATCCTATGTTTGGAACTCACTACTATTATAAATATTTGAACAAGATTTTGCACTGTGGAACATATACTCATACTGCAGTTTACTAATTAAAAACTGATACATGTATAATATTTAAAAAGAATACATTGTTATGTGCACTAGTGTGATTTTGGGTTGATAAATTTATTTTGTTTTATATTTGTGACTGATGATTACTCTTAAATGTATTTCTTAATAAAGAAGTAACCACTTCAAGGATTGATTTCTTTCATGCATCAAAATGGGATATTTTATAACATAGCATCAAGAGTTGTCTTCCTTGAATGTGTTGCAGCAAATTGCATATTGGTAATAAAGGGAATTGTATATATATGGAATGGGAAATATTAATCTTTTTAGATTTAAAAAAAAAAAAAATTATCAATATTATTTTTGACACAAGGGGAAAGGTACTCAATGAGATATTTCGCAATGTGGTACATGTATATCAATATTGAACTTCATAACATATCATAATAAACTTTTTGACCTTAGAAGAAAGTTGTCTTTAAGAAAAGTAATTAATTTATTATTGTTATATTTAATACATTTCAAGGCTGTGCATGTGTACATTTCACATTGCAATATTCTGCACTGGGGTATTAGACTCTGCAAACCTAATTCATGAGTTATGGCTGTGTGGTGGTGCTTTAGGAAATTTTCAGTCTACTGACATAGAGGTTCACTATGATTTTTAAGGTGTTGTATGGAATCTCATAGGTTGTATATGGAAGCTCACTCCCATCTATTTTGATATATTTTGCATAGGTTATCACACTCTCAATTTTGCTCCCTTATATTTTTGTTATCAAATCATTTACTTGTTATTATTTATTCAATTATTAACTTATTTTTATACCTCTTATTCCTACCTGGGAATCTCAGAACCTGGGTTGAATAAAACAGGACCAGTCATTGTACATTTACATATTTAGTGAGCTGGGTCTGTTCCTTGGTATTACTTCATAAAGTTTAAAGTAATTTTACCATTCATTCATACTTTGGGCACACTTGGTACACTTCAAATGAGGCCATAGTCACACTGGTTCCCGTTATAGCTGTCATTAACAGCAAGTTGATTATGATATAAGAATAACAAAATTCAATGCAATGAAAAATCTTGGTTAACTATTACAAATGTTTTGAAATTTATTTCTGCCAAGGAGTTCCTTATACACTTTACATTACTCTTTATGTGTATCAATCTATTACATCTTCTCAGTTTATTACATTTCTTGTATGCTGTAGAAAAAAGAATCTCAGTGTCTTGAAAAAGGCTAGCTGTTATAGTGAATATCAAAGGTCAACTCTTAAAAAATCTATGTAATGAGTCATTAATGGGCAAGGATATAGGACATGTGGTTCTGCACTTCACAGGGCCAGCTGAAAGAATGCTGTGGTAGAAACTGGTTTCCATGAATAATGAGGGATATCCCATCTCTGTTAAAGTTTTCCTCTTTAAAGATTTTGTGGGAGATAAAAATATTTTTTTTCAATGCACAAAGACCCTGCTTTCTGTAAGCTCTGGTGAGAGACTGGTACATATATTTTACATACATATTGCATGGACCTAAAAGAATATGTTGATGGTATCCCAGTTGTTCTACTGGGTAAGCACTCCCATTCTGTCCATCTTTATTCAAGCATTATAAACCAGAGAGGGAACACTGAATTTTGAGGTTGATTTTCCGTTATTTTTGCATTCAAAGTTTTTTTTTTCACATGCAAATTAAGATAAATATTGCCTCCCCCCCCTTTTCCGGCTGAATTAAAGGACTAAGCACCCCCCCCCTTCCTTTTTAAAGCCCCCCCCCTCCCTTTTTTTTTTGGTTTGATTGTCAAGAATTTTACATGAATTCACCTTTGCCCCCACCCCCCACCCCCCACCCCAACCGCTATGTGCCTGATACCCTTTGTAATTCTATTGTGCAACCAAAAAAAATATTCTGATATATCTATGATTAAAGAAAAAAATATAGCCTACCAAATTAACTTTATCATTATTAATTTTTTTAATTCATGTGTAATTAGATATGAAAGGTATTTTAGATTTAATAGAAATTACTTTATTATTATTTTTTTTTTTTTATCCGAATACGTTAATAATTATTCCGGAAATATATTATCTATTGGTGACGTTTCACCCAAGTACGTATAATCTCGCGAGAATACCGCTTGTTTTCATCTGCCCGTGTAGCACATTCGTTAAAATTACTCTGTAAAGAATGTCCTAACATTTGATATAATGAATTGAACTCATGTAGAAAAGGACGAATACTCGCTAAACCCCGTCCCCACCCCCTCTGATTACAATATTGGGGGTGTGCTTTCACTTGCCCCCATCCCATCCCGGATTTTATAGTTTGGATTTTCATTCTTTTTTATTTGATTTTGCTTGTCAAGAATTACATGTATAGACAATTGTGACGTCAACTTCTCAGAAGATTACCCCTACCACTTTTCTCACTTTGAAAACAGTTCTACGTGCTTGAATTATCAATCCACCAATAAATAATAGAATCATTCATGGGTCAAATGCTGTCTGATGTGTTTCATACCAATTGTTAGGTTATTCTTGACGCGCGGATTCTGACTACGGATTACTCCGTTTACCTGATCAAGATATAGTGCTCTTGGCGGATGTGACCGGTCGGCAGGGGGTGCTTACTCCTCCTAGGCACCTGATCCCAACTCTGGTATATGCAAGGGTCCGTTTGCCCATTTTGAAAATTTGTATTCCTTATAGGAGTTATGAGATTGATCACTGTTCGCTATCTTCACCTTTTCATGAAGATAGAATAGGTAGCAGGACATGCTACCTGCATCTGTCTTGCAAAGAAAATTAATACTACATGTACTTTAAATTCATGCTTTTAATAGACCCAAGCCAACAGCAGCTTGGATTTATTTATGTTATATCACCATAAAAAAGGTATAACCGATAAGTAATATATTTACTTACAAACATCGGTAAATTAATATACAGGGTACTGTGGTGATTTACTTTTACAGCATACACGCATTTTTACCAACATTTACAAAGTTGATATGTGTTTTTTACTCTGAAAAATCTAGATTAAGAACACAATTTCAGATTCTTTTAATGGTTCTTTTTTATTTCTTTAAGTACATGTAATTGTATTATTGCAACGGCTTGTTTAAAAACTAATCTTAGATTTCAGGAACAATCTTGAGAAGGAGCTACAAAGATTCCATAATATATCTTGTTATTGCAAGTTCATTATCTCCTTATAACGAGTTAATTAACTCGTTATAACGAGATACTAACTCGTTATAGCGAGATATTTAAGTCGTTATAACGAGATAATAACTCGTTATAACGAGATAATTAAGTCGTTATAACGAGTTAGATTATTTTTTTTACTTTTCAAAAATGAGCCTATCCGGCTTTCGTACTTACGGGCGTAAATGAAAGGAAAGAATTATTGTTCTTCGTATTTCGAAGAAGTTGTGTATCTTTTTGTATTTGAAATCAAAGCTTAACCTGGAATTTGTCTGTGAAATAAGCATAGAAGGATATCCATCTCGCATTAAATAATGCACCTCTTTTGACAAAAACTCCTTTGTGACAATATTTTTCTAAGAAAATAAAAATTCAAAAAGATAAAATCCTCACACCTACCCTAACGGTTTTGGTGATCCTGGATGATAATCTACTCATTACGTTAAACTGGCTTAACAAAGTCACTATTAATAGATAATACATTATCTGAAATAATCCATTTTGTTCATTTAAGGTACATTGTAAAGTTGGAGCAAAGCGCAGGGAAGAGAATGTTGCGTGTCTCATCAAAGTGGCGGATCCATTTTTTGCCGGAATAAAGGTATTGAACACAGTTTTCTCGTAATGATATTGGCGCTCGGATGATCCGCTTTCAATTTTCTACACCGAGGTCGCTTTAAATGTGCAATCTAATTTAAACCAGATCCTAAGATACGTTCACAATCACTACAATGAAAGGTGAAGATAACGAACAGTGATCAAACTCCCTAGGCACACAAGAGGCGGGATCAGGTGCCTAGGAGGATCTAACATAGCTCCATGGAGGGTCATGTCCGCATGACCTTTCGCTTTTAATATTCATGAGAATCTCAACCAGTCAGATTGCGCCATACAATGATGGTTACTTAGGCGAATCCCGGCAATTCGTAAACAAGTTGCAATAATCTCTCTCTCCCGCGGAGTTTATTCCACACTATAAAATTATGCTTAGGAGGAGTAAGCCCCCCCCCCCCCCCCCATTGACCGGCAAATAATTATAAATTTTCAAAGTTAACGGCATTAACTGTCGTAAAATTATAATCATATATACATACAGTTAATAAACACTTTTCGTTACGTAAAGAAAGCTAGCGTCATGTTTTGATCATGTTTAAAACATGATGATAAAACACTAGAGCCCGTTTAATTATTCAGAATGAACTCGTAATTTGAAAATCTGCTTTAAACGAAACTTTTACCAGTATATCTAACCTACGTAAACAAAAACATGACACGTGCTTTAATTAAATAAAAAAATTGTGAGCTGTGTATCTCTTGTAGCTCGAAAACCGACATTCAAATATTGCTGACCATTACACATACTTTAGATAAGCATTTTATACATTAAAAATAAAATTGAAAAAGTTTCACCTAAAATCATGACCATACCCCGTTAATACAGGCACTCCTTTAGTTTTATAAAGACTCAGCAAAATAAAGAAGTCTTGCAAGTGATGAAGACATTCAATCAATTTGGCCGTTTTGGCACACCCTGGTACCTACGTCCCTATCCGTAGGATCACGAAATTCCAAAATTTAGTATAGCCTAGTTACTTGCTTTTCTAAATATTCATTTAATTTGAATTTAGCATTAATAATACGATTAAAGATGCTAATCAAATGTTCGAAAAAAGGACATCGTCGGGAACCCACGGTCAGTCGCACTTCTTTTAGCTCCCGTGGGACACAATGCTGATATTTTTGTATAATTCATCAAAATGCATGACCTTACGCGACCTATCGAGGGCAAGTGGGAATCGTCGTAAGTATTTCCGGAACTCTACACGTCAGTAGTAATGGCGGCGCCCATGAAAATGTGGGTGTATTGTTGTGTCACTATCAAAAATTGAGGTTACAGGGCTCTGACGTCAGTGACTTCACTTGAACAGTACATCTATGCTTTAGAGTGCCTTAAATTTACCCAACAGACGCATCATTTGTATGCAGCCTTTGTACAAATAAAATGCAAACTCAACGAGAGAATGGTCACGAAAAAGGCCAAGAGGAAAGAGATCAGTTGTTAGGTATGTTTATAGATAGAATAAAATAAAAAAAAAATTATAACTAAAATGAATTTCAAAACAAAATGACAAAGATATAGTAAAGCATACCGCTGTAAGCTTTGTAATTTGTCTAACTTAACGTTGTCAAAATCTTCGCCCCAAAAGCTAAGTTTGTCTATGCTCCCGAACACTGGAAATAGGGGGCTTTTTGATTGATTGAATATCGCAATAAGGAATGGCAATGCGAACAATCGCATAAACACCCCGAGACACACCTTCCAGCGAAATTATCAGTGTTGTGTCCCACGGGAGGTAAAAGAAGTGCAACCGACCGTGGGTTTCCGACGACGCAAAAAGGAAAGAAAAGAAAAACATTTTTTTCTAAAACTGAGAATATAAATCCCCCGTTTCCCCATATATGTTTCATACGAAATTGGAAAGGCTGTTATTAAAGTATTAAAATGCTCGATTGTTAACATATATACTTAATCACCATGGCAATTTAGCCCCACCCTGGTACCAATATAAAGGAAGTGAAAAAAAAGGCAAAGGGCTATTCATGTAGCTGTAGTTTAGTATCACCAGCATTCAAGATGTGTTACGCAAAAACACTACTGGTGTATGATACGTTTGATCCCGGCCCGCGGTTACAACCCCCAGGGATCGTGCAATTATACTGTTCAAGTATTGACCGTTCTGCTCTTCATGACTAATTTTTTTCATAGTTTGAAGATTGGGCAATTTTGGCAGTTTTTGCTCCGTTCCTAAGACCCTGGGGATGCAGGAGTTCACAATGTACGAACCTTCTTGTCTGAAAGATGCTTCATATCAAATTTGGAAAGAAATTGGAATGGTAGTTATCTAGAAGTTAAAATGTTGCAATTGTTGACGGACGACGAGCAATAGCAATAGGCCACCCAATGACGTAAAGGAATTAGATATGTGTAGTACTTGTTACTCCGAAATGATAAAGTATATTGCTAAAAGCGTTTTGTAGACCTTAATTTGAAAAAAAAAACGCATGCGCAATTTAAACCCTCATATTCTGCTCTGTGTTAATGTGTACTTGTACTTTAAAGTAATCATAGACATAACATGGGCAATAACTTGTCTGTTTCAGATAACGAACACTAATGTTGAGCTTGAAAGGAAGGGATCTAGTAATGTCGAGCTAGAGATGACGATCCCGTTCGCCTCTGAATCTCTTTATATCAACGGTGTTTCACAACCAGTTAGCGACCTGAATATAGAAATGACTTTCAAAACGGACGATTCGTCTAAATGTGGTGGGGGAGGATCGTCAAACCAGTGTGAGGTCAAAGTGAAAGGGTACAGCTACAGCGACAGACATAAATATCAGAATGATGAATGGAGGCAGAATATATCATTTCCGGTGTACAGCCAGGATACTGACGCTTACGTCATCAATAGTCACATGACTCTAGCACTAAAGACGGGAGGAACTAACGGAGTCGGAAGTGAAATATTTCAACACGTTCCTCTCCCTGATATATCGGTGAGTTCTGTCTATTGACTTTTATTTTAATATAATCCGATTAAATTTTATGAACAGGATCTGAGTGAAGATACAGACTTGACAACATTTTATTTGGTTTGTGAGGACAACACCGTATAGCCTACCATGATGACCCCCTTCACCCGAATATCCAAGCCGACAAGAAGCATTAATAAAAGTTATCAAACTAATGTTCAAACTAAGGAATGTATATTGTTGTCGGTGCATCGTATGTGCATATGAAGCACAGTTATCAACATTCATATGTAATATTCATTTAAAGAAAACATGATCAAACAAAACGATTACATTTTCCTTGATGTGGCATAAGTGGAGGCTGTTTTATTTAAATCTAAAGGTATGTAGGGATATTTTAGATGAAGACGCCTAACAGATAAATGGTGCAAAACTTCTGGTGTAAGTCATGATAATCCATGTGATGTCGATATGATTATGCGAGATACAAAATTCATCAGAATATGATATCAAGCTTTTTGGAATCTCGTTGTGTTGCTAAAAAGTTGCATGAATTTGTTAACGATAGCTGTACGTATTTCAGATCCGTGTTCGAGAAACAAACAATGTATGGAAAGGAAGGTCCTGTGGTGTTAGAACTGATCCCCACATGTATACATTTGATGGAAAGTAAGAACATTTCAAAATGTAAAGATAGCGAACAGTGGTCAATCTTATAACTCTTATAAAGAATACAAAATTAAATGTAGGGAAAACACGAACCTCTTGACATATTATAAGTGGGATCAGATCCCAAGGAAGAGCAATTGTTATCTTTCAATCGGCTACACCCGACGTGAGCCCCATATCTTCATCGGGCAAACGGAACAAGCTACAGCCAATGTTAGAAAACTTCGGGATTGAAGCTTGTCGGTCTGTCTCTCTGATCCCCAACTCCTATTCAACTTCCATTTAACCAACTTTAACGATATTTGGTATGATAATATCAGAATGAATAAGAATTCATGAAAACCTTCCTGGAGAATGAGGAAGACATTGCCTTTCAAAATTGGCAGAGGATATAAGGAAACTACACGGACCGATCGCGATCTGATTTACTTAATCACCTCGTGTAGTATGTATACAGGCTCCAATGTGCACAGTAACAATCCAAACAAGGACTAATTTCTTATTGAATTTTAATCTCCAGAAAATTATTTACTACGGTAGATCAATCTAAGCTAAATTTTGGTCACCGTACTATTGTTCATGAACTAGCTACACAAATGTTTTAAAGAAAACGTATGGTGACCATACACCAATGACTTCTTTCCAGATTCAATAGCATTTATCCACACTGCAACCTCAAAATGCGGTGTCCTTCTTTTGTAATTCTGGAATGTATAATTTCCCCGCTTTTTCGTGGCGCTAGTCTACTTATTCAACAAAGGCATACAACACATAATAATATATTTCCCATGAATTTAATGAAAAAAATATTTAAAAGAGTAAGATAGCCTTTATGATAAACACGAAAGTAATTAGACCTTTATACCTGTCGATGTATTAAATCAACCTGATATAGTATTTAGCTCCTGTGACCAGAATGTCATGGTTTCATTTAATGTCTTTTGATTAAGAATTGCTCCGTTTACCTCCTCAACACAGTCGATTCTCGGCGGGACTGACCTGCCAACAGGGATGATTACTTCCCCTAGGTACATGTAAAGGATTCCTTTTCTGTTGTTTCCAGGAGTCCCATGTTTGCTCTAAACGGTGTGTTACTTAAGAGATTGATCACTGTTGGCTATCTTCATCGCTCAGGTGAAAAGTGCCTTATGGTGGTGGTTTTATCGATCTAACTGTTTTTTTATTATTACTTCTAAGTATATGTTTCTTACGAAATGTGTCTTTCCCCCCTGATTTATAAAATGTTCATTTTGGTATCATTGCGATGAATCAGATTTATTTCGATTACATTTTGCTTACGAAAGATGGTTTTCAATTAATTTCTGATCAATTTTTGAAACACCTCTTTAACTGCCAACGATGTACCATATTTTGAATTATATTTCCGTTTTTGACGACTCAGTGAGGGGGTGTGAAAGACACAATATAGTGCTGAAATATATCATGGGTACAACAATCAAATAAAAAGTAATGTGTAACATTTTTCTGCAGACGGTATGAATGCCAGATTCCAGGTCAATTCATCAACTACAGAAATCAGCGTCAATTACAATGGGTAAATTACTGCTCTAATACAAAACACTGTATACATGGAGATTGCGCCACGCGTTTATTTTGACCAAAAACAAAATGGTTTTCACTAGGTTTGTTTTTAATTAAAAAAAGGGATTTAGTGAATTATTAATATTCGTCCAGTTTGCAATTGTCTTATTGCAGATAATAATGACATAGGCGACACTAAAATGTTGGTAATATTTACCGTGTAAGCAGTAGTTATTTGAAGTCGGGTATAAGAAAGTTGATCTTTCTGGGAGTTATGAGATTGATCACTTTTCGTTATATTAGCCTTTCATCTAGTTATATACACACTGAGATGCATACGCACCATTTAGCATACCTGCTTAATAAGTATTGCCTTCGAGATGGATACATGCTGATTTTGCAATGGATAAATATTGGCTTCAAACTAGATAGAAATACATTTCACGATACTTATACAGTTCAAAAAGAAAATAAAGAAAGAAACCCATGAGTAATTTTTTGCTGAATATTTTTTTTAATGATTCCCCCTAGAGTTTCTCTAGGGCGAATCACCTGGTTACTCCTTATTACATTTAACGTTATCATTATCAGTGGTTGTGATACTTTGATTATAAACCCTGCATTTAAATTGATTCAGAAAATTCATTATTAAATGTTCGCCGCATCTGATAAAGAATAGGAAACTGCATTATGCGTTTCTTTCTTATTTTATTTCTTCTTTTCTTTATCAGTATACATATAACTTTAAGATTTATATTGAATTCACGATGGATAAATATTGACCTTAGTGGAAACAATGTAAAAAGTTTCTGTTATATTTCTTCACAGCAGTTCCTTTGTATTATGATGTAAATTTATCTGAATTCTCTAAGGTACATTGTACCTCTCCCATAGATTCAGTCCAAACATCACCCATGTTTCCCGTCAAGAACCGGTCCCTGGTGCGTCTGCGCAGTCGCGGCAAGAGCCGGCAGAGATGTGTTTGTCATCGATCTGTGTGGAGGAAATGACGTCATCAACTTTGAATTCTGTGAGGACAACGTTCTAAAAGTGACTAAAGTCAATGATAAACACTACAAGGTAATACTTTGAATTTTTCCCAACGCCAAAATGAAAGACTGCCTTAGAGAACATGGATGATGTAACTATAAGAAAACCGATCAAACAATACTCATAAAAAATAGCTGTAGATTGATGAATTGATGTTAGCTTGTTTAACGTCCCTCTCAAGAATTTGTCACTCTTATGGTGACGTCACTAAGACCGGTGAAGTGCTTCAAACATATGCTCGGCGCTTACAGCCATTGGACAGTGAGAGTTTTTTTAAGGAGCCACACCTACTGTGACACGGGACATCCGTTTTTAAGGTAATCTCCGAGGACCCGCGACATTCACGCCTGATGCCGAGCATTTGGCGATGGAACTGTCACTACCTGTTTTAACGACTTAGGTCCGTCGCGGCCGGGATTTGAACCCCGACCTTCCGCATGCTGGGCGAACGCTCTAACCTCTAGATCACCGCGGCTGTAAACAAGCTGTAGAGGTTGCGTTCTGTTTGAAAAGCGATGTTTTGTGTTGTTTTCCTTGTTACCCAGCTTGTTAGGACTTGCATTTCTTTAGATTAAATAAACTGTTTGTTGTCTTGTGAATGTTTATCGCACGGTGAACGTAATATATTTTGTCTGTATATTGTTTTACGTCCCATTTTATGCTTTTTGATCCATGGAAATTAGTGAGAACCTACCCACGTTGAGAAGGAATACAAACACTTTGTATATACAGGGCATTCTCCTACTGTGAGATTGTACCCCCAATTTCAGGTCATATCTGAGAGTCCAGTGACTCTCATAAATCTAGATGCAGAGTATTTCACAAAGACATTGTTTCCCTATTAGGCTTATGATGTTCAGAGTGAGACTCACGAGCTTCCGGATGCGAATGCTCTATCTACCTAGTTAGATGACAAATCTCTATGAATGCATGATCGTGCAAAATGTAGTTATAATTACACACCATAACGCCTTAAAATGATATAAAAAGATCCTCATATAGTTAGTACATACATGAGGCCTGGGATATTTGCAGGCCAACTAAATGCGTACACATTATGCATTATCAAAATACAAGGTTCCTTATATGTTTGTTCAAGACATGTCTCTCATAATCGGAGTTTGTCCATCATTGGTATTGTATGTTTTGCATAGGAAAGCTACTCCTCAGATGATCATTGGTCTAAAGTGTGTTTCTTGCTTTACACCCCCCCCCCCTTTCGAGAAAGTATGATCGCTAGTTGTAGATGACGTGCTTTATCCCGACAACGCTTACTATGATATGGAAGCGATTATTTAGATCGATATCGTCCGAAATATCTTACAATTACATGTTTAAAGCTGTTCGTTTGTAAAGGACCATATATATTTGATATAGTTGGTTGCAAGTTGTCAAGCATAAGCCTAAATTTTGCAGACATTCACCGGCAATGGTTTCATCTGCATACATGTATGAGTGAAAAATTCTCGAGCGGGATGTTGAACGATATATGTGTATAACCAACCTCGTATAATAGTCCCATCATATCCAGACGTCAGAAGCTGTAAAACAATTCCGTAAGGTAATCCAGCGTGCATATCGGAAACCAATTTACTTGACAATTGGTTGCTGAAATTTCTTTTTAAGGTATACTTCCCCTCTGGTACAACTCTGTCAATATATATATTGGATTGGAGAGGGTATTACAATATCGACCTAGAAATTCTCCCGTCTGCCCCGGATGTTGGAAATGCTGAGGGTTTGTGTGGATATTTTGACGGAGAAGTGAACAATGACTTCAGAAGAAGAAACAGCACCTTCTCTGACAGCATACGATTAAGATATCCCAATGATTTCTCAAGATCGTGGAGGTTAGTTTTATCTTCAAATATAAATGTCAAAGTATGTTGACTGGGATTTATATAGTTTATCCTTCATCTGTCTGTTGCACTATATAACTTTATTAGATATTGGAATTTGATGTAGAACATGACTATCCTATGCATGAGGTCATTTGGACACGGGATGTTTACTCCTCCTAGGCACCTGATCCCACCTCTGGTATATCCAGGAGTCCATGTTTGCTCTATTTTGTATTGCTTATAGGAGTTATGAGATTGATCACTGTTCGTTATCTTCACCTTTCATACCATAATTACAGACGCCATTTCAAGTGACACCCTAGTGACGTCAATGAAAAGTGTTTATTTACGCTGTGGGTTATCACGTCTGGGTATTAATCGTGATGTCGTGGAATTTACGCAGTCTTCGTGAAGGGTGAGGCAATCGATCAGAGGAGGTGATTATCGGGTGTGATCATTGGGGCGTGTATATATCGGGTGTGATCACTGGAGCGTGTATATATCTTATATGTAGATTCCTTTTTAATACCGAGTTTACAACATTCGTGAGCTTCAAATATGTAACAATTTCATAAAAATAAAATACTCACTGTCAAGAACACTGCTGTCCTGTGAAGCCGGGCTCCTGTGACAGGTTTCACCGACTATCAAGTGGTGAAGTGAGGACCAATCTAATTGGACAACTTTTCCCCCTTATAAGAAATAAGAGCAATTTGTTTTTCCTATTCAGTTTAATTAAATACAATTCTATGCAAGTTAGAGACGTTTTTACTATTTGAACAGGATACAGGACAGCGAGAACCTCTTCACAGGGGACAGTTCGGTCTTCAGGAGTTTGAAGTCTGTATCTACCATTCTGGTCCCTCATTGTACATGTACCGACGACGGTAAAACCGAGTGTTCTTACAGTACATTTACACCATGTAGCTCCAACCGAGGAAAACAGTACACATGTAACAGTCAACTCTTGAAAAACAGGAGGCGGAAAAGGGACGTTTCAGGAGCGGATCCTTCAGAGGTACCTATCCTCATCCATAATCATAGAAACAGTATAGATGTAAAACTTATGCGGTACCAATTTTAATGCACCAGATGCACATAGAATATTAATGTCTCGTCAGTGATGCTCAAGCCGAAATATTGGAAATCCGAAATAACAATAAACTTGTAAGAACTAAAAAGAAAAAACAGAGTGCCGATCAGAGTTATGCATGAGGGAGATAAATAAATTTCTAAATTTTATCACAGCAATTAAAAAACATCCACAGTTTCAAGCTAGTATCCAGGTACTAAGCTACTGGGCTGTAGAGATTATTACATACAATCACTTTCCTTAATTTGGTTTTACAATACTGTAATTATAGTTATACCACGGATATTACAAACATCAAAGGAATGCCGCGGTCATAAGACAATTGATACACATCTCGCCTGTACTTCAGGTTTTGCTAATGCAACAATAACTAATGACTAATGGTTGAATTTTATAATCATAAAAATCAATCAGTAAATGTTGGAAAACAAAATATCATAAATGACTGAAGAACATTTGTCATTTAGTAAAACTCAACCGTCTGCATTCTGAGAGCATACGCGTAGATATGACCATATACAGCCAAGTTTTTCTTGAACTGTATTCAAAGGAATAGATACAACCCATTTACATCAAACGAAATACTGGAAATATTTTTTTTTCAAAATAGATTTAAAGTATCCCTACCATCTCACCTTTTTCGTCAGCAAAAACATTGTAGGCCGTATCAGAAACTACCATGACGTCACGGTGACCTAATTCGTAGCTATATAGGAAAACGATCGCCTTTATATGTCTAAGCCGTAGTAGAATAGAAATAAAGTGTTTTCATGCATGTTGCATCCTCATTGGTCTTGAAACATTCGCTTTTATATTTCAGAACAACATTTCTTGACCTTTGAGGCAATCCTGCAACATACACGAAAACACCATCATTTGTTAAATATATTTGCCTATATTTTAGACAAGAGACATAACCTTCGTTAAAACGACGGAGTACGCAGAATCGGTGTGTCTGCAGGCTTTCCAGGAATCGGTAGAGTACAAATTATGTCAGCAGCACGTAACAGACCTCAGCAATGTCACCATCTCCAATTGTATTGAAGATATCAAGGTATACGTACATGTATTGCCGATTACATCGATTTCTGAAGCCACCCTTTTACTATATCTAAGCTCAAGAGCACATACATTAAGATAGTTATATGCCAAACAATAATATTGTCAGATGACAGGCGATGATAACCTTACCCAGATCCACGTGGAGGCCGTTCTCCAGCAGTGTTCAGCGTTCGTTCTTCTTAACGCAACGCTTCAGGAAGCCGAACCCGAGGTCACCCACACCATAGAAAACCTCTGTCCCAACAACTGCAGCAGTCTCGGGATTTGTGAAGGCGGTACATACCAGCTCTTGTTAATTGGCTAATTTTGTTTTTAAAAGTCTGAAATATAATTCCTTGAAAAAGAACACTTATTTTTGGGACATGTTCATCTTCACTATACTCGTTGTATACGCCATAATACTGAAGAAAAACATAAGATACACGTAACCTACTTTAACGCTTTACTGTTAAAGGAAACTGCACGTGTTACAGTGGGTACGGCGGAAGTGACTGTTCATTC
The DNA here is from genome assembly GCF_947568905.1 of Ostrea edulis. Lineage (NCBI taxonomy): Eukaryota > Metazoa > Mollusca > Bivalvia > Ostreida > Ostreidae > Ostrea > Ostrea edulis. Next base: position 28,074,097 of record NC_079171.1, read on the forward strand.
GATTTGCTGAGACCCCCCACAATAACAGACGTACCCCGCCTCTGTGATCTGTCCACTGCATCCTGTAGTGAGGCCACTATCATTGGAAAATATTTCTTTGAGAACATGAACTCCAACTGTTACCTTAGTGTGAATCAGGTATATTTTAAGGACTCTTAAATAGGCAATATATACACGTAAAGACTAAAGTCCAATTTACCTATACTCATTTGTAACTAAGTTTTATTTGTTGTTTTACAATCTATTTGAGAAATTCTCAGTCTCAAACAATCTCGACAGCTTTGACCGGATTTGCCGGTTGTTATGAAATATACCTGTAAACATCGGCATCTACATCACTACTAAGGTCTCTCGTGTGTCCATGGGTCTGTATTTTCCCAACTCTCTATTTTATATTGCTTATAGGAGTTATGAAATTGATCACTATTCTTCACATTTCATCATGTAGTTGTGAAGATCTATCAATTTTAATTAAACCAAGACAACATCCTCTATTGTGACAGTATAATTTGTACTTATCTTAGCAGAAAGCTTTTCTGTTAAAAAATTGTATTGTGTCTGTAATTGTTGTAAACTTGTCACAGTTTCATCTTTTCCTCCAGACACATGGCTAATTTCAGTCAAACTTGGTATAAATCACCCTTAATTGAAGTGTAGTATGTTCAAATAAAGGACCATGTCTCCTAAAAAGGGGAGATGATCTATAAAAGGTAAAAGAAGAATCGGGCAATTTAAAGGCTTCTCAGGATCTACAACCATTGGGACAGAAAAGTTGAAATCCTGACCAAATCCTAGTCCTTAAAAGGGCATGGACACGATTTGAGCTGAAAACATTCTATTCGTTTTCATGTTTAATGTTTAGAATGCTTAACTAAGGTATTTCTAATAGTCTGAAAAAAATTCGAATGTCATTTGTGGAGGTGCAAAGGAGATTAAGAGCTCACAATTCTTTGTTATGTAAACAAGGTTCCTGCCATGTTTTTTGTTTAATTGGTATACTAGAAAGTTTCGTTTGAAGCAGATTTTTATGCCCGCGAGATCGAAGATCGGGGGCATATTGTTTTTGTCCTGTCTGCCATTCTGTCTGAAACTTTTAACCTTGTTAATAACGTTTGAACAGTAAGAGCTAGAGCTTTGATATTTTACATGAGCATTCCTTATGACAAGACCTTTCCGTGGGAACTAACCCGTTTGACCTTGGCATTTGACTTACTTTTTTTATGCCCCCGAGATCAAAGATCGGGGGGGGGGGGGGTATTGTTTTTGTCTTGTCTGCCATTCTAATTCTGCCATTCTCTTAGAAACTTTATCCTTGCTAATAACTTTTGAACAGTAAGTGATAGAGTTTTGATATTTCACATGAGTATTCCTTGTGACAAGACCTTTCCGTTGGTACTAAACCTTTAGACCTTGACATTTGACTTACTTTTCAAAAAATGACATTAGTCATAACTTTTAAATGGTAAATAATAGAGCTTTCATATTGTACACGAGCATTTCTTGTGACAAGATCATTCTACTGGTACCAAGATATTTGTCCTTGTGACCTTGGCCAGCTTCGGAACTGGCCATTATTGGGGGCATTTGTGTTTCACAAACACATCTTGTTTAAAGAAATTACATTGTTCATAACTTCTAAATGATAAATATTAGATATTTGATCTTGCATATGAGAATTTCTTGTGACAAGATCTTTCTACAGATTACAAGATATTTGTCCTTGTGATTGTGGCCATTTTTTGGAATTGCCCATTAACAGGGGAATTTATGTTTCACAAACACTTTTTATCAATTTTCTAGTTAATTCGCAACAAAATTAAATTGTTTCTAGTGTTTATCACATATCATTCTGTTTTAGACATGCTATGTTCTATTAATCAATATATATGTAAACAAAAACATGGCACGAGCCTTGTTTACATAATAAAGAGTCGCAATGGAGAATTGTTCAAATCATGGTTCCCGGGGTAAAGTGGGGCCACAATAGGGGGTTGCTTAAATCATGGTATCCGGGGTAAAGTGGGGCCACAATAGGGGGTTGCTTAAATCATGGTATCCGGGGTAAAGTGGGGCCACAATAGGGTATTGCTTAAATCATGGTATCCGGGGTAAAGTGGGGCCACAATAGGGGGTTGCTTAAATCATGGTATCCGGGGTAAAGTGGGGCCACAATAGGGGATTGCTTAAATCATGGTTCCCGGGGTAAAGTGGGGCCACAATAGGGGGTTGCTTAAATCATGGTATCCAGGGTAAAGTGGGGCCACAATAGGGTATTGCTTAAATCATGGTATCCGGGGTAAAGTGGGGCCACAATAGGGGATTGCTTAAATCATGGTATCCGGGGTAAAGTGGGGCCACAATAGGGGATTGCTTAAATCATGGTTCCCGGGGTAAAGTGGGGCCACAATAGGGGGTTGCTTAAACCATGGTCCCCGATGTAAAGTATGGCCACAATAGGGGATTGCTCAAATCATGGTCCCTGATGTAAAGTGGGGCAACAATAGGGGATTGCTTAAATCATGGTATCCGGGGTACGGTGGGGCAACAATAAGGGATCAAAGTTATGCATTTAGATATATATGAAATATTTTTTTTAAAATCTGGACTATAAAAGTTGAAATGTACATGAAGGTTTCGTGACAGAGTAAATCCATGTTTGTTCAAATAATGACCCTAAGAAGTAGTAAGAGAACACAACATGGGATGGAAGTTTACAGGTAGGGAAAATCTTTGAAGAATCACTAGTCCAAACATTTTAACATTTACATGAATACCTGCTGACAAAGAGAGTTTATCCTCAAATCATAGCACCTAGGGATGGGATGGGAACACAATAGGGACCATATGCCTGTGGATGAATGCAAATTTTTGGCCTTTCCTCGGCGCTTACGGCTTTCGAGTAGGGAGGGATCATTATCTTGCCATACCTGCTGTGACACTGGGCCTTGGTTTTTGTGTTCACCCGAAGGACCGTCCTATTTTGTCGTATCTTACGACAAGCTAGGGATACTAAGGATTTATTCTAACCCGGATCCCAATGGGATCAACAAAATAGGGATCGAGTTGTATGGGATAGGTTTTTAAAACGGTTTTGTAATCATTGCAAATACAAGCTATCACTGTACCGAATGATGTCTGACGTATATATACCAATTTTACTCCACGTACTGATTTTGATTCCGTTTGCAGGGTGACCGATCGACAGGGGATGCTTAGTCTTCCAAGGCACCCGATGTCACCTCCGTGCTTGTCTTCTTATTTTTGTATTCTTTATATGATTTATGAGATTGATTCACTTGCTCCGTGGCCGAGTGGTTAGAGCATCGCGCTCAACATCACACGGCCTCTCACCTCTGGTCGGCGCGGGTTTGAATCACGCTCGCGTCGTTAAGTGCGAAAGTGTCCCAGTTTACTTGCGGGAAGTCGGTGGTGTGTTCCCAGGTACATTGTATATGGGTTCTCTCTTTCACTAATAAAAAACTGGGCGCCACCAGATAGCTGAAAAAGTGTTGAGTGTGGTGGAAACAGCCAAACAATCAATCAACCACGAGAGAATATCTGAAGTCCTTTAACTTGTATGTAATTTTAGGTTGATGTAAACCAAGCAACGGTACAAGAAGAACAAATGCAGCTTCATCTGGAGGAGAGGACGTTGTTTGAAGGCTACTGTCCCCTTCATATCAACACTTCTGGTACCTGGACCACCGAGATCAAATTCAACATCTCTAACGACGGAGTTCGCTTCACAGACACGTACAACGTCTTCATTTACCAGTCCAAATGTCAGGAGTACCATAGTGAGTCTGGAAAGGTGTTTTTTACCTTAAAGGTAAAGTTTCATACATATTGTTTCGCCGTTCTTTATTCTTTGCAAACTGACTTTTGTCTACTGACCATTCCATTTATCTGATAAAGATATAGGGCTCACGGCGGGTGTGACCGGTCAACAGGGGATGCTTACTCCTCCTAGGCTCTAGTATGTTCCATAAATCAGTGATTGTCTTTCTCCGAATCATGTATGCATTATGGTATTACTGTTATTTATCTTCCCTTGTGCACAAGTCTTGCAAAAATAAAACATTCGTTACCATGGTAGACCTAGGCTTCTGTTCGCCTTGTAGTTAGAATATATGAATATATTTATCATAACATTGTCTCGGACAATCAGTGCTGTGTGATGCACTAGGAATACCACCATGGTAGCAAAATAAATAGCGAATGTTCATTGAAGCATTTGGCAAGATCAAGTGGGTATTAAAATGATTGGTTGATTGTATACTGTTTAACATTCATCTCGAAAATATATTTCACTTTTATGGAGACGTCACTATTGCCGGTGAAAGGCATGTAAAATTTAGGCCTTTCAGCAGGTAGGGATCTTTATCGTTCCACACCTGCTTTGACTGGATACCTCAGTTTTAATACTATGATAAAAAGGACCGAAAACGCTTCACTGCTGTATATGCGCTACATATAAGTAGAAAATTGTGGTCCTTGACATAAACTTGACGATGTCTCCATATGCATTCAATATCTCTGAAAGGAGACGTAAAACCCAAAAACAAACTTCGATAAGCAAGGATGACAATCGAAGGTCGTTTCTCTATTCACCATATGCAGATTTAATAGTTTGCAAAAGAACGAGCCCAGGGCATCCAATGAATTCGTGTCTTACAGATAATGTGTAAACAGCAATGATGGACGTCATGGTTGAATTGCTATAAAGTATTTGTGACAGCATCATACACCAACAGTTATCCCGTGGAGATCCGGTTAGAATAGGTCCTCAGTACCCCACCCCGGGGATCCGGGTTAGAATAGATTCTCAGTATCTTCCTTGCTTGTCGTAAAATGCGATTAAATGGGGCGGTCCTTCGGACGAGACCGCAAAAACCGAGGTCCCATGTCATAGCAGGTGTGGTACGATAAAGATCCCTCCCTACCGAAAAGTCGTAGACGCTGAGCATAGGAGTAGATTTTACAGCCCTTAATCGATAATGGTAATGACTCCGTATGAGTGAAAAATTTTTCGAGAGGGACATTAACCAATATACAATCAATCTACACCCACCCCACCCCAAAAATTAGACAGAGTGATTGTATACTATTATTCTGGTTTTCTGTCAAATAATTTAGATGGAGCCGGTTATAAATTTCAGCTTCATTGTTGATGACTTTCCATGTAAATCGTCTTGCTAAATATTGAGTACCAGAGTAAGACGGTCTTTCATTGGATGAAAATTAAATAATGTTAATTGACAAAAGTCTCTTTAACCAATATTTGGTCGATTGACTAAATCTGCCAACGGAAAAGAGAAATACCGAGAATGTTCACCCGTGGTAAGCGAAGATGAAACAACCCACTAATGAGTACATGTATTTCCGTGGGGGTTGTACTTTTATCGATTGTCCATCATTTACAGTTTCTTGGGGATTCAGTTTCATAGATATGATTCATGTATATCGAAATGTGCTTTTTTAATTGAATATGATTCACCAACACTACTCTCTCTCTCTCTCTCTCTCTCTCTCTCTCTCTCTCTCTCTCTCTCTCTCTCTCTCTCTCTCTCTCTCCGTTTGTTATCATATAATTAACTAATTCAATAAGAATTTGTATTGCAAAATTGCAAATTGAGTATAACCTTGGCTTTCTCAATTTTACTTGCAGAATGACTTTTGCTTTATCGACAGCGCATGCGTTAGTCCGATGGAAAGTAGACCCAAAAACGAGTGTTTAATCTGTAACGCTAAAGCAGATAGATACCAATGGACAGTAGATGAATGTAAGCATAACACAACACTAAAATAATATCAATACTCAGGTGACCTATTGCAATTGGTCTGCGTCGTGCGTCGTCCGTTAACAACTTCTTCCCAGAAACTACTGGGCCAATTTTGACCAAATTTGGTATGTAGCATTTATAGTTGAAGGAGACCGGAAATTTTAAATTTCTTGACCCCCACCCTAAGGGGCCTTAATTTGGTAGGAACTGTAAAATTGAAATATTTCTTTTAAAATCCTCTTTATTCCTGGGCATCTAGCAGAGAAAATGAGTATATAGTCATGATAAGCTAGGACGCTTCTACCAAAATTGTAAATTGGGTTCTGACTCCTGGGTGGAGCCAAACTTAATATATAATTTATATGTGTAAAACACTTACATAACATATCCTTCAGTGCTATTGAAACTTAATGGATATTTAAAAAGAGCAATTAGTCCTTTACGAAATTTTAAATTTGATGATCCCAGGGGTAAGGGTTGTGGTATCAAGGTGGGTCCAAAATGATCAATTATTAAATATGTGAACAATAGAAATGTTTAACTTCTTGATAACTATCATTCCAATTCTTTTCAAAATTGGCATGACACTTCTTTGGAACAAGGGGGACATCAATTGTAAATTGCAGGACTCCTACATCCCTGGGGCCCTGGAAACGGGGTAAAAACTGCCCAAACTTGACCACTTTTCAAATGCATAGTGATGTAGAACAGGAAAGCCTCTACTGAAATTGTAAATTTCATGATCATCGGGGTAGGGGTTCTGACCCCAGGGATGCGCCAAACTTACTATATAGTGTTTATTTTTAAAACACTTAAATAATTTGTTTTGTGTGATATTGATACTAAATTGAAACTAAATGGATATTCAAAAAGAGCAGGCAGTCCTTTACCGAAATTGTAAATTTGATGACCCCAGGGGTAGGGGTTTGGTATTAGAGTGGGGCCAAAATGGTCAGTTATTAGATATACATTTTTAACTTCTTGGTAACTATCATTCAAATGGTAACTACAGTATCATTCAATTCAAAATTGGTATTAAAAATCTTTTGAACAAGGAGGATATCAATTGTAAATTTCAAGATTCCTGCACCAATTTTCAAACATCTTATTATCTACAACTGTACGTTTAAGAAAAAACAAATGCATAGTGCTGTAGAGCAGGAAAGTCTCTTGTATCACAGTTGTAGATTTCATGATCCCCGGGTATGGGTTCTGATTTATTGACGTTTTCCGGTACACTCAACAATTTTTCAGTTATCTGGTGGCGCCCAGTTTTTATTGGTGGAAGAGATAATCCAGATACAATGTACCTGGGAAAAGACCACCGACCTTCCGAAAGTAAACTGGGAAACTTTCTCACTTACCGGCGCGAGCAGGATTCGAACCCGCGCCGACAGAAGAGAGAGGCCGTGTGATATTGAGCGCGATGCTCTAACCACTCGACCACGGAGGTATGGGTTCTGACTCAAGGGCGGGGCCAAACTTTCTATATAGTATTAAACGCTTAATTAACGAATAATGAAAATTTTCATTAGTGCTATTGATATTAAATTGAAATAAATGGATATTTAGAAAGAGTAGGAAGTCCTTTATCAAAATTGTAAATTTGATGATTCCAGGAATAGGGGTTTTGGTATTAGGGTGGGACCAAACATAGTATATAGTATTCATGTGAATGATTGCTGATACTGCATAAAATTTAAATGCATACTTTGAAATAGTAGAAAAAGAATGTACAAAAATGGTGTGTTTCACAACCCAGTGTTTTGATTCTAGGATGGGTCGAGATTAGTCATATCTTTTAATGTTTCAATGTTAATATACCTATTATATTATGTAAAGCCTTTCATCGGTATATGCCTTTTTTGAAGACATTGAAGTTATAAGAACGCATCTTGTTTTATACTGTTGCTGAACATTATAATTTAGCTTAGATATTGATAACAGGATATTTTATCTAGATTTCATAGCCCTTGGCAGCAGTGATACTTTTTCACTAGTACTCAGGTGACCGATAAGGCCTGTGGGCCTCTTATTTCTCAAATATTTTCCTCAATAATGATCAGATTTATTAGAATGTTTTGCGATTGATCACTTTTCGTTATCTTCACTTGTTCAGCAATGGGTCGTGATTTGTATCAGTAAATAGAGATAAGTATATGAAATGTTACTTTCTTGATGTCATAAATGTCCTTCTATTAGATACATTAATGTTCCTGAGTATTTAGTTTGTATTTTAGAAAATGTGCATCAGAATACAGACAAAACAGATTTTATTACTCCCCTACCGATGACGTCGAAGGTGAATTTAGGTTTGCGCTCAGTCCGTCTGTCCGTCAGATCAGTTTTCCGCATTTTTTCTTGTTCTTGCAGATATTCATTTGGTGTTTGGAATAATGCTTTTCTTTAAGAAGTTACAGATCAAATTCGATTTTCGTTTCGGTCCGTTGATTTTTCACTTAGTTATGGCCCTTGGACTTAGAAAAATAACATGCATTATCAGTTTCCCAGACTTTTGTTTTGGTTGTGTTAGCAGATATTCATTTGATATTTAACATTGTTTTGCCGTAACAAGTTAAAGATTCAAGTTCGACATTCGTCTCGGTTCGTTGATTTTTCACTACGTTTTCCCTTAAACTTAAAAAACAATAGCGTGAGCTATCAGTTTTCCGGATTTTTGTTGTTGTACTTGCAGGTATTCATTTGATATTTGGAACATTGCTTCGCCATAACAAGTTACAGATCAAGTTTGAATTTCGTCTTGGTTCATTGAATTTTCACTAGGTTATGGTCCTTGAACTTAGAAAATTAGCATGACATATTAGTTTACATCCAAGTTTCTTATCTCTGTTGATATATATGATACACTTGTTAAACCTTCTAACATAGTAATACAACAATGTAGGAAAAGTATTCATGATCACCAACATTTCCCTGTTCATTGACTTGGTTAAAGACTTAAACTTTATAATAAATCTGTCTTTTTTCCTGGTCTAGGCTTTGTATCTGAATAGTAGTTGATTTCCAATAATTCCTATCCTGGTTCGCCAATTATTACTTTATTACAATATTGTTGTGGTATAGTAATATTTGCGACTGGTAGGGGAATATTTATTGTCATGCAATACTCTCAGAATACTTGTTTTCAAAAAAGGTTATAAAACAATATCCCATCATACCACCTTTACTGTACAGATTGTGGATACACTACGTTTGAGCAATCAACTATAGCGACAAAGGAAAAAGACTTGCAGTCCTCAGATGTCCCTTTTATTGTCGCAGCCTCCGTCTCTTTCACTGGACTTGTGGCTGTCTTGCTTCTTGTAGTGGCGGTTGTCAGATCTTGTAGAAAATCGTAAGTATACATCAAAGTGTGGGAGATACAAATGTTGACTAATCAATTATTCAGTATACTCATCTTAATCTTGAAAATACAAAATAGATAAAGTCAAATGTAACTTGAGAAATACCCTCGCTCGAGTTTGGACTAATTGATAAATGTTGTGTGTTTATTAGGAATAAAGAATCACGGTTACGACAGGAACAAGTTTGGGAGGCCAGACGATGGTGGTGGGGCGTGAGATGGTGACCGCGTGTCAGTGGGGGGGGGGGGGGGGGGGCACGATGAACACGTATCAGTGAAGGGATGTGACATGATGACCACGTGTCAGTGGAGGGGGTGTGGCACGGTGAACACGTGTCAGTGGAGGGGCGTGACATGGTGACCACGTTTCTCACTATTAGAGTTGTTTCTGAAGATGAATGTGAATCGAATACGAATCTAATGCATTCAGATCCCAAAGATTATTTATATAATTGGTCGTTTCAATGAAAATAAACTCATATATTCATTGTTAGACCAAGTAAAATTAAGTAGTAGATTAATTAGTAGATTATCATTCCCGCCCGCCCCTCGAAAATCGCCCCGCCCCGATTTTTTTTATTTTTCAAAATTACGATTTCCGAATATTTTTATGTCCGGTCCGGTATCGTAAACGTACTTTGTTTCACTTTGCCTTTTAGAAACCCAAATACATGTACACATGTAATTATGATTTATAAAGCCTTTTCTCAATGAGAGAAAGCATTTTCGAGGTCAAGAATACCATGGCGAAAAATAGAAAATAAAATCCTCCCACCCGCCCCATTTTTTTGTGAAGTTTGAATGATAATCTACTAATTAACTTTACTTGGCCTTATGGAAACTTTATTTAGAATTTATCAATGTACCACTGGAAAAAAGTTTTGCCACCAACTGTTGAGAAAGGTTATAGAGGGGAATTTTTTTTCAATTACCCTAAACTGCGTGCTCCATATTGTTTTATTATTCTGAATATCAAACATTTATTAGATGCATACAACGGAACAAAGACTTTGTTCAATATTTTGTATATTTTGTTTAACATTTTATCGTGAATTATACTCGCAATATATACGCTCGACGTTATGTTTTGCGCCACTATTATTACGTCACCATAAAAGCATTCCGTCTTGTTAATACACATGTACTCATTTAACTTCATCAAACATCAGGACATTGACGAATCAAAATGCAGATTACAAAACAATTGCATTAGAATGTACATTTACACGTGTACTCTGAATCGTACACAGACATAGTATATTACTAACGATATAAAGACAACATGTGTACGCACATAGCATTTCATTGTGCTAATGACCGATATGAGGCATGTGTCATTGAAGTTTACCATATATTACAAGCATGTGCTTACTATATACTTTTAATGTAAAACTTATACGGTACCAATTTTGATGCACCAGATGCGCATTTCGACAAATAATGTCTCTTCAGTGATGCTCAACCGAAATGTTTGAAATCCAAAATAACTATGAAGTTTTGGAGCTAAATATAGCCAAAAACAGCGTGCCAAAAAAGTGGAGCCAAATTCGTCCAAGGATAATAAAGGTTTAAATACTGTACACGATTGTAGTATCTTAATCGTGCTGATTAATTAATGGGATTTTACAAATACTTTTAACACAATTAGAAAAACTCACGATCACGGGTTGACATATATACATACAATTACTACCATGGCAATCATAACCATATTAAATAACAAACACGTGTGTAGGATATAGTCTTGTAGCGAAGTGCTGAAGATAAGCAATTTCAATTCGTTATAAACGTAATTTGTTTCATCCAATATCAATTGGATAAAGGTTGATAATGTTTTAAAATTTACAAATTAAATTCACTTCGATGTAAGAGTGCATTCATATAATTGTGTTCGCTGTAACTGTGTTTTACTATATAACCATTATCACATGCAAATCGCCAGTATTATAATGACATTAATCTTGATTTTATTTAATCATTATTGCAATGAAATGTAAACTGAAATATGGAAATATATTTCATTTTAAATATCGTAAATTTCAATAAAATATATTGTGAATGGAATTGGAATTTATGATTTATTTTTACCAACCACAGTCCTGCTTGTCATATAAAGGTCAAAGTATGTGACACTTAATCTACAGCTGGTGATGATGACTCAAAACGAGTTAAAGATTTTTGAAAGGACACAAAACTAAATACCCCCCCACACATAAAACGGGAAAAGAAGACTGCATTTAAAAAAAAAGTTTTCACCTGACTCGTGAATTCATTGGATCATTTTGAGTAATGGAAATTTGAGATGATGACCTTTCAATTCCATCACCTGGAGATGATTTTGGTCAGTTGAATGAGTCGCAACAAGGAAGTTCCGGTTGGATTGTCGATCCCGATGAAAAGTGAAGATAACGAACAGTGATCAATCTCGTAACTCCTATAAGCAATACAAAATAGATAGTTGGGCAGACACAGACATTTGGATATACATGTACCAGAAGTGGGACTTGGTACATCCATGGGTCCGTGTTTGCCCAACTATCTATTTTGTATTTCTTATAGGAGTTATGAGATTGATCACTGTTCGTTATCTTCAAATTTCCTTAAACATAATTGATTTAACTAGGAAAAAACTGCCTTGTGGAAAGCTATCAAATAGATATGAAAACACAGGAAAGGTAAACAGAAAGTTACTAACCGTGTCTGGATCCAGCCAGCAGAAATTAGCAATAGGTCCACAGACCATACTGGTCACCTTAGTAGTTGTAAAAAGTATCACTTGTTCCAAGGGCTATGTCAACTACACAAAAATCCAGTTCTGAATATCTAAGGTAAATTTTTATATTCAGCAGATATGGCCAACACGGCGTAAAACTGTAATAAATTAATCATCTTCTTCCAGAGGGGGGGGGGGGGGGGGGGGGGGCAAATGGGGTTACAAAAAACTGGTTCTCAGAACTCATACATTTTACAGTCTGTAAGATTGTCCTCCACTACTTTAATATTTCAACCATTGCAAGTGTCACATATACCGCTAAAATTTCCCAGAAGTCCACAATTTTGCCACCAATCAAACGCGTCGTAAACGTAAGAAATTGTTCTATTCACTTTTCATGATTCCTCTAGGTCAGCTGGTTCACTGTTTACATTTTCCGCAGCTGTCAAACTTCAATTTTACGTCACTTATCTTTTGACCAATCACAACGGAAGAATAAGTTACGAAGGTAACAACGTCATGCCTTTGGAATGTGTCTGATAGAATGAAAGCGAGAATGTGTTTTGAAAATGCTTTCAGTTTTAGTTAATTAACATAGGAAGTTGACGAGGAATAAAAAAAATTAGGTTATTTTTGCATTTTATTGCAATTTTAGCGCATTTGTCACGCTGACGCGTTACTACATAATATAGGAAGAACATGTGATATTTTCATTTCATTTGCAGATACTGGTAAAGTGCAGTTCCTATTTGCTTCAAGACTTGGAATCTCAACCATTTTAAATATATCTGAACACGTGATATTTCCATTTCATTTAAAGTGCAGTTCCTATTTGCTTTAACACTCAACCATTTTAAATATATCTGAATAGTCAAACAATGATGGAGTTTGGGATGACTCTGGGACTCTTCTTCATCATACTACTCACTGCATCCTAGTGTGTACAGCAGGGAGTTAGGGGTCAGAACCTCGGTTGTTTTAAATATTTCAACAAGTATGAGGTAGGCCCCAGGGCACTTGCCAAAAAAGAATACTCAATATGTCTTGTCATATGCAGCAGGAATATATTTGGTGTAGAGTATGTGACACGGTAACTTCTTTAGTTTACACAAGTATGACGGAGAGTTTATTTAAAGGTAAATAAATGCGTTCGGGTATAATATACTGTCTTATGGCAGCATCTACTTACTGTCATATTCAGTTATGTCGTGACCCTTTGGATTTTTCATGGGAATAAAAATTGAGTGAAAATAGATTAAACATGTACAGTTGCGTATATTTGACTTAAGGTTAGATAAAATAATTATTCAAACAAAACATATGTAACAAAACATAAATATATTTTACAAAAATTCGACTGGAGTCAATTCAGGTTCGATTTTTATACAATTTTCACTGTTTTACTCATCAATGTCAACATTTTCTGGACGTAATTTTGAAATAATATTGGTGCAATTACCGCAGAAATATTGTAAAAAGATGTAAGTTTGCACATGTATTTAATTTAATCAACGACATACGAGTGTGATCTGAACAATCAAAACACAGGAAGAAGATCAATCACCCACAGCACGTCCACGACTTCCCAACCAGCCTGATCCAGCTCAAGGCGGAATGTGAACGCTTTTAGGCTCATGTTGTCTCTACGTAGGGCCACCTTATCAAAATGAATGGCCATCGACGTGGTGCCGTGTAGTTCCCCAGCGGTTGAAACAATCTCCCTTTTCTCATATGTGACATATTTTCGATCGAAAACCATGTACCATTCCTGGCGGCTAAAGATGCCGATTCTGGGCCAAAACAGATAATTGCCACTACAAGACTTTATGAAAGCTTTAAAGGATACCTCTGTGTCGGATTCTTGTCTAAGGATTTTGACTTTGCAATTATTGAACGGAAAGACAGTTTGTAAGTTTTCTTCCTTTTGTAAGAACCCATCAATAGCGTAAGTCCAAACCATGTTGATGGATTCTGAGCCTGATGCTAATGTGTCTTGTGCTGCTAGGCAGTGTCTAGAGGTGTTGTCAATGACGAGTTCATAGGTTGGAGTTTGCGTACTTTCGCCTGAAACTGTACCATATAGCATTAAATGAAAAGACCATATGAAAGGTGAAGATAAAGAACAGTCTACAATCTCATAACACGTGTAAGAAATACAAAATAGAGAGTTTGGGCAAACACGGACCCCTGGATATAGCAGAGGTGGAATCATGTGCCTAGGAGGAGTAAGCATCCCCTGTTGACCGGTCACACCCGCTGTGAGCCCTATATCTTGATCAGGTATACGAAATTATCCGGAGTCAAAATCAGTGTGTCAAGACCGGTCTAACAATCGGTATGAAACAAGTTGGACAGCATTTGACCCAATGATAGGTTGTATTGACAAACTAGATCGTTATAACGACCATATAATTTGCAAAATGCTGACTTTAAACGAGTAGCTTGCATCGATTTTAAAAACTGACCATACACGGAACGTATATCTGACGCATTCGACGTTATTGTGTTAGACAGTATAACATTCTACAGATTCCCCTTTATGAACAGCTATGTTGCAATCCTTTTTTATTATTTCAACTTTCTACGTCATCGGGCATAGTGATGATTATATTGCAGGGGAATTTGTGATAGCCACATCACACCTTCATCTTTCTTTGATACATAACAAACATGACATAAAATGTCCACTGAAATAATTTGTGAAAATAAATTGATATTTGATAAAACAAAAAAATAAAATAAAACCCACCTGCAGCAGAATTGCTTTGAGATATAACTACTAGACATATTTCTGGTTTCGTTACATAATTTAAAAGTTCCACTTCCAGGATTACATTTTTAACATTGATTTACTTACTAAGCGTCCATTGTGAGTCTTTGTTTACCCTGGTCGTGTTTCTGGGAGCTTCAATTGTAGCGTTAAAACTGAAGCATTCTCCAATCGAGGATTTCCCCGCGGAGTTTATTTGGAAAATGCTCTTGCCGAGCGGACGCACAACTTCCCATTCGGCCTGTTTGAAAATATCATACAACTGGTTAATTTTAATGGCGTCCCGAGTAAAGTTTTAAAAAAAAATCATAAAATGTACCTCAGTGTACTTCACACTATATGACGACACAATATAAATGTACGTCACGACATACAGGTCAATAGTTGTGTCGCGGGGAAAATCTCATGATATATAATATAAAAGTACGTCACGAGGTACAGGTCAATAGTTGTGTCGCGGGGAAAATGTCATGATATTTCCTTGCTATTTACTACCGTTGTCCAGTGTTCAATCTGTATATGTTTATATGATAAATATTACTTTGTATGACGACGAGACAATTAAACGAGGGATTTCCCCACGTCATACAATGTCTGTTTATGTATTGACACGCGATTTTACTTTAATTTGAATATGCTATTATTACTTGTTATTTTACTCGGGACAGCTTCACCTCGCTACATGCCTAATTTCAACCCATTTAAGCGCTTTTCTCAGATAAAAACAGTCCACAGGCACATGTCACCAATCATTGTGATATTTTGCATGGGGAACAACTTGTGGTTGCAACAGAGTTCCAGATAAAAAACAATTACGACAAAGAGTATTTACCCCATGATTTTCAAATCGATAAGTGTTTTGTTTTTCAGAAAAAGTCAAAAGAGTATTTTGTTAATTTACTGATTATCTTTGCTGTTTGCCACTAATACAGAATTCGTTCACTTAATCTAAATATAATCAGATATTATATGACCGAGTGTCTGGCATATTAAAATCTAATACCTCATTGATCAATTTCAAAATCCAATGACAATGAAGAGTTTATAATAAAAAGAATTGCAAAGGATTTTCACTCGCAACTATACATGTACAAGTATTTATTGTACAGTATTGGATAAATTTCATAAACACCAAACAAACAACAACACTATTTGTCGTATTGTAAATTCAACTGTTATAATCGAGAAATTAAAATCATTTTAAACCAAAAAGTATTAGTTTCAAAGTCTAAAGATTTTGGGTATTTCTATATCATTTTTTTTTTTTTTTTTTTTTTTTTTTTTTTTTTTTTTAGATATTTAGATGAATCTATTTCTGACCAGATATATTTTTGCATTTTGTTTGCACGGAAAATTACTGTCGGATTCCCTTCACTTTGTACCGTTAACCACCATCAAGAATTGGTTTTCCAGCATCTGTGTAAAACGAGGACATGTGTGACGGAAGTGGGTATATAGATGCGTGACTCCCATTCTTGCAAATGCTTTTAAGAACCATTTTCTGTAAGCATCAAAACATGTAGAAAACGACACGGATTTTGACGAAATTTTACAAAGTATACATACTTCAGTTCTTTAATCATAACACCTTTATAAATGTCCTTTGACTCGTGTTTCCATGGCTACAAGACTTCCGATATTGTGCAAAGACGTGAGTCTCATTAAATGTTGAATTTTCCTTCTAAAAACGTGTCTGTTCATTTTTCATTAAACTTCCCGTTATGTTGTGTGTAGTTTTTAAAAATAAAATTTATTTGCTGGAACGCCTTAACACGAAATGTATGCCGTCAAATACCCAAAACTTCCACTGAAAAATAAGTGAAAATTGTTTCAATATTGTGCAGAAACACAACCACTGGTGGATGCTGTCTGACGTGTTTCATACCGATTGTTAGGTTGTTCGTGGCACACTGATTTTGACTACGGATAACTCCGTTTACCTGATCAAGATGTGACCAGTGGACAGGGGATGTCTACTCCTCCTAGGCACCTGATCCCACGCCTGGTGTGTCCAGGGTCGGTGTTTGCCCAACTATCTATTTTGCATTGCTTATGGGGGTGATGAGATTGATCACTGTTTGTTTTCTTCACCTTTCATAGGTAGCACTGTTCAGAATGTGGGTAGGTGATGAAAAGAAGTGTCAAGAAAATGTTGGGAAAAGCATACATAGCCTACCATTAATCTACTGAAGTTACATGTAGTTGCTACAGTTCCTATTTAATGTTTCCATGGAGACAAAACAGTCAGATTACAAACGTATTTATGAAAGGACTTTTGGACTATCTCTTGTCAAAACTGACTTAACTAAGTATAAGTAGGTAAAATACCTGTAGTTAATGTAAATGAAAAGAGATCTAAACCAGGTTTCTATAGTAATTAAACTTCAAATTGAATTCTTTCTTGATTAGTAAATTTTAGCCAGTCTATGAATACAAAGCTTCAGTCATGATATCATAGAATCAATCTACTGTTTGTTTTCAATGGTTGTGGTTGCTGGCCCTATCGTGTTTGTTCTTCTTCATATTTTCCCCTTTGTAATAATTTAATTTAGTTCATTAAACAGAGTCATATACATGTAATGCTTTTGCAGGATTCCGAAATAGATGTACCTATAGATAAATATCTAATCTTATCTTGTAAAACGTCAAAATTACATTCGATGCAAAGTAATTCAAACACATTCATAAAATTTCATTTTCAGTTAAAAATTCAATTAGTAGATTAGTTGCTATAGAAACCTACTTCCATGGAAACATGATACTGGTTATTTAGATCTTCTACCAATGCCTTTTGATTTCAAGATTTCATAAATGTTTGCTACATCAACTTATGACTGATCCATGGAAATTATGAAATTTGTACTCTATAACAATTATTAAGACTATGACAGAACACTTTCACATAAACAATAGGCACACATGTTTCAGCTTCGTGACACAAATCAGTTCTATAGTAAGTATTTTTCTTCAGAGCTAAAATGGAATAATATATCTTATATAATGGTTGATATAGTAACAAAATAATTAATCATTGGTATTGCTAATTTAAACAGTCATTTGTACATCAATTTATATGTTCAAATATGATACGACAATGAGTTTACACTATCACATGGTAATAAGCAGACCTGTAATGCTTTCTGATACAAATTATCATACTAGTTTACTTATTAAAACTTTGTTAAAAATGCTAAAATATGGTTGCTATGGCAATTTAAATAATTTATAACATGAGAATACATAAAAGGTATTATTGTTTATGTCAAATTTAATGGATTAAGGATATTATATTAATAAAATATTGAAATTTGATTCATATATTTAGATCGTGAGAGTTTTCATATTACCATGGCAACCAATTTCTAAAGCTATATCATTTTAATTATCAAAAAAAGACATGGATTGGTTTTTAATATTTTACACATAATGGGATGAATTAAATCATTTATAACTTTCATTGATGTATGTTGTTGTGTTTACCTGTAGTTGATGTCATAAAATGGCTTAAAATTTATTTCCCCCTTCAAAATAGTAAAACTGCCAAAACATTGATTTTTCAGCTTTGGAACAATTGGTAATCCAATATTGATTGGTTGATGTGTTATGTATTTGTTCTGCTTAACCGAATCTTTAAGCAAGCAATAAAGAAATTAGTACGCAAGTAAAATTAATTTATTTAAGTTTAATCAAAAACAGGCCAATATCGAGCATTTCTACGCATTTTGGGAGCTATTTTCAAGGTGCTCTTGTTACCATCGCAACGGTACCTCAATTACGAATTTTGGTACCACATTCTATGAGAGGGTATCAAATAATCAGTACATGCCAAATTTCAGCAAAATCGGTGAGGGTACCTTTCCACCCCTACATTGAAAATGTTGATTCTTACAGAGAACGGCTCTAAATTACTTAGTGAGACAATACTGCAGGAGCGACCTTTCAGTAAAACATTACTTAAGTTAAGACATACTCACAAATATTGATGAATAGTCTACAAAGAACGCATTGCTTGTAATGTAAAAATCATTGTAAACAATCATAACTCATCATAAGGGGTAATTAACTATTATTATACCTCAGTATGAGAATGCCATGCAACGCGTAATCTGATTGGTCTAGACGGTCACGTGCCAGGGAGGACAAAACTTCATATCTCCCTCTCAGACATCATATTTCCCTATCATATTTACCCCTTGGGCAGCCTCGTGCATTTTCCATAAATTTAACGTCAAGGTAGACAAAGTTTATTGTGACGTCACAATAAGTCCGAGTCATTCTACTTTCATAGTTCGTAAGGCACAAAATATGCGGGTCTCTGATACACAGTTGAATCGCATGGTTTTGGTTTTGGTTGATACAAAAACAAGCAAGTAAATCAGCACTCAAGGAGAATGGAAATACAAAAACTGGTTATCATATCATTGTATTTCGTTGTTTGTACCTTCTGTCATAATACGTTGACGGCGCGGTGTTACCGTTAGGACGATCCCAGCTACATACAATGTAGATGAGCGGACTCCAATTTCAAACGTACTTTTGTAGTCTTGCTTTGTTTCGGTATAATAAACAATTTATTGCATGATAGTGAGGGAGATATGAAGATTTATTCACCCAAGAAAAATCATATTCCCCTCGGGCGTTGCCCTCGGGGAATATGATTTTTCTTGGGTGAATAAATCTTCATATCTCCCTCACTATCATGCAATAAATGTATATTGTAAAAAAAAAAACCCCAATATGTCTTGTAACGCATTCACAATCAGATTCTTTATACAAAACGTAAATAGAATTTTTTTTTACACATGTACCATGCCTGAATGTAAAACTAAATTTCAGTTAATCTCGATTAACGATAGTCGGGCTTATAATTAAAATCACTCATACCTCTGCTGATCCTTGAGAAATTCTAAACATCGCCACCATTACAACAGTGAATAGACTGCAGAGACACTTCATTATGCTGATTATGTTACTGTTAGAGCTATCGCACCGCGAGTGTCCAGTCCTGTCCGTTTTATACATGTATACCATTCACATCAATGACCCTGGAACTAATGTACAATCAATACATCTCTATTGTTAAATTAATTAACATTCATTATATCTGTACTGGGAATTGTTAATGACTACAGTTTGACCTTTACAATGAACCGGTCGCAGATTGTCCTATTCCGGTATGATATTACTGTAATTATTAGAATAGTAAATTATTACTCGTTTCGAAAGAGCAAGGCACATTAAGCCCCAATTTTCGCCTCAACATTAGAATAAACCTAAAATGAGGTTTCACTTGGTTTAATCATTATGATTATGCACCAGGGCATTCGCCCTGATGATACATGTGGAAATTAGTGACGTAATATCTTCTGTGACATCATTTTCGTCATCTGCGATTGACAAGAATGCATTATCGAAATTGGCGGTTTTTTATGCCTTTATACCCATTTTTAAAATAGAGCACGTGCATCAACCATAAAGATGTTTTGTGTGCACTTTAATCATGTTGAAAGTCAGTAATGAACAAAATTTCGACGTGGTTGATAAACGCGCAGACTATCAAATTTAACGTAAACCGTTTCCCGCGTTCATCTGTAATACAAATTTCAACGTTGATGCTGTTCAATATACAAGTTTAATGAATAAATAATATCCATATATACAACATCTTCGACACAGCTATTTCCGATTCCAATTTTACTCGTTTTATGTTTGATACGGATACGCAATGGTATCAACGCAATTAATGTAACACATGGCAAAGTTCAATCACAAATTCTTTTTTATCATCGATAGATTATGATATGACCTATCCCTCTAAACTGGTGTTCATATACCGTGGCGGCTACAATGCGTATCTAAACACATGTCTAAATACGCCTTGCCAGTCATAATATTCTAAGGTACATGCAAGCTAACTTAATGGGAATGTTGCATATATAATTTAAAATTATTGATTGATTGAGGTTTACGCCGTTTTGGCAATATTTCAGCCATTTTACGGCGGTTAACTAATTGAATGATGTTTGGTTGTGAGTTTTTTTGGTTTCCCTGACAGCCCCCAGTGAGCCTACTCTTTTTCGAACATCAGGGAAATGATCTTTTGCGTGCCAAGGGGGTTGTGATCCTTGACACGGGACACCCTTTAACGTCCCATTCGACGGACATAAAAATTATAAATATATAAACAGGTTACAAAACAAACAATTCGTGTATATAAACAGTTGTATTATAAAAGTTTTCAATTTAAAATGATATTTTAATATTGTATTAAGCTATATGTCAGACACATCTAATGATTGTCCATCTGAAAAAAAAACCCACTTATGATACATGATATGTATGTTATCAAGTTAGAATTTTATTATGGCTTTGGTCTGGGTTATTTTTAAATGCACGTCTGCAACCGAATGCAATCTTTGTTTATAAAATAAAAAAAATCATATTACAAATATCGATAATGAAAGCCCAATGACTTAATCCGTACCTTTACATCAGAGCATAATAGTGCGAAAGTTCGAATGCAAAATTCGGTTATATTTTCCCCGTAAAAATTGAATTAGTAGCAAGTCAAACATGCAGGCTTTCAATATATACATTTGAAAATCAATTCATTACAGTATATTTTTCATAATCCACATGCTGCAGTACATGTATTTTATGACATGCATGTTTCCTATCTAAACAATTCCAATTTCACAGATCTGTCGTTTATATTACAAAGTTGGCGAACTCATTTAGGAGAGGTTGCTTCATGATAATGAAATGTTCGTATCTACCCTGCTATCAGAGTGAAAATGTTGGTAGTTGATAGATGAACGATGTAATATTTAGATATCTAAATTATTACTCATTTGTAGTCTAAAAGATAAAGTATACGCTTGTATTGTGTGTTGCAAGAGGACAAAATCCGGTGAACCCCGATCATTGCATGTAAAATAAATAAATTAAAAAAACCATCTTAAGAAAACATTTTTAGTGGAAATGAACGATTCTGACTCCATGTTTCATGCCTACATTTTCGCAAGCATTCAGTACTACCATAAAGGGGGGGGGGTGATAAATCAAAATTCGCATGTCAAAAGTATGGAAAAAATATATTCTCTAAACAAAACAAAATAATTTGTAGGCCAAATTCTCCTGTTGCTACGTGGCTGTAATAATTATTTGTTAATAGAATCACCTTACATTTGTCGATAACTGGCGCACGTGTTCTGTGACATAGTCTTATTTAAAAATACATGATAACTAGTCATTGGTTACTATTTTCATCATTAAATCGTGGAACTGGTGTTGAAGTAGTAGAACGCGATTTTCACACATAAGGAGACCTTTCTTTTCCTGCATTTACACTCTAACTATCCCACATACCATTGTTCACTTAGCATTTAGTGGCATGTGCACAATACATCGCTTAAGGACTATATCCGAATCACGAGCGGATCTAGAGTGGAGGTCCGGACACCCCCTCCCCTCTAGAATTAAAGTTGCATGTAATTTGTGCGCAAAGTAATGAGGACAGAACCAGATCACAATATTATCATGAAATCATCTGTATAAAACTGGAACGATTGTTTTATATCCTTTTCCCAATTTACATAATTACCGGGGATTAATGTAAACATTCTAACCAAGCGGTATTCTTGACTTTATTCAATTTCACTCGAAATCTTTATGGAAATAATGCAAGTTCTCAACAAAGCACAAGAATTTGGATACAGCGCGGTAATAATATATTAATTTCAGCAAAGCGTAATATTTTGTAGCATTAAAGTTTGAACACTTGATATTTTCTTTGTTTAAACTGCAAATAATTTAAATAGCCGACGGTATAGAAATAAAATAAAAATATTGAACAATTGTTCGATGTGTTGAAATCTTACACTACCATTATTTGGAGACGGTAGTGAAATGAAGAATTCAAACATAACTCTCAAGGATTTCTCTGCATTTAGATAGATGAAGTAAGTTAGTCAAATGTCATTTACTGCAAAAGAAAATCGCATATTCCCAGATCCATGGAAATCGTGCAGCGTGCAGAAAGTACCATGAAGAGGTGTCTGACAAAATCAAGTGACGAAGTCCTTGTACACAACGATGGCTTCGATCTGATGATATCGTGGCACTTTTGCACGATGATTAATCTAATATGAATTTAAGATCGAATGAAACTTCATTGGCTGTTTCATAATAATTTAATTATTTGTATATTGTTAAGTATAACATTTTCTACAATTTTACGTTCTGTAGTAATTTTCTTGAGATCGATTAGGTGAACAACGTGAACAAAAATACGATATGTCTCCGAGTGAAACATTACTTAACTGCCGAGTTTCACCTGAAAAAAAAAAACTATTTGGTAAATAATACGCAACCCTTTCTCACACCAAGAATCCTTGAAAAAAAAGTGCATATCATATTCGACAAAATACGCTACTACACTGTAGCATCGACGTATTCTTCATAATATTCAAACATAAATATGCTGGTTTGATGTGAGAATCGGGTAAAATAGAAGCTTATAAATTTGGTCATCAATATTTCATTTATTTGTCTTAAATGAAAAATTTGCATCTAGATTTTGAAAGTTTTTCCCGGACCCCCACCCTTTTTAAAAGGGGACAAGCCCCCTCCCGCACTCTTCCCCTCGTCGCATCACGACTTGGCCGTCTACTTTCAGCAGCCGGACTAGTCACAAATCAGCAGGACTAATAAATTATAGATTCTAGTAATCCTTTTGACTAGTATAGTGAAAAAACTTTGTGTCAAAAACTGATTAGATCTTACACCTTTCACTTTTTTGACAACAAATTGCAGGAAAATATGAATACATTTTACTGACGGCATTATATATGATGATGCACTGTCATAGTGATTGACTTTGGTACTGTTAATAGACAGCCTCTGCTTCATCCATCATTAGAAACTGGCCGAAAAGGAATTGTTGAATAATTTATTAGACAGGGAAATCAAGATTGTTTTCATGATGTCTCTGACTAAATCGGCATGTAGCAAACGGCAGAGGGGGAGTGGGGTGTCAAAATATACGATCCTCTCCCATGCGGACTTCGGACGTGGTTTGAGACAATGGATATGCTTTATGATTCAAACGTTTTTCCTTTGCGTAAATACTAATGCATTGAAAGGTTTGTTATATAAAAATAATTATCAGGAGCCTGTATATTTATTTCTTCAAATAATGAGTGTAAATAGATGTAAGTGTATATACTAAAACATTGAATATAATACCGACAAGATTATGTTTTGTTAAGATTTTTCAATTGTGTCAGTGTCAAACTTATCACATTGTTTGTAAATCTTATCACATCCTATAGTCGTGTGTTGAATTTAAAAAAGAATTTTTAAGTTCGTTTTATAATATTTCTTTTCACATATATTCTGAATGAATTTCATGCTCTTTTTACTACAATCCAATGTAGCATTGGTTAGTGTGTGTTCCTTCGCTGAAAACATATTTAGTATACGCTCGAAAAAAAGAGAACAAAGTGTACACATATACACAATAATAGCTTCATGTAACCACGCGCCACGTACATATATGATATACCACACAACGTTTTAAGAAAAATATTAATAGAGATGCTGGTGAGCTGCGACACCGATGGGTAGAGAATGGAATGAACACAGATGGTTGATATGCCCTCACAAACATGTATTGTGGCAAAACGTCTTTAACGCGCATGTATTTACACATGATATAATGTATGGGTGTACTTACAACAGGGAGTGTGGTATAAAACCAACGATAATTCACGATCTTATGAATTCAACAAGCTGGGGGGGGGGGGTCTTTTACTATATTATATTAAAACTTTCGAACTCGCATTCTTCTCATTCACTACTACTGTTAAATATAGTGGGGATGCACCATTCTCTGCTAAGATAACGACGCAAAATATCATCAACCCAAATCATTACATTTTGCATTACAATGTACTATCATATTGTGTCGAGTTCAACGCAGAATGTAAATAACGCAAAATATCATTGATTTGTGTCTTGCTGCGGTTTTTTCCCCCTTTCACCTTAGCCATACTTTAAAACAGACAGAAATCCTTTGGCAAAGATCCTAAGTACAATATCTTCCAGGGGCGGAGATTAGCTGTACAATAAATTCCCCGGAACCGGACAACAACTTCCAAACTATGAACATACAAAGCAACAATTTTGTAACATTAATCAATGAAGGAAACATAAGAAATGCAACATGAAAATAAATTAAGCATAAGCCATGTATTCAATTATCAAACAGTGGCGGATCCAGGATTTCGGGGGAAAAAAGAGGGGGGGGGGCGTACTAGCCAAAATATTCAGCCATTTTGGGTGATAAATCTGGAGTTTTAATCTAATTTCTGATTTGAGTATATTCTGTGGAGGATTTTAATGTTTTCACCCTGATCATGTCTATATGTTATGAAGTAATGCCATGTAAATTTGTGGCGAAACTCGCATATCAATATAAATGCATATAATGATTCCGTACTACAATCGTAATGATTCTCAACTGCAAAAGGCCTCTGTTGTATGTAGCTGAAGTCTGCCAAATACTCAATGTGCACATTTCATCATACATTACAATGCATATTTGAAATAACGTAATGTCATCCAAATCATTAATTTTAGAACTCTAAAAAGTCGATGTCACCGATCTCCATATCGAATGTAGCGATTTTTATAGAACTTTTGTAAAGCCCAGACTTATGACGTCATTTTGCGTGTATGTTTGCATTCATGATATGAATATTCATGACACACACACAAGACACTAACAGTACTTTTTTTCCGTTTGTATGGAATTTATTCTCGTAGTGCAGTGACTCGACTGCCAAGCCCTTCTGTACATTAAATTCCATAAACATACCATAACAGGGCTAGCACTAATCCGAGATTCCTCTGACTCTTAACCCCGCTTTTATTTTGTGACTTCTCGGGGGAGAGTCAGAGCGGACTCCATATTGAAAAGTGGGAATTCAGCGACACCAGCTGGTGTCGCTGCTTTACCTACCTCTTACAACTTTATTTCGTGGACCCATCTTCCAAGACGCGAGGATTCAGTTATCGGAAGATTATTCTACAAATACATCATGATTAATACGATGCTATCGCCGTTTAAACGATGGAATTTTGTGTTTACATGTGCTGACGTCATGCGCAAAGAAATCAAATGGCGAGGCGGCGACCTAATTCAAGTGATGCTCCATTTGTCGGTGTTAGGGCCGTTTAAACGGCGATAGCATCGTATTAATCATGATCTATTTATAGATTTATCTTCCGTTAACTGAATTCTCACGTCTTGGAAGATAGATCCGCGAAATAAAGTTGTAAGAGGTAGGTAAAGCAGCGACACCAGCTGGTGTCGCTGAATTCCCACTTTTCAATATGGAGTCCGCTCTGACTCTCCCCCGCACATGTCAAATATAAAAGCGGGGGTAAGAGTCAGAGGAATCTCGGATTAGGCTAGCACCATTCCCGAATCACACCTCAACATTTAACTGACCCCAAATATAATGAATATTTCAGTGTGGATAAGTCTGTCATGTTTCTAGGTCTGTCATGCATGTAGATAAATAGTCCACTCCCGGATCTTGGTACGCTTTATTGAGGCGATGAAGGTAACGAAAGATAACTCTGATAATCCTCGGCCCAGACTCAGCATGACACAAGTTCTGTGAGGATATTGTATCTACACTCTTTCTATTTTACAGTGTAATTAAGGTAGTACTCTACATCGTCATAATGGCTGACTTCCTTTAAAAACATGGATGAAAAAATCGATATCAGCAATATTTGTCTTTTCCTTTTCCATTTAAATACCTAGCCGAGTAGCTCAGTAGGTTTGAATACCGACTGCTGAAATGTAGGTCGCAGGTTCGAGTCCAGCAGGGGTTTTAAATTTTTTTCAGATTACCTTCTACTAAAATTGTCTTTTTTGACAAAATAAAGTAAATTTGAAAATTTTCAACTTCAAAATATTGTTGTACATATCCTCCACTTTTCATCTACATCAAATTTCTCTGGTGTAGCATACCTCCTTAATCCCAATTTTACTTCACGGTAAGCTGTAACGAGGTAAACCTGATACCCTAGGTACCAATCACACAGGTGAATGGGGAACAGTCTTCTATCCCACCTGTTAGAAATAAAAATAGAACAGCCAGATTTTGTTTTCATATAATCTTTTATTAATCAAACATTCCACTATTTTTCATTTTGATTGATATATAATAAACCAAACACAATAACACTCTATAAACATTATTATAACGATTAGCGATCAGACAGCATTTGACCCAATGACAAGTTGTATTGGTATATTAGACCATTATATTTTCCATAAAATATATATTCCATGGTACAGTGTTTGGCAGATTCATATCCTGCCAATCTGTGCCTAATATGTATCTTCATATTGAAAAAAAGTGCAATTCTGAATGTACCTTTTCTACAAATAAATCCATATCGCATTTGTAAAAGCTTTCACAACAAACTGTAATAATTGTTTGTCATTCACTTTAGTTCCACCATTGACAAATCGGAGTGTTTTTAATATAAAATTCAAAATCTACACAATATACACAATTGTTCACCAAGGGACTGGAAATGACTGAGTTTCTCTTGAGATGACAAACTGATGAGCATCATTTGAATCCAAGACAAACATGCATTTACTCTTCCTTCACAACGAGTCCTGCATCGGAAATAAAAGACAGAGGTCTCTCTGATATGCCGCATGAAGAAGGCCGGGGTTCGAATCCCGGCAGCGACAGACCTACGTCATTAAAACAGCCCCATCGCCAAACGCTCGGCATCAGGTGTGAATGTCACGGGTCCTCGGAGATTACCTTAAGACCGGATGTCCGTGTCACAGTGGGTGTGGTACGCTAAAGAACCCTCACTGCTCAATGGCCGTAAGCGCCGAGCATAGGCCTAAATTTGAAGCTCTTCACTGGTCTTGGCGACGTCTCCATAAAAGTGAAAAATTCTCGAGAGAGACGTTAAACAAGGTACAATCCATCAATCTTTCTGATAGGATCTTAAAGCGGAAGTAATGAACTCTCTTGGATACGGCCCTTAGTTCAACTCTGAACCTAAGATGGTATTTTTCTACATGGGATTTCAAACTACATGTATATGCATTCAAACAATCAATAATGTTTGATTAAAGAATTATGGTCGTTCGTGTCATAAATTCAAAAAACAAGAGAGACAGGATTTTTTTTTAATCAATAAGCTCTCATTCTTACTTGAAAACTTGTTACAAGACAACAACATTGAATCAATATGATGACAATAATACTTAGATGAAAGGATTACTTTCTCGTTATGTACACAAGTATTGGAAATATCACTTCAACTGGAATGATTAAACCGGTGTTCCCGGACAATCGTAAAATTCAATTTCTCCTTATCACACATATACTTCCAGTCAATATTATAAATATTTTTTTTTTATTCGCTGAAGCATCAATATGATTATTTCAGTTTGACAGCTACACTCGTATTGCTATAAGACTATTTACAAGAGTGTATGGACCGGACAAATATGACCTTAAACGTTAGCTTGGAAACTACAATACTTGAACAGTGGTCGAGAAATCGAACCCTGCACCAAATATTATCCACGCCACTCTCTGGTTTGGGATCCATGCTAAATTTAATGTGTATATGTGTTTTGATTAATGGAGGTCTTTTCCGCAAGCCTACATTTACATTTCTTCTGAACCTGTTCATCGGTAACTTTTGTCTGTTTGCAGTTTGCCTCCCTATATTGGCGTCCTTTGCTTTTTCGTCAGACGTGGAAAATAAAAGATCCGCCACTTGCCCTTTTCTTGGATATATACTTATTTGTATTAGTGGAACCAGTACGTTCATATAGTGAGATTTACATCGTACGGAAGAATATACAGCGCTAGAAACACTGGGATAATATTAGCGATCGCCTGGTTATTCTGACCAGTCCTCCACTTATTTCCTTTGACGAACGTATGGGGAAACTTTGAATACGACAAGCTACGATTTTTCTTCAACCCGTTGATATCCGACACCATATTTCGAATTTTTTTCTCGTGATGATCGAAGCTCTTAACTACACCATCTAGTTCATTTTGTTATTTTCAAATTCTTAGGGAACTAAAATTCAGCGGGACAAATGTGGTGAACACAATGCAGAGTGTTCGTGGCCGGCGAAAAAGGAACGAAAGGCGTTTGCTTCGAACGATTATAGTGTTAATTAGCGTGTTCGTGGGTATGATCCTCCCATGCATCGTTTTCACCATTATAGATCCTCGCATGAACCACCTGGACATACGGCTACATACGCTGGCGTTCTATATAGGATTGTCAAGCTACACTGTCGACACTTTACTATTCTCGCTACTTAATCAACAAATAAAATCAGCTCTTATTGAAATGGTAAACAGAATTTTCAAAAGGAAGGCCTTGACACAGGATGTAGGATTGGAAGGTACGGCATGCGGTACTTCCTCTAATGATGAAATCAGCCCAATTTTCCTGATTTAACAATGGAAACATCACAGTACACATGCACTTCACGATAAGAATATTCCAAATATGTGCATACGTGCCTTCTATATCAATAATTTATGTGTGAAATTAGAATTCGTGATAGGAAATTAATACATGTATGTACGTGGGTTACCGCAAACTTACAAATCACATTTTTTCGTTTGATTGCGTGTGTTTTCACTACGTTCAATTTCTATGTGTTTCTTTCTGTTTTGTACTAGTGACATAGTTAAAATTATGGACAACAGGCCTTATTAGTCACCTGAATATTACAAAGTTTACTAGTCCTAGGGGCTACGGAATCTAGGGGAAAAAAATCCTATTCTGAATATCTAAGCTAAATCCTTGTATTAGAGAATGGAAAAACCCAGATGTATTCTTAACAGTTGAATGCTCTTGCGAAAGTGTCTTTTCTGATGAAAGGTTTTACATTATATAAAAGGTGAAGATAACGAACAGTAATCAATCTCATAACTCCTATAAGCAATACAAAATATATAGTTAGACAAACACGGACCCCTGGATACACCAGAGATGGGATAGGGTGCCTAGGAGGAGTAAGCATCGCCTGTCGACCGGTCACACCCGCCGTGAGCCCTATATCCTGATGAGGTAAACGGAGTTATCCGTAGTGAAAATCAGTGTGCCAAGAACGGCCTAACAACGGTATGAAACACGTTCGACAGCATTTGACCCAATGATAGGTGTATTGACGGACTTGATCGTTATAACGACCATAGAATTTGCGAAATGCTGACTTCATTCGAGACTGTTGGACCTCCTGTTCCATCAACTTGTTTGTCAGTAGCTTGCCTCGATAATATATGTACCAATAACACAACATTACTAATGTTGACCCGTCCTAGAACCACCATTTTGGTACCTCCTTTTTTACTTTTCCTAACGATGCATTTAGATTTTTATACTCTATCAGCAAACTTAAGGAAGTATTTTAAATGATAATAATCACTAATAATTTTAGCTCCACCCTGGAACCGATCATTTATCACTAAGAGCATGAAACTTTGGTACAAGACAACTTAGTTCTTCCAGAGAGAGAGAGAGAGAGAGAGAGAGAGAGAGAGAGAGAGAGAGAGAGAGAGAGATTTCACATCTATTCCAAAGCGCTATAAAACTTGCATAAAAGGCAAACAATAAACTGGTACCTAACAAAGTGCTGTTATGTCACCTGTTACCAGAACCTTTAAAGGGGAAGGAAACGAAAATGACTGTTTACATCATGTGATTATATTGTTACGCGATTCCAAACGTTGACAGAGGTGTAAGTGAAGCTTGCGTAACGCGCCCTCTGGTGAGAGAATGGTAGGAATATTCCATTTTCACCTGCATAAGGTGTTTATATCTCTTAACTAATTTGAGATCCCGTGTCTCAGTCTACAGGTAGGTAGTACTGTGTCAGTGTTTAATTAATTAATAGTAATTACTGTTTCGGTGTTTAATTAATTAATAGTATTTGCACTTGCGAATTTAAGGCGTAATTTCACACCACAAGAATTATCGTATATTTTTCTGTGGGAGCCCTTAACCTAGTTACGAGGGTTAAAGTATCGGATAGACAGAGAAAAACAATGTGATTCGATTGATTTTATATTGTTTGAGCGGGACACTCGAGTATATTTCATTCGATATGGAGGCACAAAAGCGTATATACTCAATGACCTGGTGTTTCTGTAAAACGCACTTTTATTTCCATTGATGTATCGGAATTTTCAAATCGGCTGTTCCTTCTCACACACGAAAACCTTTCCAGAAGCACACTTAGCGTCATCAAAATGTGCACTGCGCATGACAGTGAGGCAGTCCTGTCCACCATAGTTATCGTCAGGTTGTCTTGGATACCAAGACCAAGAGATGTCGCCACCATAACCAATACTCCACTGAAAATTTCCCTCAACTTCTCGATCTGTCGCTCCTACCCAAGTACGGTGATCAAAAGGGTACTCTAGTTCTACAAATTATTGAATTTCATCATTGCAGTGTACCAGATACAGAGTACAAAATTATATCCATCAGAAATCGGTTGTTCTGTATCCAAACTAATTAAAATCAGACTTCTTAGATCCCCGCAGTATACTCTGCGTAAGGAGATCTGACACAACCCGACTAGGGGTCATGTTTATGTGAACTTTAAGTTAGCCAATTAGCGCGTCCCCTATGAAATTGTTGGTGTTCACTATTCAAGTAAAATGGCTGTGATTCTTTGGTTTGAAAGAAAACACCTCTCAGCTAGAGATGACGTTACAATGCACTGTTTACGTCGACTGGCGTTATATTCCTCGCGTTAATTAAGTAAACTATCTTGAAAACTATTGAAATCCCATCACTATTCATACATAAATGGTAATTCAAAATTAGTTTAAGGAGGTATTCTACATCGTCATAATGGCTGACTTCCTTTAAAAACGTGGATGAAACAAGATGTGTTTGTGATATTTTATTTCTTATATTTATATTTTCTATTTTGATTTGTGTTCTTACCGAGCTTCCATGATTATGTAGCAGATGACCAAAATAACGATCGAAGAACACAAAATATAGTTCGTAAGAGTTTTATCGAATAAAAAATTAGGAACAATATCAAAGAGAATATAAGATATAGATATTTAATTGAAAATGTAAAAAAAAAAAAAAAGAAGAAGACGAAACATGTGTAAAAATAAAGGTAATCTAGAGCGTAAAGTTAACTGAAATGACAAGAAGAGCGGAGTAAACTACATCCGTGGTGTGATTTGGTCGCGATCAGCGATGGAGAAACTGGCGTCGGTCTAGCTTACTAAGTTGAAAACGCAATTGTTGATCACAGATTTCGACAGAAATTCAAAGGATCTGAGAGAATTGATGGTGGATATGATGGGTCAAGTTAACGTTAAGCTCTTAGTCAGGTTTTTGGAAAGAAACAACGGTATGTTCATCGTTAGGACTCGCGGTTGTAGCCATGCAGGAGACGATTCAAGACAGTAGGACAGATTTAGACCAAGTGCAGGTAGGTTGCGTCTTTTATTTACCTTCAGTGTGTGTAAAATAAAATAAAAACGAACTGACGGAGTTTTTGTTCACTTGAGAAATTTGTTGTAGGATTTTAATGAAGACTCGCACTGCGCCGGTACCCCGACATGAAGATGTAAAATTTTCGAGCCTCGAAACCAGCCTCGCTTATAATCATGCCGAGTCATAGCCGTGATGGAAGTTGCCAGGAAACAACAGGTTAACTTATCATCATGAAGTAAATACATGTAGGTTTATAACTCTGCCTACATGTTTTCGCTTCCAATATCATAGAACTTTATTTTATAAATTCGCCATGCAGAAGTTGCAGACGGTATTTAAAACTGTATAAAATGAAACAACAGAACGATATATGTTTAATATTTCTCTTTTATAAATTGATGAAATTCTTGTTTGTTTACAAAATAAACTATAAATATCCTGCTGCGTTTATTTCTGTCATGATGTCATTGCAGTGGCGGATCTAGGGTTACGAAAGGGTGTGTGTGAAAGTCAAGTATTAGCCAAAATGCTTAGCCATTTTGGGTGCCAATCTGGAATTTTACTAATCTGGAATTTTACTCACACTATTTCTATTATCTAAATTTGTGGCGAGAGGGGGGTAGGGGTGGGGGTCTAAATCCCCCACTGCATTGCATAAGCAAGAAGCCAGGTGAAAATACAGGAACTGACTTTTTGAAGCGGTGATTGTATTCATACGCAAGAACAAACTGATCACATGACCAAATTCATGTCACACGAAATTGAACATCAATTTCATTAGTACTGTCATATAAGGAAGTGCATTGGCAAATGTAAATAGTTCACTTTATCAACATGTTTTATATCGTATAAACAAACTTGCACTTTAGTCCCGCTATATGACATAGGAATGACGTCACAATACGTTTACCCGTTCAGTTTCCATTTTGTTGCTACGGCGAAATTGATCCGCGTCATATAAAATTGATATTTTCTTTCGAACTATTCACCAAATAATATCAAACACAGTTTACTAAATTAAATAAGGAATGAAAGTAATTTTTATTTGTTTTAAATACGATATAAAGTAAGTTGGGACAGTCCAAGCAGTTTTATAAACTGCTTCGCGGTTTATAATGCGTAAACTGCCCCAACTTATTTACATCGTATAAAACAAATAAAAAGTGCTTTAATTCCTTAAATACAGTATAACATAATCTGGAGACCATTTGTTTATATGATTATTTGACCTTCACTAAAACAATAGAGGTCATCTGCAGTATCCACCTAAGCTTGTGTTACTACAGTTGATCAGGATAGGGAATTCCTACCTACCGACGTTTGGTAACATAGTTGTCAACAGCCAAGAGGTTTCTTCTGTCGTCTCCAACTGTAGAAGGTAGGAGTTTTGATCTTCACATGCAGTCTGAAACCCAAATTTATTTTTGCAGTTTATTAATTTCTTACAGCACATAGGCGTTTTGGGAAATGTGCTACAAAAATAGAAAAAGAGATCACCTTGGCATCGTCCCAGGAAAGTTTGGTGTCATTGTAACGGTAGCAATGATTTCTATAAGGAGTCCAGTCATCCTCACAACATCCTGAAAAATATGCTTCAATCAGTAACATACACAATGGTTGTCGTTAATGTCTATCTTCAGTAAAACTTCCAAATATGAATTCCATGTGGAAAATTCATTGCTCTTTTGTTTAGAGTTCACAAGTATAAGTCTCGTCGATGTAGATATTTGTGAGATTAATCAAAGGTCGTTATCTTCACCTTTCACAACGACCAATATCATAAATTCTACAAAGTATACAAAATTAAGAGATGGGCAAATACGTACTCCTGCAAGAGGTGGTGCCTTGCAGAAGTAAGGAGCTCCTCTTGACCATTTACACACGCCATTAGCTCTGTCTTGACCAGGTAATAGGAGCAATACTCTTCAATCAGCAACAAACAATATGATCGTCCTTAATGAATTATATATTGTTTAACGTCCCTCTTGGGAATTTTTCACTCATATGGATACGTCAGCATTGCTGGTAAAGGGCTGCAAAATTTAGGCCTATGTTTGGCGCGTACGGCCTTTGAGCAGACAGGGATATCTACCGTGCCATGGGAACTCGGTTTTTGTGGTCTCACATTCTGTTAGAATGCAGTGATTTCGCGTCCATACTAAATATACATTTTAATAATATGCAATCAATGCAAGAACTTTTTACAAGGCTTAATAATCATATGATTATAGACTATATACACTGTACAAGAATGCAATTTTACAGGAAAATTTGAATACTTTTATAATACAATCGTTTATATATTTTTTACCGGTTTATGCATTTTTTGCTTTTATGTCCATCGGATGGGACGATAAAACGAGTTCATTGTCAAGGATCACTCCTATCCCCCACCCCATGGGAGCCGTCAGGGAAACTCGAACTCTCATAACCAAACATTTAGCAGTTAGCCTAGTGAGTCGCCGTGAAATGGCGTAAAACGGAAAACAATCAATTCTATGGGATTTATGATATTGATCCCAGTTCGCTATCTTCACCTTTCATACTAAAGAGAAGTTGGCAATAAGAGATGGGCAATTTTTTTTTTTGGTCCAGTGGAAATACTAATGCAAACTTAAGAATTTGTACACAAACCTCCCGTTCTTCGAATTTTTCGGAAATAATCCCACTTATCCTCAGTGACATTGGTATCTTTGTTGGTCTCATTCGGGTTACGCTGTAGTAATTTACATTTCATTTGCTCTATGTTGTACAAAAGTCCTACACAATTAGGTCGCGTACGGTGGCAGCTTAGAGAACATCGGATTATATCGAGTCCTGTAAAGGAGTTGAGGTAGAAATACTCATCATTCGGAACTGTCTTATCAGACACCGCGTCTCGTTCAAATGACGTCCCACATCCATATTGAAGTGCAGCGACATGTTTCACTTTTACAATTGTCAAAACCGCAGATATACAAAACATTCGGAATCCTTTAATATCAAACATATTGAGCTGTTGATATTATATTAAATTCACTCTGTTGTCGTACAACAAGTTCCTTTGAAATTATTCTACAGACAAAGCTTATCCGACAATAAAATTATATAATACAGGTACGTGTTTGTATTGATTTGAAAATGAGAAATTTAACATCTGCATCCGATGTATTATTTATTTTGCGCTCACTTGTATCCATCCTGATATATCTTAATAGAGAGCAATTTTATAAATTCATTGTTTGTATATATCTCTTTGTCTCATTCGGGAATTTAGCTGTCACCTGCTGTAGGTGATATCAGATGAACACAAAAGTGTTTTATTGATTGGTTCATTTTATATTGTTTAACCTCCCTCTTGGGAATTTTTCACTCATGGAAACGTCCAAAGTGTTTTAAATAATAATGCAAAATGCATTATATCTCATTATGGCATTACATGTATATTACACCAAAATGATTCAATGACAAAAAATAAATATTTCCTGTATTGACATGAACCAATAATGCATTTTACATTGCACAGCTCTTATCCTTGGACAAATTTGGCTCAATTTTTGGCACTCTAGTTTACCTTTTAGCTCTTACAAATTTATTGTTAATTCGAATTTCTAAAATTTCGGCTTGAGCATCACCGAAGAGACATTATTTGTCGAAATGCGCATCTGGTGCATCAAAATTGGTATCTGTAGGTTAGTTTACAGTAGCTGTCTTTGGTTGTCTGTAGGTTAGTTTACAGTCGCTGTCTCTGGTTGTTTGTAGGTTAGTTTACAGTCGCTGTCTCTGGTTGTCTGTAGGTTAGTTTACAGTAGCTGTCTCTGGTTGTCTGCAGGTTAGTTTACAGTCGCTGTCTCTGGTTGTTTGTAAGTTAGTTTACAGTCGCTGTCTCTGGTTATCTGTAGGTTAGTTTACAGTCGCTGTCTCTGGTTGTCTGTAGGTTAGTTTACAGTAGCTGTCTCTGTAGGTTAGTTTACAGTCGCTGTCTCTGGTTATCTGTAGGTTAGTTTACAGTCGCTGTCTCTGGTTGTTTGTAGGTTAGTTTACAGTCGCTGTCTCTGGTTGTTTGTAGGTTAGTTTACAGTAGTTGTCTCTGGTTGTTTGTAGGTTAGTTTACAGTCACTGTCTCTGGTTGTCTGTAGGTTAGTTTACAGTCGCTGTCTCTGGTTGTCTGTGGGTTAGTTTACAGTAGCTGTCTCTGGTTGTTTGTAGGTTAGTTTACAGTAACTGGTTCTGGTTGCCTGTAGGTTAGTTTACAGTAGCTGTCTCTGGTTGTTTGTAGGTTAGTTTACAGTCACTGTCTCTGGTTGTCTGTAGGTTAGTTTACAGTCGCTGTCTCTGGTTGTTTGTAGGTTAGTTTACAGTAGTTGTCTCTGGTTGTTTGTAGGTTAGTTTACAGTCACTGTCTCTGGTTGTCTGTAGGTTAGTTTACAGTCGCTGTCTCTGGTTGTCTGTGGGTTAGTTTACAGTAGCTGTCTCTGGTTGTTTGTAGGTTAGTTTACAGTAACTGGTTCTGGTTGCCTGTAGGTTAGTTTACAGTAGCTGTCTCTGGTTGTTTGTAGGTTAGTTTACAGTCACTGTCTCTGGTTGTCTGTAGGTTAGTTTACAGTCGCTGTCTCTGGATGTTTGTAGGTTAGTTTACAGTCGCTGTCTCTGGTTGTCTGTAGGTTAGTTTACAGTAGCTGTCTCTGGTTGTCTGTAGGTTAATTTACAGTCGCTGTCTCTGGTTGTTTGTAGCTTAGTTTACAGTCGCTGTCTCTGGTTGTCTGTAGGTTAGTTTACAGTCGCTGTCTCTGGTTGTCTGTAGGTTAGTTTACAGTCACTGTCTCTGGTTGTTTGTAGGTTAGTTTACAGTCGCTGTCTCTGGTTGTCTGTAGGTTAGTTTACAGTCACTGTCTCTGGTTGTCTGTAGGTTAGTTTACAGTAGCTGTATCTGGTTGTCTGTAGGTTAGTTTACAGTCGCTGTTTCTGGTTGTTTGTAGGTTAGTTTACAGTCGCTGTCTCTGGTTGTTTGTAGGTTAGTTTACAGTCGCTGTATCTGGTTGTCTGTAGGTTAGTTTACAGTAGCTGTCTCTGTAGGTTAGTTTACAGTCGCTGTCTCTGGTTGTTTGTAGGTTAGTTTACAGTCGCTGTTTCTGGTTGTTTGTAGGTTAGTTTACAGTCGCTGTCTCTGGTTGTTTGTAGGTTAGTTTACAGTCGCTGGTTCTGGTTATCTGTAAGTTAGTTTACAGTAGCTGTCTCTGGTTGTTTGTAGGTTAGTTTACAGTCGCTGTCTCTGGTTGTTTGTAGGTTAGTTTACAGTCACTGTCTCTGGTTGTCTGTAGGTTAGTTTACAGTCGCTGGTTCTGGTTGTCTGTACGTAAGTTTACAGTAACTGGTTCAGGTTGTCTGTAGGCTAGTTTACAGTCGCTTGTTCTGGTTGTAGGTTAATTTACAGTAGCTGTCTTTGGATGTATATGTGAGTTTACAGTCGCTGTCTCTGGTTGTCTGTAGGTTAGTTTACAGTAGCTGTCCAAATTTAATATATAGTGTTTAAGTGTAAAACACTTAAATAACATCTACTTTATTGCCATTGATATTAAATTGAAACTAACTGGATATTTAGAAAGAGTAGCTATTTCTTCACCAAAGTTGTAAATTGTAATGATCCTAGGGGTAGGAGTGTAGGTATTAGGGTGGGACCAAAATGGTCAGTAATTAAATATTATTA
The DNA here is from genome assembly GCF_947568905.1 of Ostrea edulis. Taxonomy (NCBI): domain Eukaryota; kingdom Metazoa; phylum Mollusca; class Bivalvia; order Ostreida; family Ostreidae; genus Ostrea; species Ostrea edulis. Next base: position 28,111,966 of record NC_079171.1, read on the forward strand.
ATTAAATATATGAATAATAGAAATTATGAACTTCTTGATTTCTGTCATTCCAATTCTTTTCAAATTTAGCACGAAGCATCTCTGGAACAAGGGGGGCATAAATTGTAAATTTCAGGAAACCTGCACCCCTTGGGCCTTAGGGGCGGGGGAAAATATGCCCACAATTGAACAATTTTCAAAACTCGTCTTTTCTAAAACCGCTTACGTGCAAGAAAAACTAAATGCATTGCTATGTCGAGCAGGAAGGCCTCTACAGAAATTATAAATTTCATGATTCCCGAGGTAGGGGTTTTGACCCCAGGGCAGGGCCAAACTTGTTGTATAGTGTTTATGTGTAAAACACTTAAATAACATCTTCTTTACTGTTATTGATACTAAATTGAAACTAAATGGATATCTAGAATGAGTAGGTAGTCCTTTACCAAAACTGATTTGATGATCCCAGGGGTAGGGGTTTTGGTATTAGGGTGGGGCCAAAACGGTCAGTTATTAAATGTGTGAACAATATAATTTTTTAACTCATTCTTGATTATTTTCTTTTCGAATTTTGGTATGAAGCATCTTTGGAACAAAGGGGCATAAATTGTGAATTTCAGGACCCCTACACCCCGGTGTTTAGGGGTGGTGCAAAAACTGTCCAAAATTGACCAATTTTCAAAATTCGCCTTCTCTAAAGCACAAGAATCGCACATGTTTAAGAAAAACTAAATGTATAATGATGTAGAGCAGGAAGGCTTCAACAAAAATTGTTAATTTCATGATCCTCGGGTTAGGGGTTTTGACCCAAGGGCGGGACCAAACTTTGTATATAGTGTTTATATGTAAAACATTTAATTTACATCTTCTTTAATTCTATTGATTAATTGATTGAATATTGTTTAACGCCCCTCTCGAGAATATTTCACTCATATGGAGACGTCACCACTGCCGGTGAAGGGCTGCAAAATTTAGGCCTATGTTCGGTGCTTATGGTCATTGAGCAGGGAGGGGTCTTTATCGTGCCACACCTGCTGTGACACGGGACCTCGGTTTTTGCGGTCTCATCCGAAGGACCGCCCCATTTATTCGCCTCTTACGACAAGCAAGGGGGTACTGAGGACCTATTCTAACCCGGATCCTCACGGAATTTAATTCTATTATTGAAACTAAATGGATATTTAGAAGGAGAAGGTCCTTTGCCAAAATTGTAAACCGCATGATCCTAGGGTTAAGGGTTTGGTTTCAGGGTGATGTCAAAATTATATTAATGCTTGGAAGAACTTACTTAAGTTTTTTGATACTGTATAAAATCTAAATGCAATCGGGTCGGCGCGGGTTCGAATCCCGCTCGTGCCGGTAAGTGAGAAAGTCTCCCAGTTTACTTTTGGAGGGTCGGTGGTCTCTTGCCAGGTACATTGTATTTGGGTTCTCTCTTGCACCATTAAAAACTTGGCGCCACCACATAACTGAAAAATTGTTGAGTGTGGCGGAAACAGCAAAACAATCATCAGTGTATGCACTGTTGAGGGCAATGAAGTTTTAAGAACACATCTTGTTATATACTGTTGCTGAACATTAGAATTTAGCTTAGATATTCAGAACAGGATTTTTTCTTTCTAGATTCCCTTGCCCGTGGGAGTAGTGATACTTTTCACTAGTACCGATAAGGCCTTTGGGCCTCTTGATAATTATTGACAACTAAAACAACAGGTTAGCTGATTAGGGTATTTGTAATAAACATTCGTACAGAAAATGTGAAAATCGGAGTGTACAATTAAAGTATTACAAAAGAGAGGTGTTTATGGTTTTTGTTTCCTATAGGTTTAAAAATGAGGCAGATACCACAATGTAATTAAAATTAGATGTTAGATCCGCTCACGTAATTGAAGAATATGTTGATCATTACTGTACTTTTCCCACTCATATGGAGAGGTCACCAGCTGTAGGTGAAGTACCACAAATTTAGATCTATGATTAGCCGCTCAGGGGCCATATTTACTAAAGTTCGTAGACGTAAATGTAGCGTAAATCTAGACGTAGCGTACGTTTACGTGTGGGACGGTATTCATTAACAATCGTAGACGTAGATTTACGTCAGAAATAAGCGTAACTCTACGTGTGCTATGCTAGTACCTGATCCCACCTCTGGTGTGTCCAGGGGTCCGTGTTTGCCCAACTATCTATTTTGTATTGCTTGTAGGAGTTATGAGATTGATCGCTGTTCGTTATCTTCACCTTGCATACAAGCAGACAGAGCATTTCGACGTGAACGGGTGTTTAGGGATAGGACAAACCCTCTTGACATGTACACTGACGAGCAGTTAATTACTAGATATCGATTTCCCAGACAATCTTAAGTTTAATGGATCTGGTGGAAAACCAGCTGCAGAGACCGACAGGAAGGTCTCGTCCGCTTCCATGGTAAACAACTTTTTCTTTTCTTGAAAGTTTGAACCCGATCTGTTTTTGGCGGATCTAAAAACTTCATTTACATGCCAAAAAAGTGTTTTGTTATTTATTTTCTTCTTTTCCTCCTAATTATAGTATTGTGCAATCAGTCCCCAAATGAAAATGGCATAATCAGTTATTCGCTCCGCGGATCGAATTAGTTTGACGTTGTAGACGTTAACGTCAATTTACACTATTAAGGATATTAGTGTGTTTCTTACCTGATGAGATATATACCACAATGAAGACATTGGTGTTTTTAACACGTCAACTTAACGAAAGTACATTTTTCTATCTTTTATCCACCGCCCTCCCCTACATGGGTTATAAACAAATAGTGAAACGAATAATACGAGTAATACAGAGGCAACATTCTAAAATACGTTGAAAGGGGAAGTTCCCCCCAGAAAAGGGTTTCTTTGAGGGATAAAAAAAATGGGGCTTGGGGTTTTTTTTTGGGGGGGGGGGGGTAAGTAAAAACCACGATGAAAGCGGGGCGAATAACCTGAGTATATACCGACGCAAAATCATATCCTTGCATTGAAATATTAAAAAAACAAATAACGAACAAGTCTTTGAATATTGAAAGATAAACATTTTGCGTCGGTATATACTCATTGTTCGCTCCGCTGCTCATTAGAATTATGAGAGTTGGCTGTATGTGGTCTCCGCTACATGGATTATAAAACAAATAGCGGAGCGAATAACATGAGTATATATATACAGAGACAACGTTCTAAAAGACGTTGAGAGGGGAAGTTTCCCCGGAAAAAAAAATGTTTCTTTGGGGGATAAAACCGAGAAAAATGGGCTTGGGTGGTTTTTTTTTGGGGGGGGGGGGGATTAAGTAAAAACCACGATGAAAACGGGGCGAATAACATGAATATATTTACATTTGCAACTGTTTTCTCCTACATAACACTATTACGAGCAATACGTATTTATTTCTGGATAAATCTACTACGGGGTCAACAGCTGTGCGTATGAACATTTGTTAAAAGTAGGTAACAGGTACTACTTTTACTAAGGCAATACACATCTATCAATCGCTCTCACTTACTACAGAAATCTTTCAATAGATGAAATCAACATCACAATATGTATTTACGGTTTTATTTGTATTCCAAGCAGTGAACTTTCATCAATAATTGATAAAAACATTTCTGTAAACAATGTCTTTAATTACTAGCCTACTAGGCCTAATGTATGTCTAAAATTTCGTCTGCTACAACTTCACCCTGGTCATCGGTGATGCGGAATTGTACCTACTGCTAGACGATGACATTATGCTTTAGCAAAAAGGTCATTCACAGGATGTATGGCCGATAAGTCGTCAAAGTGCATTAAGACCTACACACCACACTGCTTCCGTGCCAAAGCAGCCATAGTGCTTGATGTCGGTTTCCAAGTTTATGTCGGGACATCAAAGCGAGGCGTCGTTAAAAACCTACTACAAAAAATTATCGAGTCAAAAGAAGCGTTCAGTGAGCTCATGTTTATCAACAATTACATATCCAAATCCAAACCGTCCCTTACCTTCGTGCAGTTCCACATTCTCTGCGATGTTCAGTTCTTTCCGGAGATTCATCTGAGCTGCGTCCTCTGTCCTGTCTATAAAAGATTTGCCTACACCTGACGACTGCCGCCCTGTTCTTCATGTTCCTCCATCTCAGTCTTCTGATAACTCCGCAATATCCACAGAATATCTTTCAAAGTCGGTCTTCAACGTCTTCACTTTTCAAAAGTCAAAGCGCATCACAACTCTAAGTGTAACACTGCGCATCCCCGTTTAAATCATAATTCCCCCACTCCCTAAAATTAGACATATGGAAGAGTTTTCCATTATATACTCCCGAGTTAATGTATAAGTATATGTTGATATACTTGCTTTCTAGCGTCTTAATAATTAAAACAGTTCTTCATTTTATATAACTTTGTTTTGTGTTGTCGTCATTTTGAACATCTATGACGCTTCGTTGTGGACATCAACAATTTGAAATGTATGGAAACGTGTTGTTAACACAATTCAGCAATGTTACCAACCAAAAATGTAAATATAAGTAATAAGGTATCATTTAAAAATATTTATCGGGATATAAATACGGGTTGGTACATGATCAAATTTTCCATAAAGCCCTTCGGGCTTTATGGAATTTGATCACGTGACCAACCCGTATATATATCCCGATAAATATTTTAAAATGATACCTTATTTCTTAAATATACATGTACATGCACCGACGCAAAATCATTTCCTTGCATTAAAATATTTAAAAACCCGAAAAAGTCTTTAATTATTGAAAGATATACATTTTGCGTGGGTATATACTCATGTTATTCGCTCCGCTGCGCATTTATTCCGTAAATGTAACTTTTAGACTTTTAAAGAGATCATCAAATCATTTATACCGAGCTCTAAATTAATTATTGTGGGCAATATTTCTACGAAATTGATACTCTCATAAATTCAATTAAAGAGAGCAATAATTTAATTAATGCATGCACCAAATCTATTATTTCTCTCATTCATTCAATTGATGCACACATTAATTCAATTGATGAGAGCAATAATTGAATTGAAGTGAACATTAATTCAATTGATGGGAGCAATAATTGATTTAATGCGTGCATTAATTCAATTAAGAGAGCAATAATCGAATTGATATCTTCAAATAATTCAATTACGGTGACACCATTCTCCCAATTTTATCTTATACAAGTTTAAAGAGTTTTTATTTGCATTTATTAGAATTAAAAATATCAAATAAAATATATATGTCATCACAGTTTGCGAGACATACATTTACAGAATCTGAAAAATTGTCGAGTGTGGCGAAAAACAGCATATCGCCATCAGAAAATTGCAATTTTCCATAAAAAGCGTTATCAAAATTTCATAAAAACTGGTTATGAGTGACTATTTAATAGCAGACTTTCGAAATGGGTCATTTTTAACCAGATTTTTTAAAAATAACTATCGGAAAAGACTCCAACAAAATTTATGTTCCAATCATGCATACCTCTAAATAATAAATAAATCATTGATTTTGCAAAATCTGATGACATCACAGGAGGGAATAATTACTTTAAAGTGTGCAAGAATTCATAATTAAAGATATCATTAATCATCTGAAGAAATCTTTAACAGAATGGTTGTGTGCTTCAATTATCTGAGTTCATGTTAATTTGTCACTCCATATGCAACCTTCTATCTGCTAGGATTCACTCAAATAATAAAGCAATGAGAGCCAAGAAAGAATTAAAAGTTTTTATTTACTATCTGTATACATATACGATTTCACTTTTTAACTGAAGAGAGGACAACCATTGAAATATCTTTAATCCACAGGTCTTGTCAACACTAAGAATTATCACAAAGGGTGATTTTCAGTCAGAAGTGGCTGACTTACATGGCATCTCTCAACCATCGATGAGCAGAATTTTAATGGATGTTGTAGATGCTCTCAACTGCTCCCTACTCAACATCAACTTTCCTTCAGAGTCAAATGAAATTCTAAACATCAAGGCGCAGTTTACGCGTGTGGCCAACTTCCCAAATGTTGTCGGCGCAATAGATGGTACACTGATTCCAATCATGGGGATGTCAGGGGATGATGAACATGTATTTGTTTCACGAAAAGGTTTTCATGCCATAAACGTCCAAGGTGTCGTCACTGGAGACCTGAAGTAAGCAATATTTTAAAACAATACACTACAATTTTTCCACAAATATAATTTAACATAAAATGATACATGTTGAGTATATATAGAAACTACTAAAGATAGATTGGGTTATTTACTATCTAGCAAGAGGAAGGTATGAACTTGTTAGGATAAGCAAGTTCTGCCCAAGCTCTCCTCTTTCTTTACTCTTCCCTTACTATCAATATGACCTAAAGTGGAATGGTCAGGCAAGGACAAGAAGCAGTACCCAAGTACAGATAATGCCCATTTCTTCATTTCATGAAATTACAGAGAACTGGGAAGGGTGGGTGGGACAAAGCTCCCTTTACCTTTCAATTGTAGGATTCTATTTAAAAGGCAAAATTCATTACTGATATCCAAATGTTATATAAAAGAAGATGTGCTCTTAAACCTGAAATGCCCTCAAAAGTGCTTTTATTGATGAAAGGCTCTACATAGTATAATATATGTAACATTACCACTAATTTGGACCTGTCCTAGAGTGTAAGACCGCTGTGGTGGCCTAGAGGTTAGAGCGTTTGTCACGCATGCAGAAGGCCGAGGTTCGAATCCCGGCCGCAACAGACCTAAGTCGTTAAAACAGGTAGTGACAGTTCCATCGCCAAATGCTTGGCATTGGGTGTGAATGTCACGGGTCCTCGGAGATGAACTTAAGAACGGATGTCTCGTGTCACAGTAGGTGTGGCACGCTAAAGAACCCTCACTACTCAATGGTCGTAAGCGCCCAGTAAATGCCTAAATTTGAAGCCCTTCACTAGTCTTGGTGGCTTCTCCATATGAGTGAAACTTTAAACAAGATACAATCAATCATGTCCTAAAGTCCATTTAACCCTATGGTTGTGAAATTCATAATTTTGGTATATCCCTTCTTGCTTTTCCTAAATATGCAGTTAGTTTTTATACCATACAGCAAATATCAATGAAAAAGACAAAATAAAAACTTTATAATTCTGGTCCCACCCTGCAACCAAAACTGTTACCCCTGGGATCATGAAATTTACAATTTTGGTAACGGTCAATCTACTCCTTCTAAATATCTATTTAGTTTCAATTCAGAATCAATAGCATTAAAGAAGATATCTGAATGTGTTACACATACATGTATATACTATTTAATACAAAGTTTTGGCCCACTCTGGTCTCCATCACTATGTTTTTAGTTTTTCTTACACGTGTAGTTGAAGAGAAGATTTTTGAAAATTGGTCAATTTTGGACAGTTTTTGTCCTACCCCTAAGGTCGCAAGGGTGCCAGGGGTCTTGAAATTTACAATTTCTGTCCCCCTTGTCCCAAATATGCATCACACCAAATTTGAAAAGAATTAGAATGGTAGTTATCAAAAAGATACTAAAAATGTTCAATTGTTGACAGACAATGCATGATTTTTGATTAATATTATATCAATTCATCCATTTCTTTAGATTTATCAACATAGTAAGTAAGTATGGTGGTGCCACACATGACTCCTACATACTTACTAACTCAGGCATTCCTGCATTAATGGATAGACTGGAAGGGGGAGGCTGGCTCTTGGGAGACAGTGGCTATCCATTAGGGCCCTGGCTGATGACGCCAATTCTTCACCCGACAACACCACAAGAGGAAAGGTATAATGCCAGTCACGCGAAGACGAGGAACTGTGTCGAGAGAGCCTTTGGTGTCCTCAAGTCTAGATTCCGGTAAACATTATTCTGTGCTACTGTTAAACAAATTTCAAAACAATGACAATTTTTTTCATTAACAGATGTATTTACTATGAATATCACATGTACTGCCAATTATATTATCTAATCAAACTTTAAAATGTATTTCAAATGCTACATCACGACAAAGTAATTCACGAGCTGGCTCCACTGTTACTGACCTTCGATGTATCAAGGCCATCAAACCATCTTTATTATGAAGCTGTTTAATGCCTATTTCTGGTGGGGCTTTGGCTTATGCTCCTGAGAAGTGTGTCCGGTTAATTGAGTGTTGTTGCCGTCTGCACAACAAGGCCATTGGAGAAAGACTGCCTACACCTGTGGCTGGAAACAGTCCTCTCTTTTCTGATGCCACCGCAATCTCCAACAGTGAAAATTCTGCCAATGCAACAAACATAAGGGGTTTAATTATTAGGAGATTTTAAACTCCAAATTGAAGGATTTTCATACATACCAGTGAACAGCAAACAACAATCTTGTAGTCACTCGTCCCTGAAATTTAAGACGTGTGTGTGTGTAAGTGGTGGGTGTGTGTGTGTGTAAACACATTTTGGGATCCCATTGTATCATTTCTTTCTCTTAAATCAACTTTGTACTTTTCAGTCAGTACTAAATTTCACTAAATACAATATCACTGAATTAAATCAACTTGTAAATAGTTCATTTAAATTTGTTATCTAATTTTCAATTTAATAATCATGTTACCAGTAATTTAGACAAACAGGGAGATTAGATTGTTCTTGATAACAGAACTACTTCTAATATGTTCATTTAAAGGGACTATTTCATTTTTTTAAAAATACAATATTGTTTTTATTTTTGATGTTAAATATTGTTAATATATCATTTAGAGCTTATTAATGCAAGGATAATAGAAATATCTTACCTTTAATTCTGTGTTATGTAAACAAGACTCAAATCATTTTTATGTTTACAATCAAACTATTGAAATTATCTAAATTTTGTGAACAATAACATGTAGCTCAATCTTTTTTACACAACAAATAATAAACTCTCTATAATGAACCTCGTCATGATTTATGATCTAATATTTTTCGTAAAACCTTTAAAGCACATTAGACAGTTGAATTTGATCATCTGAAATTGAAAAACAAGATTTTGGGGTAAATAGTGAATCAGTCCCTTTAAATAGTTCAGAAGATATTGAATAAGTCAGATTTTTAAAATGTAGGCTCAACCCCAAGGTCAAGGCTAAACTTTACAGATTAATAAGGTTTTGCTATAAAGATTCTACACACAAAATATGAAAGTGTTACCTATTTTATGGTATAAACCTATAATTTTGACCTTGAGATCAAAGGGCAAGGTCATGAATGTACATAACACATAGTCTCATGGTGATACACACATGTCTTATGCTATGACTATGTCAAAATCCTATAATCAATTTTGACCTTGAGGTCAAAGTTCAAAGTCATATAGAGGTCATGAAGGTACCTGACACATCATCTCATGATGATATACTCATGTGTCAAATATGGTATGCCTATGTCAAAGAACAAAGAAGTTATGGCCCGGACACGAATCTACACAGACAGACAGACTGATTTCTATATACCCCCCCCCCCTGAACTTCGTTCGCGGGGGGTATAATAAATATTTTTTTAGCTAAACTATTATTATTATCGTTATTAAACATTTATAGTATAAGTCCGTGTTTGCCCAACTATCTATTTTGTATTGCTTATGGGATTTATGAGATTGATCACTGTTCGTTATCTTCACCTTTCATTTATATAGCACTTTATCTAATGAAGGCAATTAGCCTAAAGCACTTCTACATGTAACTAAAGCTCTTTCAGAATTTAAATGGACATACCATAGAAAATCAATAAAAAATCTTACAAAAAATACTTTAGTGAGGGAAGGGCGTCTTCCAGGGTTCCATTGTCTCAGCTATATTGGCTATAACCTGAAATATAAAAATGATGCAAACATGTTATTATTTTCTTATTAAGAGAACCACAATCTAAAATAAGACTTTCATAGAATTTGGAAAGTTGTCCACTAGCTATATACCCTAGTAACAATCAGTGCTTCATTGATGTGTACACAAATAATAGTTTTACTATATATAGCTTCTTTAAAGTAAAAACAAAACACTTCTCTTTATATATGTAAATATGTGTACTGCATGCTACACTTTCAGTGAAGGAGCATGAACTTATCCCTCAGATAATCTTCACAGGGAAAATATTGCTTACAAATATTGAAATTTAGATACCTTTTAAATAGTTACATATTTGTCACCAAGTCACCACCAATAAACAAGCTTGACACATGGGTCCACTGGTCAACTGCCTTTCACACACACACACACACATATATAATTTCTAAAATAAAGGATTAATGTATATATCTATATGATACAATTTGTATAATAAATTTAATAATATGAATTAACATGAAAATTTAGAACTTATTTTTCCTTTTTAACTATTTTAGAATTTCCCCTTAATTTATTTTAAAAAGAACATTAGCAAAACTGAAAACATCAGGAATTTCCAAAAAGAATTTTAGAGTCACTGGACAGTCTGTTAATATATCAGGATATAAAACTTTCATCCTCCATTGTGGCCCCCCACTAAAGTGGAATAATCTACTCAATATCAGAAAGAAGGTCACAGAGAGACAGATGGACAAACAGATGACGGACTATCAGAAAAGTTAACAATACTTAATAACATAGTGACATATATTTTGTTCACATTTCCTTGGAGACCAATCCATAAATAGGATTGCTGCAATTTTCTTGCAACAAGTTATGAATGTTTTTCAAGACTTGCAACTTCTCCTCCTCTATCTCAAGATGACGCTTCTTGATTTTCAACTTTTCTTCCTCAAAATCAAGAAGGCGGCGGGTTTCATCAGAGCAGGAGTACCCTCTTTTACCTAAGGTTTAAAATAAGTTAATGACATCCAATTACATAGATCACACAGTTTTTAAAAATTCCCCAAAAGACAAAAATATACAGCGATTTAAACAGATATACAGACAAATAGTAAACTACACCCATAATTCCATACCTCTACTTGTTGACATTGGAACAACTGAGTTTGTCTCTATAAAGTGAAAGGAATGATTAAAGGATGATTCATGCAATATAACATAGGTGTCAAAAAAGGATAATATTCTTGCTAAAGTTGTACATCATGGTTTTTTAATTCACAATACCGGGTATGTATTATTAACTTTCATAATAATACAATTTATTGGTCGAGGACTGGTCATGTGAAGGGATACAATTCATGATGTGATAACTGGGCTGTCTCCCTTTTGAAGATAACTGCTAATGGCACAAATGAGAAAGCTCTTGTGAAGACAATTAAGAAAGATAGTATGCAAGATCGTTAATCATTAACTTAAGACCTGATAATTTGTGATGTCTCCCTGCTAAACAGTCCATAATTGTATATTGATACTAACCCTCCACTTCAGTTGCTTTGTCAGTATCATTGCATGTTCTTCCTGTGGCTTGTGACACAAGTTCTTCAACTGGCACTAAACTAATTTTATAATTCTACTAGCAATGAAAAGATTTACAAAAAAAACAGACATGTAGAAACACTATATCATTACAATACATATCCTGTCATCGGTAGTTGAAAAGTGTGTTGATTTGATTATACAAGCCCTACCAGTACTATTCATATCTTGTATTATATCTTCTATTATGCCTATAGATTTAATAGTGAATAATTTAATTTTATTTGTAACACACAATTTCATTGGCTGAGCACCCTTAAAAAATTTCATTTACATCATATAAATGTAACTTGGTATGGGGACACCCCCCCCCCCCCCCTAGACAAACAATACGGCACTACTATTTCTTTTCTAATTTCACATTGCACCATGGAATACTGTTAAGTTGATAGGCCTTTAAACTATGAAATTGAAAACAACGGATTTAAACATGCACAATAAAAATCTGTATTGTCTGACTTCCCCCTCCCCTTTACTTCGAAACAAAACGTAGTTTTTTGTTTGCAAGGAAAGGTACATAAAACCTTAATGGTAATATTAGAAAACAAACTCTGACATGTACAACGAAGTCATATGTGTAATACAAAACGGTATAAGAAGTATTTGCAAAATTGCTGTTTCATAATGTTTTTACTTGGGGAGATTGCTTGACAGACAGAAAACACTTTGACTTCTTAATATATTATTTCCTCCAAGACTGGCTAGGTCTTCTCCTACCATTTACCTTCTGTGATTATCAACCCTTGAATACTTCCATCACCTGATGCAGTACACATTGATGTGTTTTGGACTGATGATGATGTGGTTGTTTCATTAGTATCAGTGATGCCACTAATGGCAGTTGAAGGAATAACCTGCAAAACCTAAAACAAGTTCTATGTATGCAATGTACTTTAATACCACATATCCTACAATCAGTGATTAAATTGACATAATTCATCTATTTATACATGTTTATTTTTTCAATTTGATAGAATTTTTGAGAAAGTGGTTTTTTTAAATTGTCAATCTCTACTAACATTGCATAAAAATTTCAAAACTTAACTTCAACATTCAAAATTTGATAACAGATTCTTTTTAAATCATTAGAAGTCACAAAAAGGAGGAACATACAAAACATCTCAACAAAGTCCCAGAATTAATTATACTGACCTGGGTTTAGTATGATCTTGCGGTTAGTATGACACATAATTCCAATTACAGTAACACTTGAACTACTTGTTCATAATTCGCAAGAATGGCTCATTAGCTAATGACTGGAGACCTACCATTTAACACTACTGGCAGTGAAGTAGTGATGGGAATTGAACCCATGATCTCCTAAGACAGTTAGATCCAAACTTTCGGGGAACCAAGGACGCTATTACAAAAATCCAAGAACTACTTAGTATGTTGAGTGATTCAAAACATGAGGCAGACTCAAACTTCACATCATGGCATCTAGCTTATGTATATAGTCTTCTTACACCATGGTAGGTTGGTTGGTTTATAACCAAAGAGATGTGAAAGGATTTTATACTAGGAAATTTTGTATCAGTATGTATACCAAGTTTGCCAATTTTGTTACCTAGTTACTAATGGTTAATTTGACAACCCAAATGAATAATTCCCCTACCCCCCCCCCCTTTTTTTAATTTGAGATGTGCTATGTGCAAGTTTACACCATTTTAACAGTATTAAAATGCTATATGAAATCAACTTACCTTCCTTGGTCAAGACTCTCCATGAATTTCCATCATTATTTGAAACATGCTTTTAAAAATGTGCATAAAACAAAATACATATAAATAAAAATTAACATTAAAAACGAACATATTCGTAAACACACTTTCTCTTCCCACAGGTTCATTGATGGATGGTCCAATGGACCACCCCCAGTCTGCATCATCTTTTTCTCCTCTCTGCTTCCTTTTTTTTTGGCAGCTGACTGCAGGTCCTGCCATTTCTTCTTGACTTCAACCACATCTCTCGTACATTGAAGACTTACTGCATTTACTCTGATATATGTATGCAAGGTGAAGATAACGAACAGTGATCAATCTCATAACTCCTACAAGCATTGATACAAGGAGCCATGCACTTTTACAGCACATTATTTTTTTTATGTATTGTGGAAATTGTAAAATAAACTTCATCAGTTCTAATACTAGGCCTAGTTATTGACCATTTTTATGTTTGGGTCTTAATATATGAATACACAAATAATTATTTACATATTGATTATTAACATTTGTATAAGGTTAGATGTGTATTAATATATTATGACCCAAGCACCTGTGGTTTGGAAGTATATTTTTCTTCCGTAGCAAGTTAAGTAAGTCACAGCGGCTTGCATAGAAAAATGAAAAAAAGCCCTAGATTTTTTTCCCCTACAGGTGAGTGTCATGATTTTTCTACACAAGCCTAGATCTATGCCAAATGTGCTAATAGTAATAAGCCCAATTTAAAATTGCTTGGAACATTCACAATTTACGTAATCAGAAAATCGTGAACAGGAGTGATGACTGGAGCATTACAAAGTGCCAAATTGTTTTTGTATTGAATATAGTTTACACCCATTATCAGTAAAATCCCACTTGTCAGTGACTTGCTGCCAAGTTGCAGTCTTCCGCATTGGTCAGCGAGGAGGAAAACTTCCCATATAGAATGCTGTAATTAATGGAAACAGCGTCCACCAACACCTCCACCTCCAGATCAGAAAAAGTCGGTTTCCGCTGTTTCTTGCTCGACATGCTTAAGATCGTCAGACGATAGGCCTATCGTTAGATTACTGTTTTCGACTGAAGTGAAAATAGCCATTGCGCACGCGTACGTGCAATTGTACATTTAAGAATTCGTAAGTTACGTTTGCGGCTAAGAACGGTTTTGTGAATACCATTTCACGAGTACGTAACTCTAATCTTAAGTCAGACATAAATCCTACGTTTACGTCTACGAACTTTAGTAAATATGATCCCAGGGCCGTAGGAGTGAGTGTTCGTTGACGTGCTAACGCCTGCCGCGACACGACACCTCCATTTTTAAGGTCATATACGTAAGAGTCGTGATTGTCGCTTCTAAATGCTGAACGTTTTGCGAAGAAGCAATCACAACCTATGTCTTAGGTTTTACCTGGCTTAGCACGAGCGTGTCTTGACCTCCTGGCAACGAATTGAACGTTCTACCACTGAGCTACCGCGAAATAGCGATACAGACGCGTACATTTCATTTTGAATGAATTGAATAGAGCAACAAATCGAATAACAGTTGAATAATCAACATTCCATATGATGTCGAAACGCAACTAAAAATATTGTTTTTGTCCCAACTAATGCATAACATTGGAATTTACTTCATCGTACATGGTCAATCATTTTACAATGGACAATTGTCTCTCCCCTTCGCAGGAGGAGATATATTGTTTCACTGTAAATTTTTCTTCTTTTCTTCACTTTGTGGACGCAACTCCTCCGAAACCGCTAAACGGATTTGGTTCAAATCTTGTAGGATTTTTGAGTCACCGAATGGAGCACCGCCATTTTGATTCGACAAATTTTACAGGAGTTATGGGACTTTGTTGAATGTGTACATGCTACACTATAGGAACACTAAGGGCATATTCTAACCAGAATGACCACGGAACATACATCACCATGAGACGATGTGTCGCGTACCTTCATGACCTCTATATGACTTCGTTCGGGGGGTATAATAAAGTAAACAAATCGTGTAACAACGTAATGAAACGCCAAGACGAAGTGATTATTTCAAGAATACGCATTGGACATTCGAAATTGACACATTCATACCTACTAAACAGAGAACCTCAGCTTGAATGCATATCTTGTAAATGTACATTAACTATTCATCACATTCTCTTAGAATGTAGTGATTTTACGCCCATACGAAATATACTTTTTAGTGGTGTGCAATCAATGAAAGAAATATCGACAATCATTATATTATACAATATTTACAAGAATGCGACTTTTACAGAAACATTTGAAAACTTTTAAAATGCAACTGTTTATATACACGAATTATTTTTTTGTTTTTTAACCTGTTTACATAGATGTATTTTTAACTTTTATATCCATCGGATGGGACGTTAAAGGGTGTCCCGTGTCAAGGATCAACAACCCCCTTGGCACGCAAAATATCGTTTCCCTGATGTTCGAAAAAGAGTAGGCTCAATGGGGGCCGTCAGGGAAACTCAAACACTCAAAACCAAACATAATTGAATTAGTTAACCAAAACGGCGTAAAACCCCAATCAATCAACCTACTTCAGCAAGACAGTCATTATTTTGGTATCATATATCCAATAATACCTCGGTCACATCGATCTTGAATATTGTCTCCATCTTTCTCCTCAATGTATAAAGTACCATTCATAATGTGTATGTTCATGGTTTGTTTTTATAATAATACTATTCGGTATGATTATATATTGATCTGCAGTAAGTCTAGAAATGACTATATATATCTATGAACATTTGCGCTAATCATGAAGATAACTAAGTCGTAAAACCAACAATATCTCCATATTCTCATATCTATGTAGCAGTATGTCATTATCACCTGCATATGGTGTTTAAGTTTCTCAAATGATTCGATACGCAAGAGCTTGTTCTGCATATGATCAGTTTTTATTTAAATCGAGATAGACTACTGACAAACACGGGGTCTCAACAATATCCTTAAAAGTCAGCATTTCACAAATTCTATGTTCGCTATAATGATCTAGTTTGCCGAAACAACCTGTCATTGGGTCAAAGCTGTCTGACGCGAATCATACCGATTGGTAGGCTGTTCTTAACATACTGATTTTGACTACGAATAACTCCATTTACCTGATCGATATATAGCTTTAGGGCTCAAGGTGGGTGTGACCGGTCGACAGTGGATGCTTACTCCTCTTAGGCACTTGATGTTACCTCTGGTACGTCCAAGGGTCAGTATTTAACCAACTCTTAATTTTGTAAACATTATAGGAGTTATGAGATGTTTAAAATATTTCAATATATCACCATTTTTAATATTTTTAATATCCAAATTTTAAATTCAATGAAAATTGCTCTATGTTTTCATTATCACATATGATGTATATATCTCTCAACTGATTTGATACACAAGACCTTGTTCTGCGTAAGGTTAGTTTTCAAATCGAAGCCTGACTTCTGACATACAAGTTGATGGTGCCGGGGTTTCAAAAATTTCGTATAAAGTCAGCATTTTGCAAATTATGTGGTCGTTATAACAATCTAGTTTGCCATTACAACCTATCATTGGGTCATATGCAATTTTTTCATACCGATTGTTCGACCGTCCCTGGCACATTGATTTTGACTATGGATAACTCCATTTAACTGATCAAGATATAGGGCTCATGGCCGGTCGGCAGGGGATGCTTTTGAGAAAAGATTATTTTACCCATGCCGCCGTTGTTAAAAATCGAACCTGGATGCCCCTTTTGCAGAACGAGCGCCCCGATCACAGTTACCACGACCGGTTTTTACAATTTAGTATCTGAAGCTTTGCTTATCAGCACTATAAGCAGTTTCTGTAATAGGTACTTCTGAATATTCAATAGAGGAAATAATTTTAAAGTCACACGCAACGTTTGAGCTATTTTATGTCCCGCTTTGTTTAAGAGGAGGCATATTGTTTTACACTTGTCGGGCTGTAGACCAAGTCGTATCCGCTTGACAGTCATCAAACTTGGTACATCTTCAAGAGTATATTACCCTATTGGTTTTGAGGTTAGGGGTCAATCCACTATGGACATAGGAAGATATTCGCTCAATATCCTAAACCCCTTTCGTCGACAGACATCGAACTTGGTACATGGTATGGGGAAAGTGAACCCTATCAATTTTGGGTTCACTCGGTCAATGGTCAAAGTGTACATGTTGTTTCTATATTTTGAGAATATGACAGCAAAGATGGTACATCCTAAGAAGTACAATGTAGATTGCCCTTATTCATTTTGAGGTCACATGGTCGAGGGTGAATCCCCTCTGGACATAGGAAGCTAATTGTCCGTTCAATATCTTGAATTGTTTTGTCACTGTCTTCAATTAAATGATACATGTGTATAACCTTTTTTTCAATTTTGTATCAGGGAGCATACACGTTTCTGAAACATTTCAGTTACCCGAGTCACTCAGGTGACCTACTGCTATACGTTTTAGTTTTTGAGACCAGCAAGAACAGCAGCTATATAACTAGCTAGGTCCACTCAATCCAGATATCCATGATTTGAACACCTTTAAATATACACTGTCAGGAAACATTCTAACCCAGTGGTTCCTGAGAAGAATTTTCTTGATTATTTTTCCTTGGATGGAAACAATCACATTCACATCAAGAAACTTAAATACCCCAAAAATGCTTGGTGGCTGTTGGTTAAAATTGGTCCAGTGGTTCTAGAGATGAACGTGAAAAGTTTACGCACGACGACAAAAACAGATAACAATAGGCACTTAATTGTATAGAAAGAAATTGGTTCGGTGGTATTTAAGATGAACACGAAGAGATGTTCAAATGTAACTGGGCGACCAAAATAATATCGCAATACATCACCTGAGTGTGCAGTTGAGTGTGATATACGAACAGGCAAAGTTGGGTGTAGTAATCACTCGGAAAATACCAACCGGATACGGTGGCAGATTTTGTAATTTATTTGTCACACAGTACTCACAGCCATCGTACGTCAGGTTCACTGCAATAAAGAAATATTAGATACAGTTGTATACTGCATGAGGGATGGGTCAATGTACAAATACCGTTATTTTACACCACAGTCATCCACTTCTGCTTCATACTTAGATATTTTATTGAAAGTAGATACATGTCACATAGAACTTTCCTTGAACTAATCATGCTCCTACCGGATGTACTTAATATGCGTGTTTTTGGGCATGTGCCATACGTAAATGGGTAAGAAAATATCAACATCTGGTGTATTTTTAGAAGCGGAAGCACGTGTATATAAATTTTCAGTAAACGATGTCTTGGCGATTTCTACCTTCCCTGAGTCTAGTAAGGCTACGTTCACGGCGCAAGGTAGAATTGGAAATGAAGAATTTTAATTATCCACTTCAAGAAGGAAATTCATATATGAAATTAAAACTAGAAGAATTATCAAACGGTGAAGTAATCTAGTTACATGCTCATTGGGGGCGCTAGGTGCCAAACGAATCAAAGAATCATCCTGACCTTTCAGCAAATTTTAATTTCCTTGTTACGGAATCTGATGTCTCAATACAAATATGGCAAAATAATCTCTTGAGGATCAGCATTTCTTCCTCTTCAGTCAAGAGCTTGAAGTCTTTGTACAAAATATTGTATGGGGATTTAACTAGGTTGTTTTTACTACCGGTATAAGGTACCTTTCCCCTTTGGCAACAACTGGATATTTCCCCTTCCATAGATAAAAAAAATCCCCTTCATTTGTAGAAACTTGACAAAATTGTATGAAAGTTTTCAACAACAATCATTTTTTTTTTATATATTCCAAATCATTTTCTATAATTATCAGACTTACAATATATATAAAATGAGTAATCAATCAATTTATATGGCTGTTATAATCTGTGGATATTATATTCCATGGATGTCCCCCACCACCATCCCCTGGAAGCTCAATGACTGCATTCTAAAAAAAAAAAAAAAACCTTAAATATAAAATGGGTAGTAACATCTAAATGCTGGGTAAAACCCTGACATCAGATGATTTTTAAATTTTTGATAGAAATGAAAGCAAGTGGACAATAAACATTGTTGACTGTGGTGTAAGGGCAATAAGTAAAACAGTTCAGACAGGCACTGCCCCATCTGCCAGAACAAGTCATTCTTGAATCTTGACGAAGATAACTGACGATTTTCTTTTATTGTATGGAGGTTTGTATAAAAATGGGAACTAAAATGAAGTGTATTCCTTAAATTTGAAAACTTTAGAGATAAGACTGCACATTTGAATCAAATTCTCTTTGAAATATCATTTCAAAAGCCGAGAAATTTTGTAAAATCTAACGAAAAATTACGTTTAATAATGAAAATAAATCAACCGGAAGTAGTATTTTTCGCAAAATTCGCTGTAAGGAAATAGGATTTACCCAGAAAATGAGGAAAAACTCTGAATCGGACTTACTGCAACTTAATCGTCAGAGGAAATTCAAGCTACTTACAAAAATCGAAGATTCAAATCAAAATATCCACATAACAATTATTAGTTTAATCACCGAGCTGGGAGTATATCAATCTCTTTAATCACAACCAGTCGAAAATATTCAAAAAATCATTAAAAATTCATTTCTTGGTCAATTTCTATAATTTTTCCCCCAACGAAGCGCTTATTTATATTCTCTCAATTTCTGATCAGTGCGCATGTGCAACGGGAAAATCCCGTCTGAAAAAAGATATGCGCATACCTGATAGGGTCGTATCAATATACGACCCGCTTCCATGTTGCGACGTCATAGGTCACCTAATTTGCATTAATTATTCATAGTTACAAGGATATGTGCATGTGTATTAACGGTAAACTAACAACTCAACTTTATGACAAACGGGATGATTTCAGGTTCTCCGAGGTCAACTTTCCATATTTATGAGGCAATATTTCATTATCATCTACATATGGTGTTTATTTCTCTCAACTGATTCGATACGCAAAAAGCTTGTTCTGTATATTATCACCATTGCTGGTGAAGGGCTGCAAAATTTTGATCGGGAGGGGGATCTTTATCGTACCACACCTGCTGTGATACAGGGCCTCGTTTTTGCGATCTCGTCCGTAGGACCGCCCCGTTTAGTCGCCTTTTACGACAAGCAAGGGGTACTGAGGATATATTCTAACCCGCATTTCCCAGTGACTTTATGCTTTGAAGAATTACGTATCTCAAAGTCTCACACATTAATTCTATATTGTTAACTGCCACCAGTAGCCATGAAACTGCGATGTTTATCAAATTATCTTAATCACCCACAGCTTGCTGACGAATGGTACTTTTAATTCATACACAACGTCTCAAGATTGACTACAATACCTTCTTACATAAACACTGCCGATCCCGACCCGAGTGTCTGACTACAATACCTTCTCACATACACCACTGCCGATCCCGAAAAGTAAACATGAGTCTCAACGGTGAGAAATTAATCACCACGAAACACTACGCTATCTTACTGTCGTTTATACATTAACATCGATTTTCTTTGAATTTTGGGCCTCTGTAGCCGAGTGGGTAATGCATCGCGCTCAAAATCACACGGACTCTCACCTATGGTCGGAGCGGGTTCGAATCCCGCTAGCGCCGGTAAGTGAGAAAGTTTCCCAGTTTACTTTCGGAGGGTCGGTGGTCTCTTCCCATGTATATTGTATCTGGGTTCTCTCTTCCACCAATAAAAAGCGCCACCAGATAACTGAAAAATTGTTGAGTGTGGCGGAAAACATCAAACTCTGAATTTTACTGTATTACAATGCACAGACAGTTACAGTTACCATGGGCTTATCACAACCTACAACCTACTGATAGTCACCACGGGCTGATTACAACCCACTGATAGTCACCACGGGCTGATCACAACCAACTGATAGTCACCACGGACTGATCACAACCAACTGATAGTCACCACGGACTGATTACAAGCTACTGATAGTCACCACGGACTGATCACAACCAACTGATAGTCACCACGGACTGATTACAACCTACTGATAGTCACCACGGGCTGATCACAACCTACTGATAGTCACCACGGGCTTATCACAACCTACAGGAACTTCTAAAACACTCCTACAACAAGCAAACAACAGAGTACTTTTTTCATTTTTGCATTGTATGATCAAACCAGCAGCCGGTGAATGAATACCTTGTATGATGAGAACTTTTAGAGGGTTTATCTGGTAACAGAGACGTAAACTTACCTGCACGTTTAGACACAAATCTATGAATGGAGCTTTCAATAAGAAGGCCTCTGGCACCTCCACATAAGAGAACATCACAGAGGACAAAACCGGAAGTAAGAACATGAAGCATTGTAACAAGTTTCTGGCATCGATACAAAGTGTCTATCTTTATATATTGTTATTTAGAGAGGGAATTTCAAGCATTCCGTCGATTTTCATCAACAGATGTTTATCTACGTGTGATGGTCATAGTAATTGCCATATATTAAAATAATTCGTAATTCTAGATTTATGAATTGTACATAGGAAATTGTTAATGTAATGATAAGTGTTTCAAGTTAATTTTATGAAATAATTCGATAGTTGCTGAATTGATTGAGTGTTTCCACGACCTTTTGTCGAAGTTACAACAGAATTTTTCCCAAATCAATAGCATTAAAACCTATGACTTTTCAACACTATACACGACCATTCCTCACGATAAATTAAAGACTAGACTTTTTGACATCATAAACAGTTGCTTCTTCAACAAAAACGGAAAACGGAAATACTCATATCTAGTGATCAGTCATTCAAAAACTTACTTTGTTAAACACCACTCTGATTCCACGCACAAGTACTCTGAAGTTGAAATAAAAAAATATGATAGAGTTCCTCATTGACAATATCTTCGTGGTCTTTGGTGATCAGGTCTTCCAACAGTCTGTTGGAATTCCCATGGGCACGAATTGTGCTTCTTTGTTAGCTGACCTGCTTTTATATTCATATGAAGCAGAATTTATTCAAAAACTTCTACGTGAGAGGAAAAAATCTCTCGCTGTGACCTTCAATTCGACTGTTAGATATATCGATGACGTTTTGTCTATTAACAATGATAGCTTTCATTCATATGTCGATTTGATATATCGCTGTGAGCTCGAAATAAAGGACACCACAGAGTCGTCCACTTCTGCTTCATACTTAGATATTTTATTGAAAGTAGACATTAACGGCAAACTGACAACTCAACTGTATGACAAACGGGATGATTTCTGCTTCTCCATCGTCAACTTCCCACATTTATGTAGCAATATTCCATTATCACCTGCATATGGTGTTTATATATCTCAACTAATTCGATATGCAAGAGCTTGTTCTGGGTATAGTCAGTTTTTAAATCGAGGTAAGCTACTGACAAACAAGTTGATGGTACAGGGATTTCAACAGTCTCGATTGAAGTCAGCATTTCGCAAATTCTATGGTCGTTATAACGATCTAGTTCGTCAATACGACCTCGCATTGGGTCAAATGCTGTCTGACGTGTTTCATACCGATTGTTAAGCCGTTCTTGGCACAATGATTTTGATTGCGGATAACTCCGTTTACTTGATCAGGATATGGGGCTCACGGCGGGTGTGACCGGTCAACAGGGGATGCTTACTCCTCCTAGGCACCTGATCCCACCTCTGGTGTGTCCAGGGGTCCGTGTTTGCCCACCTATCCATTTTGTATTGCTTGTAGGAGTTATGAGATTGATCACTGTTCGTTATCTTCACCTTGCTTACAACAGAAAGGAAAATAATTTTTTTTATGAAAACCATCAAATCCGTAGCAAACATTTGAAGTATTATAAAATGTTTTCAAGGATTGTATTAATGACATTACATGTACTTATATTATCTAAACTTAAAAACAGAAGAAACAAGAGGTACTGTGAGCAATGCTAACTAAGAATGCCCCCCTCCCCCCCCCCGCTTACCCCAATCTCCCAAAGGGTATTGGTGTTGGTAATAGGTATAAACTACCTCTTTTCTGAGTGTAAAAAACAAATGGCATGACATACCGAACCATATTGCTACTTCGATGTCCAGTGCGCGTGACCTTTGACCCCAAAAATCGATAGGGAACATCTTCATCCCATGGGTAGTCCATATGTATGATATGGTGACTGTAGGTGGAAAGGATAACGCTTTAGAGCCCGGAAACCATATTACTACTTCAATGTCCAGTGCGCTTGACCTTTGACCCCAAAATCGATAGGGAACATCTTCATCCCATGGGTAGTCCATATGTATGATATGGGGACTGTAGGTGGAAAGGATAACGCTTTAGAGCCCGGAAACCATATTACTACTTCAATGTCCAGTGCGCTTGACCTTTGACCCCAAAATCGATAGGGAACATCTTCCTCCCATGGGTAGTCCATATGTATGATATGGTGACGGTAGGTGGAAAGGATAATGCTTTAGAGTCCGGAAACCATTGCGTCTACAGACGGACGGACGGACAGACGGACAACCCGATTCCAGTATACCCCCCCCCCCCCCCCCACAACTTGTTGCGGGGGGTATAACAACAAAAAACAAAACACCAGTGTGCCAAGAACGGCCAAACATTCGGCATGAAACACGTCAGACAACATTTTACCCAATGATAGGTTGTATAGGCAAATTAAATCGTTATAACGACCATAGAATATCATTTGCGAAATGCTGACTTTCAACGAGACAGTTGAAACCCCTCTAACATAAAAAACCCTGATCAAACCGGATCAGTTGGGAGGTAGAAATACCAAATACAGATGATAATGGAATGTTGCTACATAAAAATATGGGAAGTTGACGATGGAGAAGCTGAAATTATCCCGTTTGTCATACAGTTTAGCTGTTAGTTTTCCTTCAACATTCATTTTTAAAAAATCATGTAAGTTCGAATCAGATGTGGAGGAATCTGAGTTTTTTTTATTTCGAGTTCACAGGGATATATAGAATTGACATAAGACTGAAAATGATTAAATTCTTAGCAATGCTTCTGGAGAAAAAGGTTGTAGTGACTACTACTTTTTATGCGCTCGTCTTCAGACGGGCGTATTATGGTACAGCGATGTCTGTACTACAGTTCGGGGTTTTCTGTTTCTCATTTCATTTCTGCCATATATCAAGCTGACACTTGCTATGTAGCTTTTTTGTGAATGATTCTAGATAATGTTGCAATTTTGATCCATTTACGTTTCTCTTGTAGGAGTTATGCCCCTTTATTTGAAAATGGTTGTTATATGGAAGGTATATAATTTGTCCGGCGAACTCCTCCCACAATTTTTAATTTTCTTCTTTTTTAAATACAGGTTGCTGAACTTTGTCCGTTGTCAGGAAATATTACAAAGAGAGTACATTATTTGTTCGGTGAACTCCTGCCAGTTTTTAAGTGAAAATCTCCTTATCTTACAAAGTGTTTATATGAGTATTGGAGGGATGCTAGTGTCAAGGTTTTTCATTTTCTTTAATTGTTGGGAAAATCGCAGGTTATTCTACTTAATCAGTTTGAGGAATCATTGCATAGATAGTACATGATATTAAATAAAGAACATGGTTTGTCCTTATAATTTCTTTTAAACTTTAGATTGATTGACTTTTTCTTGTTTAACGTCCCTCTCGAGGACTTGCACTCATATAGAGACGTCACGAAGAACAGCGAGGGGCTTCAAATTTAGGCCTATGCATGGCACTTATGGCAATTAAGCAGCGAGGGTTCTTTAGCGTGTCACACCTACTGCGACATGGGATATCCGTTTTTAAGATAAACTCCAAGGACCCGTGAGCTGAGCGTTTGGTGATGGAACTGACACTACCTTTTTAAAGGACTTCGATCTGTCGCGGCTGGGATTCGAACCCCAACCTTCCGCTTGCGGTGCGAACGTTCTACCTCTAGACAACCGCGGTGGTTCTCAGAGTTTAGAAGCTAGGGTCTTTGTAAATAACATGCATAGTGCAAGGATTATGGTTCTCAATAGTTTTTAATTTTCTTTGACGTTTTGAATATTGAGAGGTTGTTGAACTTGGTCAGATTTAGGGAAATATATTACAAACAGAACTCTTGGTTTGTCTATCTTCCTCCTGTCACAGTTTTCTAAGACCCTTGGTTCACATTATGCAAAGAAAGTATGTAACAGCCTGATAATACCGTAAGCAAATTTCTACAAAATATGGTTGAAGAAAAACACCCTATGTAAGCATTATCACGGGTGTATAATGCACCATTTGCGATACTCTTGTTACTGCATTTATCTAATTAATTAATTAATAATTATGTCCCTGTGTTGAGTAACAACTCCTATACAACTGCTCTATCTACACAGGATGCCCTGGTGCAAGTGTAAAGCCGCTACACGGGATGCCCTGGTGCAAGTGCTTTCTGAAATATATAACGTACAATTAAAAAATCTGCCCAATACAAGTCAAATCATAAAAAAATAGCATACTGATTAATTTATGAATACGTTCATACATTTATTGACTTCCTATTAAATTATAAGAGTCACAATTAGGAAGGATTTTAAAATGTAACGCCTGAGGATTATAAAATGAAAGCGCTTGCGTTAAATTTTTAACTTTGTGTACTGTTTATTCTATTTCTTTTAATATATATATATATATATATATATATATATATATATATATATATATGTATATATATATAATATAATAATTCCCAGATTTTTATACCGTTAAATAAAAATTGAATCTTTTCAAAAGAACTCGACGATGAAACACTGACATTTATAGTTTCACATTTTGAATTCTTTTGTGATATAATAAAACGTTAGTAATCATTACACATGTATGCATAATAGACAGCGAATACAAGGGAAGCAACTCTCATACTTTTCAACATTCTGCACTCAGTACTCTGTGTAAACCGGCCAATTTCTTTGGAACCACACACAGCCAGTTTAGACAGATTATACTGTATAGCTATTTATTATTGATTAAAATTCAGATACCTCTAACATCATTTGGTGGTGGTGGTCATAATTAACATGCTATTTTTAATAAACCTATCAAGGTACATATCATGGGGGGGGGGGGGGGGGGGGGGGGGGGGGGGGGGGGGGGGGGATGTGATTGTGCAGTTTCCTTATTCTTCCCATTTTATATAATTATTCACATATAGGTTTTTGTTAAATATATATAGCTATTTATTATTGATTAAAATTCAGATACTTATAACATCATTAGGTGGTTAGGGGGGGGGATAATTAATATGGCAATTTTAATAAACCTATCAAGGTGCATATTATCTTGGGGGGGGGGGGGGGGGCATATACATACGTGATTGGGCAGTTTCCCTTATTCCTAGCAGAAACATATCTCGTATGCACTAAATTTCAGTAATTTACTTACCTGAATATACCTCACAGTTGTTGTATGCAGAATGCATGAACTCAGAATATTCCCACGGAAACAATATTTTTTCGTTATGTAAAAAGACAATATACCGGTGTTAAGAGGTCGACGAATCTTGTGAAATATCTTTATAGCTTTCAAGAATTACGCACGGCTCAAGAATTAATTCGTGTGGTGATCTGAATTAATTCTGTATTGTAAGCACGTGGGGCAATCTGGTAATGAAACCGCGATGTTCATCAAATTATTTTAATTCCTCAGTGTCAGAGATAGCGCTTTTAATTCCTACAGACTGTCTTTGAGCACGCCAACGTGCACTAGGCCTAATATGACAATCCACAAATACAAACTTACCTGCAGCAGACGTAAGCTGTCTCGTTTTGTTTAAACTGGCTCCCTGTTAAATGGTGCAACCGAAGCGACCAGAATCGTAACTTGACACGGTACCAGTTTGCATTAACCGGAAGTGAGTATTGTCGACATAAAATCTCACGGTTTTTAGGTAGTAAAGACGCGATATTGTAAGAAATATTTCACCGCTTAACTTGATAATGAACAGGGTTCGTCTTTTTACAATGCCACATATGTATGCGAAGGCTGAGAATCGTTAGTACAAAGGTTCTCTTTAAATCTTGCCCACAAGCTGTAATGGACAAACACGGACACGGACACACGCACAGTAGCGATGCTATATCCCCTCCGCAACTAGTTGTGCGAGGGGATAATTATAGTATGCAAGGTGAAGATAACGAACAGTGATCAATTTCATAACTCCTATAAGCAATACAAAATAGATAGTTGGGCAAACACGGATCCCTGGACACACCAGAGGTGGGATCAGGTGCCTAGGAGGAGTAAGCATCCCCTGTTGACCGGTCACACCCGCCGTGAGCCCAATATCCTGATCAGGTATATCAAACCCAAATTTACCATGTTTGTACCGTGGATGAGTCAGGCCATCTCCAAATAACTCTCAAGACTGTTCCAATTTATGAATTTATTTACACAAACAGAAAAATAAATGTATACATTTACAATAACTCACTCGCATAATGCTCATGGTTAACACTCAATGATCAAAGTGTTCCATTTAGCTCTCCTTTGACCCTCAATGAATTCCGTATTTCATGGACTGTCCTTCTATTGCACTGATCACTCACCGACGAGTTTTCCGGGGATGTAATCCCCGACCTCATCAACGGGTGGTATGACAGTCCTTCGTGGAGTCTTCATCGGCTTCACATTACTAAATTCATAATGCACGTTTTTTTTGTTCGTGTTCGAGTTATGAAATAGTCACGTAGAACTACCAAAAACAACCTCAAACTTGCTGCTAAGAAAATCGTGCTTCATTCCACGACGGCACATCCGGGAAAGGCTCAGTACCAATGTGTCACGCTTTACCGATTGTTAACAGAATTATGGGTGATACTGACACATTGAAATTTAAAAGGGCTATTAAGCTAGCCTGATACACATGTGATTGTTATAATGTTACATTTAAGATATATTACATGTATATGAATGTTCTATCTATATATTAGTCTTTAAAACCTACATGTGTTAACAAAACATCATACTAATTCAATTCTGGTAAATGTGGCGACGTCGAATCAGTGTTTTAGGTCACACTTCAAGGTCAAACAGCATTTAATGTGAATTATCTCGAATTGCATCCGTCAATTAATAGGGGCGCTAATTGAGGACATGTATTGATTATGCAATACTCCCAGAATGCTTGTTATAGTTTATTATATAACTTTAACTTTATAATTGTTAACATTTCTTTCGTAATGTCATCCATAGGTATATAATGTTGACCGTGGCTACGTTTTATTACGCTGGGGGTTGTGATTTTATAAACCAGGTTATATTATTTTTTATCAAATGTATTTTTATTAATTGCTTCTCAAACAACCACAGTCAGCTAATTTACATCATTGTATAATATCACTTATAGTAGTGTGTGGCAATTTTTTGTTTAGGGTATAATTAAAGGGTCAAATGCTGTCTGATGTGTTTCATACCGATTGTTAAGCCGTTCTTGGCACACTGATTTTGACTGCGGATAACTCTGTTTACCTGATCAGGATATAGGGCTCACGGCGGGTGTGACTGGTCAACAGGGGATGCTTACTCCTCCTAGGCACCTGATCCCACCTCTGGTGTGTCCAGGGGTCCGTGTTTGCCCAACTATCTATTTTGTATTGCTTGTAGGAGTTATGAGATTAATCACTGTTCATTATCTTCACCTTGCATTAAGAGGAAAACAGTAAATCTATGTCACGGATGTCGCGGACGTGTCACAGTAGGTGTGGCACGATAAAGAACCCTCACTGCTGAGTGGCCGTAAGCGCCGAGCAAAGGCCAAAATGTGAAGCCGTTCATCGGTCTTGGTGACGTCACCATGAGTTCAAAATTCTACAGAGATACATTAAAGAAGATACAATCAGTTTATTCAGTTTCAGAGAGAGAAGAGCCAACATTGTGCTCTGCCGCTATATCTTGGAAACCACAACACTTGTTGATAAATCGTCTCTGAAATGAACGTTTTCCCGTCTGTTTCAGTGGTTTGGTCAACATGCGTCTGTTGCCTTTAATGACATTGTTGTGTGTTTTCACCCAGAAGGCCTACTTTCAAGGTAAGTGGAATAATTTGAAGTAGTAGTTCATCCTAAAATTTTACTATAAATTCCTTATACTATGCAGGTAGTTAATATGACAAAATTCAGGCCTATGTTCTGCACTTGGGACCTTTGAGCAGGGATGGATCTTTATCGTGGAGATCCGGGTTAGAATAGGTCCTCAGTAACCCATTGCATGTCGTAAGAGGCGACTAAATGGGGCGGTCCTTCGGATGAGAGCAAAACCCGAGGTCACGTGTCAGAACCAACCAACCCCCTTTCCCCTGATTCTACGTGACTGTTTCCTTTTTAATCATTTCACATAAGTAACAAATGAGGTAAGGAAACCTCAAAGGCAGATAGATATAGCGCTAGTACTCCCGATATCCTCATACTCCCGATATCCTACGTGGTTTACATAGCCCTTGCATCTTTCGGAACTCAAGATCATTTCGGATAGGCCTTATTCCGTTTCGAGTTTTGTACTGTTTTACGCACTTCCGTGATAAGAGATTTGAATGAGATGACTCGAGAGAGAAAAAAAATATTAAAAATATACAACGGACATACAGCTGTTAATAGAGGATTTTAATCAGTACAGAATTACCGGGAGTGAATCGGGCTCTGAAACACCTTTTACGTTGTTACATGTAAAATGTCGATAGCTTCTGGGGGGCGCAGCCTCCCAGACCCCCTTGCCTCGGTAATATTCGAACCCAAGCTACGCCTATGAAAGATAGTACTCTACATTTACAGGATGGTACCCCCCCCCCGAAATTCCAGAGATCACAATTATTATAAACTTCTATCTGAGGGCAGAATATTAAGGCTGCGTATAAAAAACTGAATAAAACTCAAAAAGGATACCCCCGCCCCCAACATATTTGTATGCTGACTGAATGACCTTGTTTTATGGAGACTTAAACATACACCAAAAAGAAAAGTCTATATCGAAAGAAAAATGTGGTGGTGCAGACGGGAATGAATGAGAGAGACCTACAATTTGACCTTGACATCAAGGGCAGAGGTCATATAGAGGTCATGGATGTACATGACAGTCTCATGGTGATACACCCATGTCGTATGGTATGACTGTCAAAACCTTAAAAATCAATTTTGACCTTGAGGTCAAAGTTCAAGGTCATGAAGGTACACGACACATCGTCTCATGGTGATACACTCCTGTGTCAAATATGGTATGCCTATGTCGAAGAACAAAGAAGTCATGGCCCCGACGCTAATCCATTGTAAAAACATTTAATTTTGAGCTTGAGGTCAAGGTCATATGGAGGTCATGAAGGTACTCGATATATCGTCTCATTGTGATCCATCTGTGTGCCAAATATGATATGCCTATGTCAAAGAACAAAGTTATGGCCCGGATACGAATCTGGAAAGACAGACAGAGTGATTCCTATATACCCCCCTCCGTTTGCGGGGGGTATAATAACTTTAAATCGACAAATATCTCTCGTGGGGTACCGAAAGGGGTAAATTGTGAATCAGTGGAGCAAGACATTTTCTTAAAACGTAGATATTAAAATCAGATTTAATTTAAACTATATTTTATTCACAAAGTGAATGGAATCGGACAGGAGACATATCGTATTCAAGCCCTGTCCCTACAACAAGGTCAAGTGTGAAATGGAAATACAAGGCACACACATATACCAGAGATCTGTGGTAATGACACACGTAGTTAAGCTTCCTGAAAATAATTTTTTAATGTAAAAAGAGACACCATAGATCGGAGAAAAACATTTATTCGTAGCTCGAATTTTCTCCATTGTTTATCTTGTATATAGTTTATATTGTAATATCCTTGACCCAGGCGCCTATGATCACTGTAACATCGATTACCACAATGAAATACACAGTCTATATAATGTTTAAATCTACAGAAACCTTTTCCACTAAATAACTGTTCAACGACATTGTACATATAAAATATCGGCACTCCAAGGAAATTGGTCCCCACGAATTCTGCAGTTCCCGTATAATAATTGTTTACCTGAGATTCGTCATAGCTTCAACAATAAGTTTGAATATTTTGAGCGAAATACAAATAAGTTGTAGTAATTTTCAAATGTTGAGTACTTCAAACAACCATATTGATATTCTAATACGCCAGTTTCGAGATACATCCGAGTCATTTCTCTTTGGAGAACTCTCGTTCATAGTAAGGCTCGAACCAACTTGTTTCATGCATGTGTTCAGGAAGCTTCTCATACCCAATTTGATCACCCAAATTCGAATGATATACAACCTAAGTAAGTGATAAGTAGTCGGGGAGTAATTAAATACATGGAATTCTTATTATATCACGTTATTCCGTTGCTCGTACATATACCCAAGATATTTCTTGCAAATGTAACATGTTTTTATATTTCCACTTTAGTGAAATATTTCTTTTTATAGTATTTTGTATTTCCTACATTTACATATTCAAAGAGAAACCGCTTTTAATACATTTTATCGTCCTTCTCTCTGACTCGTCCACTCTGTCCCAATTAGGCTTTCAAATTTCCACTAAATGCACCTCCTACACCGGAGAGCTCTTATCTCGAACCTGACGTATTGTTTGTACCATATGCACTACATTACACAAACAGAGGGTATTTAATCTAGCGTCTTTCTAGCCATTTATCAGGGAGTTTTTATTGACAGATGCAGACCCCTGTATAGGCGCCCTAGATGGGTTCTTTTACGGATGGCCAGAAGGTGGTTGTCGCGCCTACTTCTTTTGTCAAGATAATCGCAGTTTCCTTTCATGCTGTCCTTGGGGATCACACTTCGTGGAAGGATATCAGTGTTTACCAGGACAACTATGCGATACACCCTGCCCGCCCGAACGTGACATATACGTGTAATTATTATTCTATTATGCTGTAAAAAATTAGATTTCGAAGGGATTCAATTTTAGCTTGGAAATTTTAGTTTTGAGTTTACTCGTGTGATCTGTTGCAATTGGTCAGCGTCGGGCGTCATTCATCATCATTTAACAATGTTGAACATTTTTAATTTCTTGATAACTCTATGTACCATACCAGTTCTATTCATATTTGATATGAAGCATCTTTGGGACTGGGGGGGGGGGGGGGGGGGGGGGGCATGAATTATAAATTTCAGAAATCCTCGGGCCATAGAGACAGGAAAAAATAACCAAATTTAAAAAAAACACCATCTTCTCTACAATTGCACATGTGTATCAAAAACTGAATGCATAGTGGTGTTGAGCAGGAAGGACTACGGCAATTGTAAAATTAATGATCCCTAGGGTAGAGGTTCCGAAGTAGCCTACCATGAGTTATAGTGTTTATGTATATACATTTAAAAATATTATCCTTAATACCATTACTACTAAATGGATATTTAGAATTAGCAGGTAGCCCTTATCCCGTGGGGAGTTGGGTTAGAATAGGTCCTCAGTAACACCTGCTGTGACAAGGGACCTCGGTTTATACGGTCTCACCCGAACGATTGCCTCATTTGGTAGCCTCGTACCACAATCAAGAGGTACTGAGGACCTATTCTAACCTGGGTCCCCTCTAAACCACAGGGGGTAAGGACCAACATAATTATAGTGGTATTGTTTTTTATTATTTGAAAGACTTCCAAGCTTTCTTGTACGGTTTCAAAAAGTAAATGCATATTTTGGAAAAGCAGAAATGGATTTACCAAAATTGACAATTTCTCAACCCCAGGGACGAGTCCAAACTATTTTATATCATGTAATCTCTCTCAAAAGTATTGGTACTCTAGGGTGCATTTTAGTTTTAAGAAGGCATATAATTTCTACTGTTGCTGAATACTAGAATTTATCTTAGATATGCAGAGCAGGGATTTTTTTTAGATTCCATAGCCCTTGGGATCAGTGCGACTGATACTCAGGTGACCGATAAGGCCTGTTGAGGCACCCTTGTCGTACAAACTTTAAACCACAACATCTATTCAACAACAGAACTGGCCGAGTTGCTTTAAAATATGTTGGTTACACAAAGTAGGAAAAATGTTTTTTAAAATGACAAAATTCAACTACATGCAAAGTTTCGACAAAAATGTCTGATCACTTTCAAAAAGACACATGCACATCTTCAATGTGTCTATAACAACTGTACAAAGTTTGAGGAATGCCAAGTAAGAGATGTGAGAGGAGTTGGTTACACAAAATGATTACCCTAATACAGGAACGCCCGCCCATCCACCATTCTATAAACCGGATGTACGTTGTGCCAAAATACACAATTTCTGCAATGTTTCAATGTTTACAAATCATGATTGTTGAAAACCCTTGTGCAGGTTCTGATAACACTAAAGGACAACAAAGTACCGCATCAAAGAGAATCGGGAGATCGATGAACCACATTGAATGATTAGCTACTGTGTTTACCTATGTGAAATAGTGAATCCGAATTTTGTTATTCTTGTGGGCCCATCTTCAACACATGTTTATGGTTTGAACCAGGTTCAATTTTTCTAGTATTTCGATACTTCCTTAAGAAATATATTTTGTATTGCTTATGGGATTTTTGAGATTGATCACTGTTCGTCATCTTCACCTTTCATCCATGTGTAAAATTTCAAATCACATGGACCTAGACATCATGAGAATACAAGTACCTGATCCCACTTCTGGTATCTCCAGAGGTCCGTCATGTTCCCTAATTCAATTTTGCTTGATGTTTACTTCTTATTTCAATGAGTTTTACTTTGTGTTTCTCTAATACGTTACTAAATATTTACTCTTGACGTTATCGTTCCTGTCATTGTATTATGATTTCACAATAGAAGACTTTCCGTCAAGTAGATGCCCGTTTAAGATAGCTCCATTCTCATGTGACTTACCAATATTAATGGTTAAAAGTGGAAAAACTCTACTACTTTACACCCAATATAGTTTAATTTAATTAATAACCAAAAAAATATATATGCTGTCACCTTTTTAAAAATGTCAGACATATAAAAACAGTAGTATACATCAACATCAGAAAATTACACATTTTCGTTAAACAGAATAATAAAAATAGATAAAAACTTGTTGAAATGACAAAATTTAAATACCAACAGTTTTTAAAAACTGATAATTCATAAATATGTATAGATTAATTGTGGATATTAGGTAAACCAATGTATAATAGACATCCAGTAGAGGAAATTCCAGCATAGGAGTTATTGCCCTTGACAAAATTATTTTAATCACAAATAATTGTTATCTATGGAAAATATATAAACTTTTTCAGTATTAATAGTTTACCCGATTTTTTTATTATATCCAGTGAATACAATTCCTCAGAAAGATATATTTCTAACATGCGCAAAGTTTAATTTATTAAGATTTTTGCAAAAACCTATGACATCACATGATGATCAATCAACCTTAACTGCCCCAAAGCTCAGAGCATTAACCAATCAAAATTCAGATTTAAAGAAACCAGTTGAATCACAA
Source organism: Ostrea edulis (assembly GCF_947568905.1). Classification (NCBI taxonomy): domain Eukaryota; kingdom Metazoa; phylum Mollusca; class Bivalvia; order Ostreida; family Ostreidae; genus Ostrea; species Ostrea edulis. The sequence goes on from NC_079171.1 coordinate 28,146,434, forward strand.
CACTCATTAAGTATCTCAACCTTCATGTTATAGGCCAATCCAGAATTCAACTAAAATTTAACTGTTTCATATTTTCTTTCAGATTCATATATACCCGTGGCGGTACTGATTGTTACTGAAAAATCTCATGAAAAGGAACAATATATCAAATATAAAAATACTAACCTGTAGCTAATTGTCTAATAAAGTTTATAGCTGTTGCATGTCGTCATCTAAATTTAAAAAAAAACCAACAACAACAAACAAAAAACAACGAGTGGTGCTTTGATTGAGATCAGGAATTTATATCATCCATCGTGAATTAAACAAGAGGCCCAAGGGCCTAGAATCGCTCTTCTGATAAATTGTACAACCCAACCATTTCTATTCTTAGCCTCTTAGTATTCTAAATCTTTAGTTAAATCCTAAGAATTAAAAAAAAAATAGATCAATGTGACCTACTTTTTGGTTTACACATTTTGAGAATCCAAGAAATATCAACTGACAAAGTTTGATGATTTTAAGCCAATTAGTATCTGAATATTGAAATATAGCTGTCAAATTCCAATCGTAGGTCATGATGACCTACTTTTTGGTCAGCGAACTCCGAACATGCAAGACCCATCAACTGAAAAAGTTTGATGACTGTAGGTCAAATAGTATCTGAAATATATAAATATAGCCGTCCAATTCCAAAAGTAGGTCAAGTTGACCTACTTTTTGGTCGAAACCCTTCGAACATGCAAGACCCAACAACTGACAAAGTTTGATGACTGTAGGTCAAATAGTATCTGAAATATATAAATATAGCCGTCAAATTCCAAAAGTAGGTCAAGGTGACCTACTTTTTGGTCGACACACTCCGTAGACTCAAGATGCATCAACTGTCAAAGTTTGATGATTGTAGGTCAATTAGTGACTGAAATATATAAATATAACTGTCAAATGCCAAAAGTAGGTCACAGTGACCTACTTTTTGGTCGATACACTCCGAAGACTCAAGATGCATCAACTGACAAAGTTTGATGATTGTAGGTCAAATAGTGTCTGAAATATAGTAATTTAGCTGTCAAATACCAAAAGTAAGTTACGGTGACCTACTTTTTGGTCGACACAAACCGAAGACTGAAGACGCATCAACTCACAAAGTTTGATGATCCTAGGTTATACAGTGCCCAAAATATGCATCTAAAATTGAAAATGTAAAATTTGAATACCTGCAAAATTCAAAAAGTAGGTCACTGTGACCTACTTTTTTTTTTTTATAAATATGTTTCAAGGCCTCAAGATGCATCAACTTACAAGATTTGATGATTCTAAACCTCTCGGTATTTGAAATAACAACTTAAAATATATCTATAAATGATAAGCCATAAAATTCAGAAAGTAGGTCACGGTGACCTATTTTTCAGTTGACGAATTTCAAGGTCCCATGATCCACCAACTGACAAGTTTTGATGATCATAGGCTTCAAAGTGTCCAAGATATGCATCAAAATTAATTTTAAAATAAATACCTGCAAAATTCAAAAAGTAGGTTACCGTGACCTACTTTTGAGACAACTTGACACAAGGTCCTAAGATGCATCAACTGTCAAAATTTGATGATCCTAGTCCTTATAATGACTAAAATATCAAAGATTTAAGGAAATATAAATTTAGGTCAACTTTGAAGTGACCTTGAGACCACGCCCTTTGCCCCAGGGTAATGCCTTGAACAACTTTTAATCTACAACATATCCTCATCCTTATGTGTAAGTTTGGTGATAATCTGACCAGTGGTTCTTGAGAAGAAGATTTTTTAGCAACCACTACTTTTGTTTGTATTTTCCTGATTATCTCCCCTTGTTAAAGGGTCACATCCCTCTATTTAGTATTTAGTATGTATGAAAGCCCTTGGGCCAATGATACCCTGTAACAAATTTGAAAAAAAATTGGCCAAGGGGTTCTTGAGTTATAGCCCTTTTTCTAAAAAGTTTACGCACACCGCACAAATGGCCATAGCATTAGCTCTTTGAGCCATTGGCTCAGAAGAGCTAAAAAGTATATGATTGATTGTATATTGTTTAGCGTCCCTCCCGAAATTTTTTCATTCATATGGAGGCGTCACCATTGACGATTAAAGGGTTGCAAATTTGGCCTGTACTCGGCGCTTATGGCCATTGAGCAGAGAGGAATCTTTATGATCTCACTTCTGCTGTGACACGGGACCTCGATTGTCCCTGTCTCATCCGAAGGACCGCCCCATTTAGTCGCTTCTTACGACAAGCAAAGGGTACTGAGGACCAATTCTAACCCGGATCCTTATGGGAAGTATACAATCGGAAGGTAAAACAAGAGGTCCATGGGCTACAACGCTCACCCGAGTCACTTTGACTCATATCTAAAGATGTTTCCTATGCATTCGCATGTAAAACTTTGATCCTCATTGTAGCCCAAACCTACTCACGAGAACCATAATTTCTATAAACTTGAATCTACAGTATGCCAGGAAACTTTCATATAAACAGAAACTTTCCTGTCCCAATGATTTTTCGGAAGATTTCCTCTTTATATTTGTATGTAAAATTTTGACCTACTACTTTGGCCCTATCTTTCCCCTGGGGATCATGATATCTACAAATTTGAATCTGCACTATGTGAGGAAGTTTCGTGCAAATGTTAACTTCTTTGGCCCAATGGTTCTTGTTGAGAATATATTTCAATATTTTTTTTCTATTTATTAGTTATGTAAAACTTTGATCCTTTATTGTGGTCCCATCCAATCCCCGGGGTCATGAGTGCAAACTTGAATCTGCACTATGTCAGTTAGCTGTCATGTTAATCTCAGCTATTCTGGCTCAGTGGTTCTTGAGAAGAAGATTTTTTTTAAAAAAATCCCCGATATATATTTGTATTGTAAAACTATGATCCCCTATTGTCGCCTCAACTTACCCCGGGGCCATGATTTTAACAAACGTGAATCTGCACTATGTTAAGAAGCTTTCATGTAAATATCAGCTTTCCTGTCTACATGTAAGTGGTTCTCGAGAAGATAATTGTCCCTACATATTTGTATTTAAAACTTTGATCCCCTATTGTGGCCCCATTCTACCCCGGGGACATTATTTTAACAACCTCGAATTTGCACTATGTCGGGAAGCTTTTATGTCAATATTAGCTTTTCTGGCTCACCGGGTCTTAAGAAGATTTTCCCTATATATTTCAATGTAAAACTTTGATACCCTATTGTGGTCCCATCCTACCTTCGGGGGACATGATATTAACAAAACTGAATCTGAGCTATGAATAATTCATGTAAATTTCAGTTCTTGAGAAGATTTTTAAATGACCCCACCCTAGTTTGGTATTTGTGTGATTATCTCCCCTTCATTTGAACAAACTTGAACGCCCTTCGCCCAAGGATGCCTTTGGCCCAGTTTGGTTGAAATTGGCGCATTGAATCTGAAGAAGAAGTCGAAAATGTAAAACGTTTACAGACAGACGGATAACAGGTGATCAGAAAAGCTCACTTGAGCTTTCAGCTCAGCTGAGCCAAGAAGTTGTGGTCCAGAGAACAAAAATTCAATTATTTGACCTTTACATTAAAGGTGAAGGTCATTAAAAATTACACCCAACACTCACTTATCATGGTATACCAAATCCCTAGACCTCATTTATTTTACCTTTATCGAAAAGATCAAGGCCAAAGGTCATCTAAAGGGTACACGAGACATTGTCTTATCATGGTATACCCACAACTGAAATATCAAAAGCATATGCAAGAGTCGCGCCGGTAAGTGAGAAAGTTTCCCAGTTTACTTTCGGAAGGTCGGTGGTCTCTTCCCAGGTACATTGTATCTGGGTTCCCTCTTCCAGCAATAAAAACTGGGCGTCACCAGATAACTGAAAAACTGTTGAGTGTGGCGGAAAACATCAAATCAATCAAGCAACCAACCTATGTAAGAGGACAAAAAAGTTATGGTCCGGACAAAATATGCGACCAAATTATATTGACTTTTACATAAAAGATAAAAGGTCATCAAACATGGTACGCAATACACTTTTTGTCAAGGTATACGCACATACATGTACCTAATATTAAAGGCTTAGGTCAAAAGACAACAAAAGTTACAAACTGGACAAACTTTGTATAAGGAGCGGAAGACGAATCCACACTAAACGATATATTCCGTTTTGGGAAGGGGTGTGTGATTGTAAGGTTCATTATTACAACTGTATTTTAAACGAATGTGGAATTAATTCCACTTTTGGTAATCGTACTTATACTCCAACTGCCCTTTCAAAAGACGAAATTCTTCAAAACCATGTTACAGTGTTAGACACATTAAATACCCCAGTCAATGGGTCGGATGAATATGAGTTACCGTACCTATACTGAATTCCTAAACTACATAAAAACCCTTTCAAAGATACATTGCTGAATCCAGTAAATATTCTAACAAGCCCTCATCTTTGCTGCTCACGGAAATATTAACAGCCGTGAAGGAGAAACTCCAAACATACTGTGCGACTACATATGCCAGAAGTGGTGTAAATCAGGTGTGGATTCTAAAAATTCACTTTTAGTAAACTTCAAATCGCAAAACTTTTCTCCTTTCAACATCAAAACGTATCACTTTTCAACACTTTACACGACCATTACTCACGATAAATAAAAGATTTGACCTTTTCACATCATAGACAGTTGCTTCTACAACACAAAATTCTATCTAGTGATAAGTCATCCAAAAATTTCCTTTGTTAAACACCACTTTGATTCCACTCACAAGTACTCTGAAGTTGGAATAAAAAATATGCTAGAGTTCCTCATGGACAATATATTTGTGATATATGGTGATCAGGTCTTTAAACTGTCTGTTAGAATCCCCATGGACACGAATTGTACTCCTTTGTTAGCTCATCTTTTTTCGTATGATGCAGATTTTATTCAAAAACCTCTACGTGAGAAGAAAAACTCTCTTGCTGTGGCCTTCAATTCGACATTTAGATATATCAATGACGTAGCATCTATTAATAAAAATAATAATAATAATTTTCATTCATGCATCGATTCGATATATCTCATAGAACTCGAAGTAAGAGACACCGCAGAGTCGTCCACTTCTGTTTCATACTTCGATATTTTATTGGACTTTTGCGAGATGGGCTGACTTTTACAGTCAACGGCTGACTTTGACACGAGCATATAATACGGAAACCTTTTCGTGAAAGGGGATGCTTACTCCTCCTAGGCAACTGATCCCACCTCTGGTGTGTCCAGGGGTCCGTGTTTGCCCAACTATCTATTTTGTATTGCTTGTAGGAGTTATGAGATTGATCACTGTTCGTTATCTTCACATTGCATCTACATACATGAATAAGCGATGAACCGATGCAATGTACAGAAATGGTCAAGTTGTCCAAATATTATAGAGTTGTTCCGGTTCATTTCCATACTCGCTCACTTTCTAAAACAGCAAATTCCATGTGACATAATATCCCTAAATATTTTAGGTCACCTGACCTAATGCATTTGGTCAGCATCCGTCGTCGTGCGCGAACACTTGACCATTCTTAACTTCTTCCTGATAACTGCCTTTTTTCAAATTTGGTATGAAGCATCTTTAGGACAAGGGGGTAAAAAGTATAAATTACAGGACTTCTGCACCCCCGGAGCCTTAAGATTGGAGCAAAAATTGACCAATGTTAAAAATTTTTCCTTACATTCGTAAGAAAAACTGAATACATAGATCTGGTCATGTAGAGCTGGAAAGACTCTACCGAAATTGTAAATTTCATGATATCCGGGGTAGACGTTTTGACTCCAGGATGGGGCCAAACTAGGAATTAGTATTTATGTGTAAACCATTTAAATAGCATAGATCTCCTTCAATGCTATGCCGTGGGCCTCTTGTTAGTTAAATATTTTAGATGAAACAATTCCAGTTCCATCCCCGCCAAGCCCTGTTTTTATATGTCAGTATTGAAAAGATTAATCGGAGACGGGGGACAGACTCATGACTTTCATAACGTACTAGAGTTACTTTTCAATATTTACGTACTTCATATTGGATAGAATTAATAGATATAAAAATTAACGGGGTTCGAATTGACTGCTACCTAACATGGCTATCTCTACAAACGGAATCAATTGAAGATATGAGTTTTCGGTTCACATGCGGCTTTAAGAAATATACTGGGAAAATATGTTAGGAATTTTTTTATATTATGATCCAATAATACATCGACCTGCGCCGTAAATCGAAGGTTTTTATAATGGGTGGATCTGTAGCTCTCTGGTATGTCCAAATATTTTCCCAGAGAGCTGCAGATGTGCATCAGTGCAGATGCATATGTAATTCCGAATGTTTATCATCTTCTGTGCTGTACCTGTGTATGTTTGATTGAATAAAGCTGTATAAGACCTTCGTACATTTTTATAAAATAAAACGCAAAACTCCTGCATAATAAGTTTACATTCGATTTATCATGATGCAATGACTTTTTCGTAAAGTTTAAACAACGAATCAAGGTATCTGTGCGAGTTCAAATTTTACACCCAGGTATGCATGCATGAATCAATAGCCTTGTGGTTTTATGTTTTGATAATTGTCAGATAAATGAAAGAAGTTCAAATGGTTTGAAACGTAATAGGCCTACCTAATAATATTGTAACATGCAGCGATCTGAACACGCTCGCCGTTACTTAGAGATATACTCTACCATATCACTAGAAACGCTAGCTCACTAGCGAGGCCGTAGAAAATCCCTACATACTGTCTGCTACACTTCCCCCGCTCAGGAAAGCTTCGTCCCGAAGCTTAGCATGGGTCTTCTCTGATTTTTGGCACCTCTTTACAAAAGCATCTGCCGTTCACGACGACAACCGTCGTCGTCCCAGGACGAAACAACGTGCGTATAAGGACACACAGTCCCAGAGTTCCAAACGTACTCTACCTGAAGCAAGCCTCTGGACAGCCAAACACCAGTCACTACACTGTCACCATTTTGTAACGTGCAGCGGTTTGAACACGCTTGCCTTTCCTTAACTTGCGTGATCAAGATAAATCACTAAACATGCTAGCTCAAGAGCGAGGCAGAAGTTCCCTATATACTTTCCAACAATTCGACATTACATATATTTAACGATATCGTGCATACAATATTCAGGTTTGAATGTCCAAGTCAGCCGTTGACTGTGAAAGTCAGTCGTTCTCGCAAAAGTCCAGTAGTCCTCTACTGACGAAGTCGAAGGGGACTTTAGGTTTACACTCCGTCCGTCCAGTTTTCCGCACTTTTTCTCTGTTCTTTCAAATATTTATTAAATATATGGTAGGTTCCTTTGCCATAATAAGTTACAGATCAAGTTCAAATTTCGTCTCGGTCCGTTGATTTTTCACTGACTTACAGCCCTTGGACGTAGAAATATAGCGTGAATTATCAGTTTTCCGGACTTTTTTGGTTGTGCTTGCAGATATTCATTTCATATTTGATACATTACTTTGCCATAACAATTTACAGACCAAGTTTGAATTTGGTCCCGGTCTGTTGATTTTTAGTTCTTCTGAGCCGAAGGCTATGTTTAGCGTGAGGTATGCGTCAACTTTTTGGGAAAAGGGCTATATCTCAAGAACCCCTTAGCCAATTTTTGTCAAATTTGTCACAGGGTATCCTTGACCCAAGGGCTTTTATTTAAACTAAAACTAGGATTGTGACCCTTTAACAAGGGGAGATAATGAGGAAAATACAAACAAAAGTAGTGGTTGCTAAAAAAATTTCTTCTCAAGAACCACTGGGCAAATTATCACCAAACTTATGGATCAAGATAAGGATAGGTTTTAGATGAAAAATTGTTCAAGGCATCATCCTGGGGCAAAGGGTGTGGTCTCAAGGTCACTTCAAAGTTGACCTTAAATT